>NW_018127917.1:1541172-1575381 GCF_001952655.1 Monopterus albus
GCCCTCGGAGCACGTCCCTGTCTTTCCTCCGGTTATCACCCCCAAACTAACGGCCAAGCTGAGCGGCTGAACCAGGAGCTGGAAAACGCCCTCCGTTGCGTCACCAGTTCCTCACCTGAGGACTGGAACCAGTTGTTGCCCTGGGTGGAATACGCTCACAACACTCTCTCTAGCTCCGCCACTGGTATCTCTCCCTTTCAAGCTACTCTGGGATACCAACCTCCCCTACTATCCTCCGCTGAAACAGATATTGCTGTCCCCTCGGTCCAGTCTCACATCTCCCGCTGTCAGGCCGTCTGGGCAGAGACCAGGGCCGCCTTGCTGCGCACGGCCGATCAGAACAAACGTCGGGCCGCTCCTACCTATCAGGTTGGGCAACAAGTGTGGCTTTCCTCTGCTCATGTCCCCATTAAAGGCGGCCTGCCCCAAGCTCTCGCCCTTCTTCCTAGGGCCCTTCACCATCCAGGAAATCATTCACCCCACTGCCATCAGACTCAAGCTCCCTGATTCCCTCTGTATTCACCCTGTTTTTCATGTTTCACAGATCAAACCAGTCTCCTCCAGTCCCCTCTGTCCGCCACCGGCTCCACCTCCTCCTGCCCTGGAGGTGGACGGTGGCCTTGCATACACCGTCCTGGATGTTCGCCCTAGGGGCCGGGGTTTCCAATTTCTGGTGGACTGGGAGGGTTATGGTCCGGAGGAGCGTTCCTGGATTCCCCGCTCCTTTATTTTAGATCCTGCCCTTCTCACCTCTTTCTATCAGGCGCACCCAGACAAACCTGGCGCTAGGTAAGGCAACCTTATTTGCACAGCACTGTTCAAACATCAGTAATTCAAAGTAGTCTACATCCTGTATGGCAGAAAAGTTATTAATACAACAATAAAACTAGACAGCACTCACAGAACACAAACCTTAGCCAAGGTAGCTCAACTTCCCCATAATGCCATTACACCTAAAAGTAATATTCCCACGATAGGTTGACCCTCATTATAGGATTCCTTGACCATGAAAACCCACCCCTACCATTTGGAATCCCATCGATAACTTTAGTAGTTTGGAAGTTATTCAAGAAAAACAATATTCCACTAATGGTGGGTTTCTTCAGGATCTAGCTCAGCAACCTCTGAAGATATGGACTGTTCCATGGGCCACAAAAGAAACATCTAAGCTTTTTCTGTACTGAGAAACTTCTTCTCAAACAGATGAACTCCAACTTTTATTTCACCTCTGTGACCTTTGTGAGAGCAAACACACTTGTACATTATGTTGAAGATGTAGTTTGGAAGGAAGATAAAGCCATGAATATGAAAACTCACTAACACAGCTACCGTAGTTTTAAATCTATATAAATCTATTTGATTCACTAAGCTGGCACTCGAACCTGATCCAAAATAGCCTGCATTTTTCAAAACAATAGAAGCAATTTTATTGCACAAAACTATAGTAAGCTTGGGATTTCTGCCTACCAGCAGATATACGTATACTGAACTTTAGACAAAAATATGAAGTTTCTGGTGTCATTCCTCTGTTCATCTACAAAAATCTATGCACAGTATATGGAATGGTGAATGACATTAAAATGGCCCAATGCAGCTGTTCACTAGGCGGCATAATCAAGCAATTAATGTTGCAAATAACTGCTTTGAATAGAAATGTGTTCTTTGTTAGCACAACTGATTTACTAGCAAGATTAAATAAAGCATGACTGAATAAACACCTGCAGCCAGTTTGCTTGGACAGAAAAACCACGTCTCCCTGAGACTGACGGCTGACAGAGTCCACCCCCTGATAATTTCCTTATGACAGTGTCAGGCAGCTTCAGAAAGAGAAGAAAACAATCCCCAGGTAATAGTTTCTTTATCTGTTATTCATGTAAACTTCTGGACTTGACAAAATCCAATTTAAAAGAAACACTGAAAGACATATATAGTGGCTTTGTGTGTGGGAGTCCTGTAGGGAGAGAGAACTGACTATACTGGGGTCATGCTGAGAATCTACCCTCAGTGCCGCATCACTGTTTACATTAATATGTGACTTGTGTGAGAGAAAACGCAATGCTCTTCTACCTAGGAATACACATTTTCTCTGCATCTGTTTAATGTTTGCATGCCCTGTTATTCTGTTTTATAGGTAAGCCACAGATTCTAAAGCTAAAATTTCATTTGTAAAGCAGCACTGATTTTCAGCCTTAATTTAAGCAGCATGACACTGTACTAAAACATTTAATCATTCTTTGACACATCGTAAGCATGGATGAAGATCATTGTATACTAGGTTATCCTTGCCCTAATTTAATTTCATGTTATTAAGAATCTGAGCACTAAATGTGAATCTGAAACATCATAAATGTGGGGATCAACTTGTGAATACAGATCGTGAAGCCCCCCCCCAAAAAATAAAACAAAATTGGCTCAATTAATCTCCACTGTCACACATGCATGAAGACATCTGACAGGAAACGTGACGGCACTGAGAGATAAGATTGACAGATAAGATGGATGGATATGAGGCCTCCCAGTGAAACAGATGTGCACTCTAATTGGTTCAGTGATATTTGTCAGGCACTTGGAGAGTCTGGCAGTTTAAAAAATTTGATTTTGTAGCCAATATTATGTTTTCACACTCCCATCTTGTTCATCAGAGTGAAGTGTTGCGGCACGTCAAAAGTGTGGGCAATACATGGTGGTAGTGCTCCTATCAACACCAGCGCTGCAGTTTTAATCAAGACAGATTGTTTTCACCTGGGAAAAGTTTGCCAGGAAACAAGAGAATATTATGAGTCATCAAAGTTGTGATTAATTATTACAGGGTTCTGAGTGGGAGAAAATCAAATACAAGTGCAGTAGCATGACATAAGAGTGGATATCTTATGAGTGGAGGCTTTGAATATGTCATTTGCATGTTTTACAAAGTTTTGTAGATTGGATCATTATGAAAGACATTTGGCCATTTTTAGTTTACTCATAATTACCAGCTACAAGAATACATAGATGCATTTATACAAAAGTAGACATAAACACATAGTTTACATCTTTTCCACTGAGTATACAGAATTCCTTTATATAGTTAATCATGATCAGGAATGTTTTACCCTCTTTAATTATAGTACATGTTCTTTCTAGCTTAAGAAAGATGTTGTAGAGCTACAATATGCGGATGTCTACTGTATGTTAGTTCATCTTTGTGACTCGTGTTCACAATGTGCAAGGTGACTTTAGGCCGTAGGTGCAAACTACAAAATTCCTGTTTAGTTGTGGACTCTGATGCTTATTTCTGCAGATTTGTTTGCATGCAGGATAAATTTTGGGCTGACCGGAGATAACAGGTTAGAGTGCCAGCTTAGTGCACACAGCAGCAGAGATAAATCTAAAAGAGAAAATTACTTGGGAGGTTTTACTTACCAACACACATCACCCAAATGTCACTGGTGTGTGAGGGATAAGGGCTCAAAACAGCACCACAGAGACTGAAAATGGAAGCAGTTTTCGTTCACTTTAGGTAGCACTTAACCTTTTAAACACCACATTCAGTTATGTAGTTTATATCTCATCAGCATCGCACCATAGCAATAATCCACACAATGATAGATGACTTTAAAACAAACAGGCCTAAATCCCTACATTAACACCCCACCACAACCACTCTCACACCCACTTACTCCATATTAAACAGCATCAATATCACCAAAATGTCAAGTGCCCCGTCACATCTGGAACATGACTAATCCCGTTCCCATATGTTAGTAAGTCATAGCCACCGCTTACTTAGATGGATTTTTTTTTACTTAATGCCACTAAAGGGGCTCCAGACTTTTTAATTTTTCCTCACAAAAAACAAATCTCACCAAAACCTACCAACCTACAGTATCATATTCTTCATTTACTTAAATCACTCCCAGCCTGGGGGCTATTTGACTCCATGTAGAGGCAGAGTATTAGAAATAATTGTATATTTCAAATCATGTTTTGGACATTTATGGCCCAATTTTATGCTACAAATTTGCAGTAAATATAAAATGTCATCGCATGACATCACAGTGAGGACTCAAAAATTACTTCCACAGGTAAGAGGACAATTAATCTTAAGGCATCGGGTGTAAAATCACGGTGACATTTTTGCATCCTAATATAACAGGGGCAGAGCCTGGGTGTGTATCCCTGGACATAAGTCTAGCCAGTGTTTGCCTCCCGAAGGCTACAACTGTAACTGTGACTGGCAGCGCTGTAAATTAATAATTGGCTTGTTCTCTGTTATGATGTCCAGGTTACGGAACAGTCACAGTTTGGTTAGGTCAATGCACAAAAACAAGTGAGGTTTAGTACAAAAACGACTTGTCCCATGTCAGTCCAGTGTTGGATATATTACATCACCTAACTTCCTCCTTTGCTTCATCATACTCGCTATGGCCACAAGAGGTTCTTTATGAATAAAATATAAGTATGGGTTGTAATAAGTTGCTTGCACAGATAACCTTTGGGTTTTGTTATACAGGGTGTGTGTGTGTGCGCGCGCTTTACACACACCTTTTAGTTGATGTTTGCGTGAAACTAGACCTGTCTTCCACCTACCTGTTTTTTGTTTTTTGTCACTTCTGTGTGATGTGCTAGATTTGTTCGTCTCCACTGAGAATTGCTCCCACATTTTTATTCCTTGCTCGGTGAGGTTTAGCACTAGATTATCTCTGCTGCTGATGAACATGAACACCCTGAGAGAGAAAATAGCAAACCTAAAGATCTGCAGAAAATTCACCTTAATGAATCTGTTGAGAGGTGAAATCCCCAAACTCTCCAGCTGCATATACAGAGATTCCAACTGCGTTCTGAGTGTGTGAACATCTTCACAAAAATGTTAAAATGAAGTAAGGTTAAAAATGGGTGCACGCAAACAATTCATGTAGATCACTGAGATTATTGACCCTAGTAATTAATATGATACATCTGTCCTCAGTAAATATTATACAGATGGGTGACAACAGAAAAAACAAACAAAGTCTCTCAATAAGTATTTGGGCCACCAGGCACCGCCAGAACAGCTTCCGTGCACCTTGGCATTGATTCTACAAATCTCTGAACTCTACTGGAGGGAAGAACACTGTTCTTCCAGAAGACATTTCCTTATTTGATGATGTTGGCAGAGACGTTATTTAACACGTTGTTCCAACATCTCCCATAGGTGTTTCAGCTAGGTTGAGATCTAGTGACTCTGAAGGCCACAGCATATGATTCACTTAATTATCATACTCATCAAACCATTTAGTGACCCCTGGTGTGCTATGGATGGAGACACTGTCATCCTGAAAGACAGCGCTCCCATCAGGATAGAAATGTTTCATCATGGGACGAAGGTGAGCACACAAAAAAACTTTGTATTGATTTGAAGTGACCCTAAGGGCAAAAGTTTCTCCATTCATTTATTCAGAGATTTCCTTTAATTTGTCACCCGTCTGTAGCTCAGCTGGTTCAGATTGAAGTAAGTAGCCACCCTGTTAACACTACATCAGTTGTTTTTCTGTTGGCATGTCCACAAGTACAGACTACGCCAACAGTCTGTTGTGTCATAAAGTCTACGTTTTACATGGATGTCTAGTGTCCAACAACATGAGCAGATCACAAAAATGTATTCCCCCACACCCATTAAGTATTATTTATCAATATATATTTATATAGCACTTTAAAAACAACTTGTTGACCAAAGTACTTCACATACATAAAAATAAAGTCAAATAAAAAGAAAGAAACAGAGACATTAAAGACAATAGAAGAGAAGAACATGTCAAACTCCACTATGATCCAGAGTCATGGAAAATAAATGTCTTGAGCAGTGACCTAAAGTCTGCCAGATCCTTGACTGATCCAATATTACAGGTAAACAGTCCCACAGTTTTGGGGCCATTACAGCAAAACTGTTCACCCCAGCGCTTATATCTCACTCCATACTTCTAAAAGAAACTAATTTGGGGGCCTAAAGGATCCAACTGGCTTGTTCCAGGAGTTCTCCAAGGTACAAATGAGCCAATCCATTAAGTGCCTTAAAAACAAATACCAGTAACTTAAAATCAATTCTAAAACAAATTGGAGACCAGTGGAAAAAGCCTGAACAGGGGTTATGTGGTAATTTAACTTTGAGAAAACACAAGAAACTGCTACTGTACATTGTCTTGTATAGATCTGGGTGCATCATTTCATATCATAAAACTATACTCAGCACTACATTTATAACCAGACTAACATTGGTATCATTTGGGCATTGATCCTGTATTGACCTTTGTGCTTTGACATGCATTCAAATGATGTAAACTCAGCTAATATGAGAGTGCAACTCTCCTCTTGGAACAGAAGCATGATGTTACAGCGGTGTTAGTATCTGCTGCCATTTTGTCATTTAATGTAAAAGACCGTTACACAGGTTAAATGTCTGGATTCAGCTATCAAAACAAAATTTTAACTCTACCCTCTTATTTTGTTTGACAGTAGAAACCAGTAGAATACTCAAGAACCCCTTTAAGTTTCATAATGTTCCTACTGTATATTTGTTGAGAGAATGTTTGAAATATAATTGGGACTAAGGTGCCCAGACTCACAACTCAGGCTATTTATCTCACTGGATGAATTCATAGACTAAGTGGCCCTCCACATATGGGCATGGGGTCAATATAACATTAATTTCCTCAACACTTATTCAATGCCTACTTGTTTACATACTGTGATTAAACCTAGCTCTAATTGATTAATTCATTAACTTGTTTGGACCATCTTATCTCCAATTTTGCAGCAGTCTTCCTGCGTTGCCTCGGTTCTAATAGCTCTGTTGCATCTGTATTGTCCCTCTGGTATCTGAACAACATTAGGAGTCTTGGGACGAAGCGCCGATGGACAGCTTGCGATGGTTTCTCTCTGCATGCAGCTTGAATAATTGATGCCTTGATTGCCTGGGTATTCATGGACACAAAAAGGCTTTTCCTATTCTCTCTCTAACACACTACTCGAATCTTAAATAGTCCTCCTCAGCGGTACAATGCACAGGGAAGGAAGTTACTTGGCTCATAGACAGTACACTACAGCCAATGCCCCTCATCTTCTGATTACCACATTATTAGACATAACAATGTGACAAATTTATTTTATTCAGCATGTGCTCCTTTAGATGGTAGTACTTCACAATCACTGCTGAAAAAATGGCTGCGCCCACAACACACAGCACATGCATGTTTCTTTTTATTGCTAACAATTTTGCAACTGCACCTCTCTTCCCGGTGAAGGATATCACATCCACTGACCTGCCTCTTTAAAGGATATATTTTTACATTACTTGAGATACATGTCATAAACTGTGCACCTTATCTGTGGTGACCTTGCAGAATCTCACGCTCTATGGAAGCATTAGCTGCTGTGTTTGCCTCTGCTGCTCTTTAGTTATTTATTCATGTTCGCACTCTCCTGGTGTATAAATCTCATAATTAAAGTGGATTTGTGTACAAAGAGCAGCAATGTGTTAGAGGCTCCTAATAGAGAGAATTAGTGGTGAAGAGTGCCATGCTGCACGCAGCCCTTTACAGCACACAGAGACAGCAAATACTTTATGTGACCAACAGCTCCAGCGTGATAACAATCCTACCGCTCGTGTCAAGGCATAATAGACTCAATTGTCTCTGTGAGATACGAACATGTTAAAGGCCTCATTGTCTGATCATTAAACAATTAAGATGTCAATTTTCTGTCCTTAGAAGGACAATTACTCCTTGACGTAACATAGCCCACTGACATGTAATAGGTTGCCTGTCAGGCTCCTCCAGGGTTCAGATGATTCAATGTGACATTATATATGCTGCTGATGTCACAGCTTTAGCCTAGACCTAATGAAATTAATCATGGCTTGGAAATAAGACAAGAATCTTATATATAGTACACGTATGAATGATTGTTACATCTTAAGATGGAGATTACTTTTTCTCTCCCTCCCCTCTCTCTGAGTGGGAGATGCTGAAGCTAATTTTCAGTTCTTCTCTATGTTATTTTTTTTTTTTAGTCTTAATAGTTCATTTCTACTCCTATCTTCTTGTTGGAAATAGTGATAAAGAGTAGCAATGTTTTTTGTGACTTTTCCTTTAAAGCCACCATGACTTTTTTTGTGAAAGGTCTCCATAATTATCCATCCATTATCTATACCGCTTATCTTGAGGAGGGTATCAGTGGGGTTGGAGCCAATGGTAAATGGTCTTCTACTTGTACAGTGCTTTTCTATGCATTGCAGCACACTCAAAAGGCTTTCACACTATTTGGTCATTCACCCATTCGCACTCACAAGCACTAACACCAGGAGCAACTGGGGGTTCAGGGTCTTGCTCAAGGACACTTCGACATGTTGACTGGAATCAAATCGCTAACATTCCAGTTAGGAGACAACCCGCTCTACCTCCTGAGCCACAGCTGCTCCCGAATCCCAGCTGACAGTTGGTGAAAGGTAGGGTCCACCCTGGACAGGTCGCCAGTCTATCACAGGGCTGACAGAGACAGACAACCACACACACCCACTCCTACGGGCAATTTAGAGTCACCAATCAACCTAAGATGCATGTCTTTGGACTGTGGGAGGAAGCCGGAGTACTCGGAGAGAACCCACACAGGCACCAGGAGAACATGCAAACTCAGCACCTATCTCAGTAATTATTATATATATCATTTATTTTTTAATTTTTTTTGACAAATACAGTATATTACCATGAAATTTGATACACACAGAATGAATTATGTTAATTGAGCCCTTAACTTGTCATCTAGCACCATAGTCAGTATAATATATTTAATATGTAATATGACAATACTAAACTAATGACAATTTATGCGTCATGCCAATTGGCAGATGTTAGCTCATACGCTAAACTGCAGAAAATGGTAAACATTATTTGACTACCAGTATTTGACAACTCTGTATGTGGGCACTATGAATGGATGTCAAACAACCCTTCAGCTAGTTTGAAGGCAAGGTAAGAGATATAAAATAATCACAGTGAACAATAGATAAAGCAGGCTGAGGAAAAGCATGCACAACAAAGAGGCTCTCCCACACTGCTTTAAACATCAGGGTTGATGTATGGTGTAATAGCACTAGAGTGTCTGAGGCTGGAAGCTTCCTTCAAATAAAAAGAAAATTCAGGCTCTTGAAAAAAACAAATTAAAGGTTATAAAGGTGTTTTTCCAAGATCTAACTGTATAAGAAATCCTCTGCTGCAGACAGCCAATCAGTGTCTCCACTGATAGGTAGACAGGCTGCACAGGAAGGTGGTACCCAGAGAGGGAAAAGTGTGTCTTAGCTCATCAAGCCGTGTTTTGGCCTAGGGGCAACGGTGCCACTGACTCACAAGTAAGCCAGTTAATGCAAAAAAACAGACATACAAACAGATTACTGGTTCACAGTAAAAGTAGAAAGGAAGGAGGGATAGTGGGAGGTGGGATGAGAGGAGAGGCTTCATCCCAGGATGAGTCATGTCTCCTCCTCACATTGTATGCTGCATGGCAGACTGCAGGGAATAGGAGACCTGGTGAGATGGGAGTTCCCCTAAGCTTGCCGCATGGCTGAAAGCAGGTGCACAAAAATACAGAGACGCATAGAAATGCAAAATAGTGATTCCAAATGTGTGCAAATTTTGACATATACACCAACAGATACTTATATTTTTTTATTGTCAACAGTATATGACAATTAAATATGACACCATAAGACTCTAGCTTTTGCTCAGGTTATGCTCAAGCCTAAATCTGCACTCCCTGTTGAGAGCAGGTTTCTTGAGGTTGGGGTAGTCCAACACACTTTTTCTTTTGTGCTGTTTGGGTATCAGTTCCCTTCCTACACCCACAAGTCCCCAAGATGAGTCTCATAGCAGAAGGTCTTTCTTGGCTCTCTCAGCAAGATTATTTTCAGCATCACAAGCAAACTATACAACAACTCATTTCTAAACTCAGAGCGGATGTCTTTGGCATCAACAGTTAGTTAGCTGATGCTAAATGAGGTAACAGTTGGCAGCGCCCATTAGCCAAAAGTACATGGAAGCACAAGCTTTCTGGACAGTTTTCTAAGCTCAGCGGCTCTCACACACTTTGCTCCTCACCCGTCCACTCAACTACTGTGAAAGTATGTGAGCACGTGTAAAACAAAATCAGACTGCGCTGTAGTGGCTATTGTGATGAAGTGGCCACTGCTCAGATCAGTGCCAAAAAAGTACAATGTAGTTCTTTTTTTCCTTTGAAGCAGTGTAATATTATCTGGAGACCAGGCAGCCTATTGGCTAATAAATGCTACAGTATCTCTTCCTTTAAATTCTACAAATAATAAGACCCTCTAAACCACTAAACTGTTTCCACATGCCTGGCAGTGTTTATGACTCCTTTAATGGGTCCCATTATATGCACATTAGGTGAGAGCATCCTGTATTGCACTTTTCTTTTGAGAGCTTTAGTGGTTGTTGTACACAAGACCAAAGTAAAGAAAGATTTGTGGCTACACCTCAGTAACCTAACATTTATGCTCATATTCTAGTTTTGTTTTTGTCCCCACAAGCACATTTACAGTATACTGCATGATTGTGCAATACTCTACAAACTGTAGTACTGTAGTACATATGTGCAACTGCCTGCAAGTGCCCAAGTGTGGAGTGAGTATATTTGTCTATGTGGGGACAAAGCTGACAGCACCTGCTATAGGAGCTGTGCACCGCAGATAGCTGAGATGCCTGGCTGCATGCGAAAGGGAGCTCTTGTGTGGTTAGACTAATGAGGCTCTGCATAGATGCTGCTGAGTGACAGAGATGATTTACACCGGCAGGATGAACAGTCAGCTGGGGGGAAACATTCATCTTACCGCTGTCACAGACACACAGGCGGAGAGTACACTCACATGACAAACACACACAGTTATAGACACACCTGCACTTTTTTAGTCTTGCAGTCAACAGTGCTAATCTATCGCCAGAGTCCATGTTAAGAGTCTAAAAGCAAACTGACCACTGTTCAGTGGTTAGCTAAGTTTTAAAAGGGGATTTCTCTTAAGGATGGTCTCTTCTGCATTATCAGTTGGGCTCAAACTACTCCAGGTCTTTACAGCTGGCTGCATTGATTGACAGAAACATTTCAGGCTTGAAAGGAAGTTCTAACATCATGCAGTACTTTTGTAGAGCTGGCCAGTATTCCTGTTGATAATGAAAACATTTCACTCAAATTAATTGGTGAAATCTGAGAACACAGCAGCATAATTAAAAACAAGTCCAAATCAAAGTCCAGTCAAAGGCGGCTGTCGTTCAGGAAGTAGAGCGAGTCATCTTCAAGTCGACGGTTTGATTCCCGGTTTCTCCAGTCCACACGTCGCAGTGTCCTTGAGCAAGACACTGAACCCCGAGTTGCTCCTGGTGATATCACTGGTGTGTGAATTTGGGAGGGTAAACACCAGATTTAATGCATATTTTGTCAACTTTGGAGCAACAAGCTGAAACAACCTTATACAGTTGTTGTGTTGAATAATAAGGATTAGAAACAGTTGCCTATTTATACTTCCATCATGTTTCTGGTCACCTGACAATGTAAGTAATTAGTACTTTTCTTTTAGTTCTTGTTTGGTCTCCACAGGCTCCTGGCTTTTTAGCAGCTATTAACGTTCCATTATGTCCAGCAGCTAACAATGAACTTTGTCTATCTGTGCTTTGATGCTAGGCAGGCTGCTTAAAACTGCAGCTTAAAACATCAGACATAACTAAAACAGTAAAGTTTTAAAAAATGAAAAGAGTCATTGACTTAAAATGCTCCACAGACTCGTGGGGAACTGCAGAGTCGGGTGAATATTCTCTGTGGTTTCACTATGAATGATCCCTTTCGCATTACCCAGTGATATTTATATAACAATGATGATTAGTGCTGCCTTTAGATAATCTGACTAAACTGCTTGTTAACAGCCTGTTTGATTGACTGCTTGTGTTTTTCCCATTGCAGCACAGCAGCAATGCTGTCATGTTCCCAGATCTCAACATTAACTCTGAGCTATTGTTGCTGTCATTACAAAGATAAATGATGCCAGAAGTACAAACAAAGTTCTGACAAATCTTATCTTCATCCACTGCTCTCCATGTATCTATTTCATCATTTCATGTACTTTTTTCCATTTTCTCTGCTTTTAAATCCATCCTCTTGATTCGTCTCTCACTTCTCCACTATATTATCACTGCACTGGCCTCTCTCACTGCCTTTGTGTGTGTCCTTCTCTCCAGGACAGATGAGGTGAACAAGACTACTCTTCTTTCAGCCCAAGATGGCTCCCTATCCACCAAGGGCATAGTTGTGTGTGAATAATGTCTGAAGTGAGGAGTAAATATCTTTCCATGACAAGTTGTTTGGATTGGTGCTCATGTGCAATCTGATGCTTTATGTATCATGGCCTAGACTGCCTGGCCGCTAGCCTTGCTGCAGAAGGGTTGCCCTGTCAGTGCCCCTGAAACACTGAGAAGGAAAATGGCCTTTTAGAACAGGCCCAGAAATGCAACGCTGCCCAAAATGTCACTTTGACTCTGATTTGTTCTGATGAAGTGCATCATTGAGGTAATGCATCTGATATGGCACGGATTTTTTTAAATATCCATTTAGGATGTGGATCAATTTTCATTTTAAATTGCTGAGGTTAAAAATGGGAGATTGCGATCATGTTAATCCTCCAAAATTACATGCTGTGAATAACTCATGGGCTGAGGTCAAACTTTGCACAGAACCATCTTGAGATTAGCTTCAATTAACATGAAGTGCTGACCTTGCAGGGTACTGCTGCCAAAGTTATTTGAGAGTTCATCAGGATTATTAAAATCATCCTCTTGGCTTATCCCCTTGATCCTTACCGTCATAATCCATGCATTGTTTGCCTTGATACGGTGCAGGGTCCTTATGTATTTATCATTCCATTCAGCAGTTTGCTATATTTATCCAACACTAAACCAATCCCACTGATCAGGAGAGGTAATCAACAGTGACATCCCATCACTCACCTCACTGGAATATGGATAAGCATTCATCCATAAAACTATTTATCAGAGAGGTTTCAGTTAAGGGCATCCGAGAGGGCACCACTCAACAAGCTCCCTGTATCCTTCCTCATTCTCCCATTGTCATAAACATTCAAATATGGGGCTTAGTTTACAAGAGGTCTATTTAATGGGAGTCATCTGCTGCTGTAGCCCATTGTGCCTTTATAAAACAGTGTGCATTTAAGGTGTTAGTGGCAGCAACCAGCCACGGCACTTAATTCGTTCCTCTGGGTGCAGTCTATTGCTAGTTTAACTACAACGCTTTGTGCAGGAAAACACCCACATACACAGAAGCTTTCTGAAGTGCACAGACTGATTATCTAGCATAAATTTTGTAGGTCCATATACTGTAAAAGGGTAGTTTTACTTGGATTGAGAAAATGTGCTTCCTGGAAAGTTAGTGGGTTGGGCAGTGGGTGTGCAGCAACAACATCCACTGTGCTCACACATTTCATAAAGCGAGCCACTTATATAACTTACAGACACAAATACTACTATATTTCACAAGAAACAAAAACCTGATATGAGGAATACACTTCCTCCAAGGAGGTGAATAAATGACAAGATCAGCAACGTCGTCTTCTGTATTTCCGATATCAACCTTTCTCTTTTATGCCTGAAATTAAAGCATTGCGAGAACTGCCACAAATGTCTGATTCTTAATGCCACTGTCTGCCCTCCTAAGTAAATGCTCAGACCTTGCATTAAGTTAATCTAGCACCTTAAGCTTTGGGATCTTTTAATGTCATCTCCTATTGATTGCTAATCAAACCCTCATTCAGGGCAACATTTAGCTACTTCTTCTGTCAAGCTGACACCACACTAGTTAAGCATTTTATATTATTTAAAAGTTCAGTTACTTAATATGTGTGCACCAACCACACAAGGCACCTTTTTTCTGCAGTAAGAAATGAAAATTGGTAAAACTATAGTATTAAATAATTTACCATTTTTATTTAGGATTAAATACCATGAATAGCAGACTGAGGTTCATTTTAGAATTGAGATTGTGCAATGATACATTTTTACAGTAGGATTTCTTCGAATATAGCATTTAGATTGAAAATTGCTGACACTTAATGAAGAAACCACGGAAGTTTATTTTGCACAGTTTACATAGTTTCTATTCTACTTGAATAATATTACCTTCACAGATTCTTTTTACATTGATGTCTGACAAAATTCTATAAATACTGGGCAGAAAAAAAAACTGTATACTGTATATACACAGTATAACTGTGGTGTAGTGTAGCGACAAACTAAAATTTAGGAGGTACTCAATCTCATTCCTCTGAGAAAAACTTCATATGTAATGTCATATGCTATTCAAACCAATGATTCATATCATATTGACTATACAACTTAACAGAGGCTGCATCTGCTCTCTTAAAATCAAAATCACTGAAGTGAAACCTGAAAAATTTCAGTTTACTGACGGTTATCAGAGGGCTTTTAAGACTCCCAATGTGTACCGTCAGTGTAAAAAAATATATTTCCATTCAAGGGCCAATTGAAGAGCAGGAAAGGGTTACAGATAGTAATCACCACAGTAGGGGAGCCTGTCTCTGATCCATCCCATATGCAATCTTGATAACTGATAATAAATTATTGATGCTCCATCCAGGCCAGCTTTGACCATGAGTATCCATCTCATGGATATTTTAGTACCATTTCTTCCAGAATATGACCACTGCATTTCCAGGAGCCTGAATGATGAACAAATAAACTGATATACAGCATATTGTTATACTAGCAGTGGGGTTCGGTTTGTGCATAAGTGAAATCACAGACTGGAGCATTTGTGAAACTTTTCAGTCTAATAGATCCACTGATTTAAACATAAGAACAGATGACCATGGTGACAATAAGATAAATCATTTGACTCCATAACACACATCATCTGATGTTGGTGAAGTTTAAATACTTATGTACTGACAATCCTGTGAACAACCTAGAGAACAAATAGTAGCCCCACTAAACACACGTACAGCATACACAGCATAGGCTGCCAACACTCAATGACCCCAGTATCGCTCACTGGAAAGAGAATGTGAATATATTGTACAAATTACAATACAAAGGAGTATAAAAAAAATACAATACATAAAATCATTCTAATCATGTGATTAATAAATAATGAATTATTCATCATTAACTTTCTTGATTTGAATTGTTATTGCCGTAATAATCGTTCCCGAAGTCTAACCAGGTAGGCACTGTTTGTGCCTAAACCTGGTTTATTTATTATTGCATTTATTTCTGTAACCATGACAACAAAGGTCCAGAACATGATCACGGCCTAGTGAGCCAGCCATTTAATTGGATGATAACATTCAATTCAAAGCAGGTGACCTTCCGTAGTAAATAGCTAGATTCCATTCAAATAAAAATGTAAAAAGCATCCCTTCCATATCTGGTTTTAAAGGTCTCATATAAATGATTATTTCTCTGTACAAAATCTGTGCATCTTCAGAATTGTCCTTAACATATCCTGTAATTGTTTAATGTCAAAAGTTGCTTTTGAAATGCAAAACCCTTTTCTTGCTTCTGGCAAACGATCATTGTGATCATACCTCAACTGTTCAAGTGTGCCACACTAAAATATTTCATGGCTGCAAATCACTTATAATCCTACTGAAGCACATTTCAGTTCCGGTGGATCTGAAATAAATTTCAGACTGTAGACAAGCTGCTGGGAACACTCTCACTTTTCTTCTCTACCTATAAATTTTCAACAACAGTGAAGTTCAGAGCTTTGAGACCTACAGTACCCACCAGACACAGTGCATTCAAGATAATCAGGTCAGGCTATGCCTATAGACCCCATTCCTTAAAGTTTCATTACACTAGTCTTGTTATGAGCACCATTCTTCTCTGAAGCTTTGATTTATTTCATTGCTATGTAGGATGGCTGACTATCTTTTTATTTCACCACCAGACTTGTGTCCTTGTGAACTGTTGAGTCATTGCATTTCAGAAAGTAGCTGATTTTGCAGCATGTGATGCTTGAAAAAAAAAGTCTGATGTCTGGAGGGTGCATCCGAGTTTGTGTCCTCCCAAGAGAGAATTAAAGACTTATGCCACAGCTGCAGCCACGTGTATGTTTGGACAAGTTGACACGGTACAGTGGCCCTGCCATCGATGTCAACCCAAACTTCCAATTAGATGATAGAGACCAGAGCCCTTGTGATATAACAGATGAGAGCTTGTGTTATAAGAGATAACTTTATATTTACCAGAGAGAAACTGTAGCAACCTGAAAGTACAGACAAAATATGCTGATACTCATTTCAAATATAAATGTCAAAACGTATAAGCTATAAAGCCGTGTGCAGATGTACAGTATGCTTATGTCAGTATGCACTGAATGTTGGATGTACACTACACAAAGCAATTCTGCTCAAATTAAACCCATGTGTTTCATGGCCTCATTGAAAAGGTTGATTGTTGTTGTTTCATGGAGCTGCATAAATGAGTCAGTGAAGAATAAGCCACTACCACCTGTCTCCCTTTGTTAGTGTCCTTTATCACATGCACAAGCCTCAATCTGTCACTTAGGTGCCGTCACCGAAGGAACTCTAAGCTAAGAATCAGACTGCCATTCTTTTGCTTGAGTTTGTTTTTGTTCTTTAGGCAAAAACCAATAAAAGAGGATTCAGTCATGAAAGCGAGGGAGTTTATTTCACCCAGCTGAGTGCTAAAACGCCTCTTCACTTGTACAGTTGAGATTTTCCACTTTCAAGTAAGGGATGCCACAAGGCCTAACTTGTAATGAGTTTTGGGAAACAGGGAGGGAAACATTTGATTTCCTTCTATTAAACTAAGGTTACTGATAATTTAACTATTGCATCCCACAATCTAAGACATGCACTGTATCCTGTATTCTCACTCTCAAAAGCTTCCGATGCGTACTCCCAACATCACCAGTTCATCCTGTTTTGCCATTTACCGCAACTGTCCATAATATCCTCCTCTTAACATCCTTGTCTGCTCACTGACCCAGTCATTTCCTGTTCTTATCTTTAGCAATGTAATTATCTGCCTTATTAATTATACATTACAGATAAAGGGCTCTGTTTGCCTGAAATACGGTGCAGAAGCAAGTGCAGGACTAAACTCCATGTGAAGGTGCATGACTGGCATTGGCACATATTAGTCACAGCCAGGCAGAAGTAAGTGCAATGTGGAAGAAGCGCGGAATACATTATTAGCAGGAGGAATGCTTTATGTGCAGCTGGAGTCAGGTGGGCTTTAGTAATGGCCAATTCTCTTCACAAGCACCACAGGAATCCTGACTTTGACTGATGCCCCTGATGTCCAGTGGCTGATCTGGAGAGGCTGTGTCAAAGAAAGTTTTCACATGAGGAGACCGATACACTTGTCCGTGAGTCACCATGACCGCATCGATCTTCTTCTCCTTCAATTGTGTACAGTACTTCATTGAGAAAAATATTTATTGCACAAATGTTGTACATAAATATTCACTCACTAGTCTGCTAATATGAATCACCAGCTTTTGTGCATGAAAGGCAGACTCTGGTCCTGTACCCAGCAGCAATTATATAGTGTAATTTACTCACAGCTGTGTCCTATAAGGACAGATGGTGCCTTGTGATGCATACCAATCCTGTTTGACCATATTCATAACTATAGCCATATACTAAGGGCTAGTTTATCTGTATTACTTAAAAATCATCTTTATAAGTTGGCACACATTTTATAATTCAGATCATAAACTACCGACAGTGAATTCAAGCAGATAAGTTGTGGATTTAAGGGTTTATTTTAAATTGGTGTGCGAGTTAAAATACATTTGGGTATTTGTTCTTGTGCTTCCTAGCCTAGACATCCTAGTCTATTTTCCCATATATTTTTTTTAATTGACTTGTGCCTTACAAAAGCACATTAAACCGGAGTTAAATTCCTTGGTCAGTAAAGTTGATTCTGAAACAGCTATAGAGAAAAATGCCATGCACCTGCATTTGTGATTCGTTACTTTGGGTCACCAAATTTGCACTTTGCTACCTAAACAGAATATTCACAGCCTCAGCTGTACCTCTCCTCCCACCTCAGCGCAGTTCTTTCATTCATGGTAGGAAAATACCAAAAGCACTGATGTGCAAAAATAAATAGACTTGCGCCCAAGAAAAGCTTTTGTGTTGGCAGGAAAAGAGCCCAAAGTGATTGTTGTGCATGTAAGTATGCTACTCTAGTACAAAATCTATCTTCAGTATCACACTTGGAACCTTTCTGATGTCAAAGGAGGAGCATGTGTGGGAGCATGTTATAATTTTTCTGCAGCATGACATGGCTAGCTCTGTTTTTAATGATGGTTCCTACCCATTTCATTATGCATAATAGATTTGATAAGGTTCTCAGAGACACCTCTTTGGCTCAAACAATTACATTGCACATCAGGATAATTTATGAGCAGCAGTGAAAAAGTCCTTAAACTGCAGTTGACTTCTGAGAACTACAGATGTGCTTTAGTGCTGTGTCATGAATGCAGACACAATCATAAAGTAGTGTCACCACATCTTCATTTCTGATTAATCTTTGTGTATGAAAAACCCATCATCACTGTGCTGTAGCCTGACCTGTGCGCTCCATTGACCTTGTAGTTGATTATGTATTGCATGCTCCAGAGCCTACTTAGGAAAGGTGAATAATTGCATGGGGTTAGTGTTATTAATCTTGCATAAGATTAGGTCTTTAGTAATCAGATATTTACATTGTTTACCCTGAATACAACCATATACCCACACAAATTAAGGTTGAAATTATGATGCTGCTTTATTCAAGACCCATTATCTGGCTTTAATGGTCTTCACTTTCCTGTTTATGCCAAATCACATCTGTGTCTTGCAATATTGTAGTTCCACTAAATTTGTGTGTAAACTAAAGAAAACATTTATGGGAAAGGCTTATCTGCTTTCTTGCTGAGATCCAATACAATCCAGTATTAGTCCGTTAAGCTGCAGCCAACAGACAGCTGGAGTACATTAGCACAAGTATCGGAAATGCTCATTAACACATTGTCTTTTTTTTTAATCATTACAAAAGCAGAAGTGTAAAAAAACACCATTTTTAAAGTGTGTGTGTGTGTGTGTGTGTGTGGGTGTGGGGGGGAGACGTGTCAGGCCGTCTCTGGACTTCCTGGAATCTCTTGCTATACTGTACATAACCCTCAACAACAAATTGTTACACTTTTGGTTTCTGTATATATTCGTGCCCTGGTAGTTGTATTTTCTTACTTTCTGACTCAACCAGTCTAAAGCTGCTGTTCCTTAGTGTTTCCACTTTTCAGGCTCTAACTGGCTGCTGCTTTGTATTTAACAGACTGATAAAGTGTGTCAACCTTCTATATTATCTCATTTAGGAAAGCACATTTTCCAAGACATCAGATTACAGCATTAAATAAAAAATGTAAGGAGAGGGTGTGGCTCAGATATCTCTGCAATATCTCTTATTGTGCTCTTAAAAAGCTAAGGGTCTCATAAATGATTATATCCCCCCATAGTCCTGCTGTGATGGCTTCTTCAGAAACATGGATGGACACTGGGCTCTCACAACATAACTCTCAAACTGTCAGTGGCTGTTGTTTCAGAGTTCCTGCTTGGAGACTTAGTATTGATTTCCTTCCTGTGCTTCTTCCACAAGTAATCTTGGTTGCTTTAATCTAATTGGCGTGCAGGAACTTTAGGGGAGTGATGTCCACAGAGACACATGTTATGTATTATTGCTACCTTCATACACTGATTCATAGTGACCTGCTGTCAGCTGTCTACACTGCTGACAAAGCATCCTTGATCACAGGAGAATAATGTCACAGAAAAACTCAGAAAAAGGTAAAAGAAAAAAGCATTACTGGATAATTCCAATAAGGCTAGAAAGTGAGATCTACCCTCACAGCTCAGTTGTGCTCTATGTGTAAAGTGTGTTATACTATTCTGTAATCACCAGGTATAAATATTAATAGACAGTATCGTAAAATATGAAATGAAACCTATGTAGTATCGCCTTCATTCCATTTTTTTTTTTTGTAGGTTGCTATGTTGGGGCAGGACAAAACATCCTGCAAGTTCAACATACATTTCGCATGGGAGTTCCTGGGCATTAAGGATGAAAGCATTGATCTGGAAGACCTCTAACAGCACTTCATATGTTGCTTACTCCACAAAAACAATTTTAAAAATGCTTTTGAAACTTGTTTCATTAATGTTTTTGAGATTCTTATTTATCCTGAGAAGCCTTAAACTCAAAATAAAATCAAAATGCAAAGTATTTCCCAGAGAAAACCAGCACATACAAAAAGAATCAAAACCTGACAATTTGACAAAATGCTGACCAAAAAAAAGCAGGCCACCTTTATTGAGTATTTAGCCCTAGGACCAGACAAATTACATCAAATGCCAGGTTCACACATGGGCCACTGTCTGCCAGAGAGATATTCATCATTCAAGGGGCAGTGTGACAGCAGCTATGTCCTGCTTGGCTATTTGCATCTTCTTAGTTGTGGGTTTTTTAAAAACTATATATGTGGGGCTCTTTCAAAGGGCAGCTTACTATAGCTTCCTATGCTGAGATGCCAGATGAGTTCAGTGCACATTTCCCCTAAGAACAGAAGCATTCTTATGTAGCCGCCTGCCCGTGGCATTAGTAAAAAGTCAACTTTGATAAAAGGCAAACATAATCCAGATTTACTCAAGCCTTGCCTCCAGGCACCTTCAGTGGGTATCCATGCCATTTTCAATCTCACATTCTTGTACCCTTTGGATCCTGAGTGTGTTCCTTGATGTGAGTGGTAGGCATACTGCTAAGATTTCCATTTTGTGTCATTTAATGCCCTTCACAATGCAGCCAAGCTTGTAATCTTGTCCCAGAGAAACAGTGGATTTGCTATATAGAAACATTTCTTTAAGAGATAATTGCTTTAAATATTTGGCTCAATCACCCTGTAATATGCCGTTTTTCCTTCCAACACCGTGAGTCAGCTCCTTACTGTCCATTAGCCATGTGCTGTATTGTAGCAGTTGCTCATCTGGCTGTGAAATGTTATCACTAGGCTTGGGTCTTCATCAGACTGAATGAGGCTAGATGGATCAATGCGCTTACACTAGATCGCTTTACCCGGCCATGTGCATAATGACTTGATAGGTGGTTTCATAGAGTGCTCAGCCTGTATGAGTTTATGAGTGTGTGTGTGTGTGTGTGGTAGGACTGTGGGTACGATTGTGTGTTGGACAAGGAGGGCAGAGTACATGAATGTTGGCATGCATGTGACAAACCCTAGCATTTAAAAGCAATACCATACAACTCCATGTCAGTGACTATTTACATCCTGAAATATGACATGGCTGGCTCTGCATTAAAATCCTCTTTAAAGCTTGTTTGGCTGCATGAATTAAAAGATTTAAATCCAAATTTGTTCCATGTGTTTTGATCATATCCTAATACTCATTAAGTCATCAAAGCAGCAGAGCCCCTCTAGTCAATTAAAATGCAGATTAATCCTTTAAATTGTGAATCTAGAGACACACAGCAAAGGGAATAGGACCCCTCTCAGAGAGGACAATATTTACTATGGTGCCTGTGCCATATCCCTTTTTAATTAACACCAGATAACAGTGCAGAAAGCAGACTTCAGGGGTGCATACAGGTAAATGGGCATTTTGGACAGCCACTCTGCACACTGAACAAAATGACACACCAAATGTCTTCTAGACAGCTCAGCAAAACCGTCCTCTCCTTCAGCCCTATCTGCCCGGGCAGGGCAGCGGGATCAAGGGCTGGCAGTAGAGTGGCATCAGGCCAGAGATAACTGCCACAGCATTCAGCCTTTTCTCCACCACCCAATTTGAGCCAGGAACGTGATAGAGAAAGCTCTGCATCTCTGTGAGGGTGGGAGGAAGGAAGGAAGCAAGAGACGGTGATGGATGGAGAGAGATAGGAAGATAAGTGGCGTAGATAAAAAGTGTTTGCAATGGAAAGCTCTTAGAGGAGCAGTGCACCTTTAAGACTTGTGCAGAGGCATCTTTATAGAAGCAGTTGCTTTACTTCCTATGGAGCCCCCTGTAAACTTAAGAGCTATATTAGACATTCTCTGTCTCACTGTCTCTCTCTTAAAATGAAATGAATGCTCAGAAATATCCATGACAGGCTTTTTTGTTTGTTTGTTTTTGAAAAGTGTTAAAGAAAGGTTTGTAGCCACAAGAGGATGCTTACCACCACCATCACGACTACTGTTTCCACCATCTCAACTCCATCACCCCCTGCTTGTTAGCGTGATTGCTGTCCCTTTGGTGGCTCTGCACATAAAGTATCTTCTTGCTGCAATTAACTGCTGCAGGGCCTGTGTAAGAACTTAGAGGAACGTCCCCTCAGCAGAGCTGGTTCCCTAGGGAATTGATGTAGAAGAGAGATAGAAAGGAAATTAGACTGCAAGAGGAGAGCACCAGTAAGTAGATGGAGAGACAGGGAGGAGAGGGAACACGATGCAAAAGCTTCCCACTCACTGCTTGTGGCTCGATATCAAGGAAAAAGATGATGCGTTGTAAGGAAACTGACAGCTTCATCTCTTCTGCCCGCTACTGCAGAGGAAGTGATGATAGAAGGTTTCAGAGAGAATGGAAAAAGTGGTGTGGATGTCTAAATATCTAGGTTGTTTCTTGGAGGTAATACGTGTGTTCACTTCAAATTTGCCATGTTTTTATTTATTTATTTAGCTTTTATTTTACCAAGGTAAGTCCCACAGAGGTTTAAAATCTCTTTTCATTATTACAAATAAAATCAATCTTTTTCTACTTTGATCACTGCTCATCAAATCATTGTTATAAACAAGTATTTAATATCTGAAACCATGTTTTCAGGAGCTTTAATGGGATGGTCTAACAATATGAGGGAGTCATGAGATAGATTTTTTTTTAAAGTTACAATGCAACAGCAGATGCACTGTCCTGGCATTTTGTCTCTACTATAGGTCATGCACCTATAATACTGGATCTTACAGTTCCCATAATGTAACCACCACCGCCATTTTTAAAAACTCAGCACCAAGTGAATGCAGTTTGTAACTGTCTTATAAATCTTGAAACTCATATAATCCAAATGTCATCATTACCAGGGATTATTTATTTAGACAGAAAACATTATTCAACAACTTCCACTGGGCAAACAGCACTAGGAAAACACTTAAGGTCCACTTACAGTACCTTTACAAAGTGGAAAAATTGGTGGAGCTCCCCTTTAAAGTGCTATATGAATAAAGTATTAGCATTTTTAGAATAGTATGTAACACACTGTTATTGTGCTGAATTACTGGATATGCACAGATTAAAGACAAACTGCCAAAATTAACTGCATTTTCAGTTTCACTGTGCTTGTATTAATGTATCACAGGCCAATAATACAGATGGTGAGTTTAAAATAATACTTTGAGTTAAAGGTATAGTTCGCATTCCTGGAAAACCAACAAGAAGCAGCTTGATTTTGAAAGACAATCAAAGAAATCCCAGCGTTTCGTTCTGACTTCTCTCCAAACCCACTTCTCCAAAACACAACACACAACTTAGAGCGCACTGCCCGACTACTACCTACAGATTTCAAGAAGATAACAAATCCCCCCCTCCAAAACAAAACCGATAATTACCTGTCCAGCAGAAATACGGCCACCATGGCGTCACTTTTCAGCCCATTTTGTTCTCTCAATTGTCGCCATTGTCTGAAAGGAATACCATTGTTGATTCTGGGTTTACTTTTTGCAGCATTCAAATTCTTTTTAGTTACAGCTTTCTTGAATATGGTCTCCGTTTGTGACCAAAAGCTTCTGTGTGAGCCTCCACTGCTATAGCTTGCTAGCTTTAGCCATAAAAACAGAGCGGTAACACATCTTCCTACTCGGCTTTGTAGGAGACTCTTAGCTCACGCAATAAATGCAAGGGCAGAGTGGCTGCAAGTAGGAAGTTAGGCTGACAGGCAGGTAGGTCATTCAATGGTTTTGCTCGGACCGAGCATAATTACTGATCAGGTTTTTTTCAGCCCTGCTGCTGCCACAGATGACAGATTTCTTTCTTTATTTTGTCAGGGCATTTAATGCATTCATTGCCATTGGGATGAAAGGACAATTTCAAGAACTGCAACAAAAATTGCTACTGAAATTAATCGCCAACCCCATCTTTAATACATTTTATTCCAAGCTTATGCTAAAAGAATCAGACTCTGGCTTCCACAGATGAGAAAACTAATAAAAGGTAAATGAGATCAGGAGTATTTGCTAATGAAGCATTGATGTGTTCCAACAAGGTTTGGTTTGATTAGAGGATTAACAAGTGTGTTGACAATACTAAGAACTTAATATACATGCTATTCTCAAACTCATACCTAGAAAGGTGCTCAATTCTGAAATATGCTTCTCACCAGCTGCTGTTTCCATCTCATGGGCCACATGTCCTGAAAATTAAACTCCCATTTGCCACCTAATTGCTGCTACAAAATTATCTGTTTCAGTATCTTCATTTACCCTCTATATTCCTTTATAGGGATTTGGCAGACACATCGCTACATTAAACAATCCATAGGATACCATTAGATGACTCTTACTGTATGTTTCTCTTTTTGCCCATTAGGCTTAAAATTATCTGTGCAATCCGCCAAAAGAATACAAGAATTTGTGGTGTAAAAAAATTATTGCGCATAACTGACATATGGAATTATTCATTCAGTGAGACAGCTCATATTGGAAGATGTAAAACAACAGGGGGATAAGTACTTCTCACTGGTCAACTGGAATTATATTAATTTTAATTTTGATTTGTTTTATTGTTCTTTGATTACACTATTGCCAACACTACTGTCAGATGCCAAAAAAAAGAGAATAAAAATAAAGCTGTGTGGTGAGTTAATAAAAAGGCAAAATGATAAACAGAGTTAAATCAATGACACATTTGTGAATTAAAGTTATCTATTATGAAAGCATCAGGGTTTAAGCAAGTTAAGTGGGATACTTGCTGTCAGGTCTGCCCGGCTGCACCTTCCTCTCTTCTCTCTTTCTCGCTCTAGTCTGCTCCTTCTCACTGATTCTCTTGATTGAACACACCTGTCCTGATTTTCTGACACTCTTCAGCTGCGCCTCCTTTGTCACTCCCTATTTATACCCGGCTTTACCTTCACTCCCTTGCTGGTTCTTTCTATGTCGTTAGCCTTCTTTGCATTACGTATTATACTATTTTTTCTCCTGTTTTCACATATGTTAGTTCTAGCGTCTCCTGTTGTTTTACCTGGACCTCTCCTCTGGACCTTGGCTTCCTCAGCTCCACCAACCTCTTCCACAGGTCGATGCACAGTCTCATCATTCAATCCACTCTCTGTTACTCCTCAGTCTACCGGATCACCACCTTGACCAGCTCAGGAGTGTCGCCTTCCCTTGCAGCCCAACCTCATCACTCCACGGACAATAACCCCTTCACTAATGCTGGTCATCACCCGGTGATATTCATTCATTCATTCTATTTTTTTGTATATAAGTCTTGCACCCCTGTTGTAGCACTGTTAATAAACCCACCTATTGCACCGAAGCCAGCCGCCTGGGTCTGTTCATTTCTGCTCGCTCACAATTGTGGCGAGCGATCCTAACACTTGCATGCAGGGTGTTGGCTCCTGACTGCCAAAAAATCATGACAGAATTAGTTTACAATAAGTGGCCGAGCAGAAGATGAGTTAGGGGACTGGGGGGCTGACCATACCACTGGTCCTGTGGCGATGTGTCAGCCTCTCAGGCAGTCGTTCCCCTACAACTTACACATAATCATCATACATAATAAATGACAAACTATCATTACATGGAGTCACTGTGGAATACACCCTGCAAATTAGAGCCATATAGCAGAGCTGTGGCAATCCATATAGGATGATCAGACAATAATTTACTGCAACTTCATGAAGGTTAAAATACAACCCCTCCAAACATCCATCCACCCCCACCCGTCCTTCCGCAGCTTCAGCAGTCAATAATGAACATTCATGAGGAGGGGAGTGTGTGTGTGTGAGTGTGTGTGTGTGTGTGTGGGTGGGGTGGGTCACCAATGGCATCTTGCAGTCCTGCAGAGTATTGGTTGTCAAGAAAGAGACATGCAA
This sequence comes from Monopterus albus, assembly GCF_001952655.1. Classification (NCBI taxonomy): domain Eukaryota; kingdom Metazoa; phylum Chordata; class Actinopteri; order Synbranchiformes; family Synbranchidae; genus Monopterus; species Monopterus albus. The sequence goes on from NW_018127917.1 coordinate 1,567,359, forward strand.
TCCATCAATCATAAGTCACAGGCAATGTGAAGGATACCAGTCCTCCTCGGGCCTCATGGCCGTGACAAAGCAGCAGCTGCATTATGTTTGACATAATAGTACTGTAGGCTGAGATTACTAGACACTGAGTATATATACTTTACTGGAAATGGTACCAGATAAAGTGTTTGATCCCCTATGGAGGAAAACAGATTTCAGTGCATGGGTGCAGTCACAAAGGGGCCTTGATCACCCATACCTCCCCAAAGGAGATTAACAGTGGAGATACTGTAGCACAAAATCAAGTGCTGAGACAGGACGCGTGCTGAGTTCTGCTTAATGGGCTGTGCTTCTTGGCATGCTTTCAGCATCATGCCTTGCATTTTATCTCTCTTTCTCAGTTCCCTCTCGAGAATTTGGCATTGTCCAAAACATAGCATCTGCTGCTTGCAAATTCCTCTGTGTATGTTTGTTCTTTGCACTGGAGTCCACATACAAAGTCGTCTGTGGATTCCTTTGGAGTCCTTTTCTTTTTCTCACTACTTTGACAAACCAATTCTCTTATTTGAAATTCCCTTAAAGTTTGAGACGCACGAACTGAAGCCTTGATGTTTAAGTCTTTGCAGCAACTCTCAGTTCTCGTCTGAGGCAGTCAATTGATGCAGTTTTGCTTTGGGACATTTCGACTATAAAATAACAGCTCAGACAGTTGTTCAGGAGTTCACTGTAGCAAGAGACACCCAACTGTGTCACCATCTCAAAACTCAGCTGTTTGTGTCAGCATGTTCGCCATTTAATCTCACATTCATATCCATTCACATGCCCATCTATTCAAATGCATTACTCGCCTCATTTAAAATCATATCCAGACCAGGAGTGTGTATGTTACCTCATGCATTCTACTGTTTCAAGGGGTTCCAGGACACCCACATATTTTCCTTTGATCCTTGCAGAGACTAGGAATAGATTGCTCTGGATTTAGATGTGATCAGATACTTATAGGATTTATCAAGCTTTCACAAGCTGCTTTCTACAAACATAGCCATCGTTCAAATCATGGCTCTGTGTTTGCAGCCCTGACAAAGAACATCATGTAATGCATATTTTTGCCAAATCCATGGACATTGTCACTTGGCACAATTTGCACACTGAACTATAATCCTGACCAAAAGCCAGTCAGTATTTTGAGATGCAAACATAGAAAAGTTGTTGTGGCGATAGAAAAGGTTCAGCATGCCTCAAAAGGGATAACTAAGAGTTATGTAATCACATAGGATATTCACTTGGTTTAAAAAGTAAATTTTTTTGGGTTATATAGAGAATTTTTCACTTTTAATTGTGAATAAAGGCACTTTTATATCTTTATTTCTTGTCTTTATCCTGACAACAGTTAACAGGTTTTCTACTCTGATGCTTTTAGTTAAATTTTATGTTGTGTAAAATATTGTTTTCGTTGTATAAATTTCCATTCAGTTCAACTGAATTTTATTTGTATAGCACCAAATCTTAAAAATCATCTCAGGGCACTTTTTATAGTAAGGTCTAGACCTTACAGTAATATAGAGAAAAACAACTAATCCTTTTTGAACAAACACTTGGCAACAGTGTGGAGGAAAAACTCTTACAAGAGATGGGAAACTATGATTTATGGTGTCAAAGCTACTTCCTTTATTCTCCTAAACCTCCACCATTACCTCCTCCCTGTAAGTTTTTGTAGCAGTACAACATCTCCATGCTGCTTCTGAGACAGGAACGCATTATTTACATGGTCACAAGACATCATTCGCCATAAACATGACTCATTTTAATGGCTTCACCAGATGCTGCTGTTTTTCCAGCGGGGACAAGTTCGTCATATTTGTACCTTATTGTACCAGTGTGGCCCTTTAAAGTTGCAGTAAGTAGTATTTGTCAAATATTTAGTAGAAATATTCCACAAAATTTATCCTAATGAGGAGAGGTGCTGTCAATGGCTCCTGTGACCCCAGACTGATCAAACAGCCTGGCAACAGTGCAGAAATATTCCCTTCTAAAGGTTTTTGACCAGGATTGCACTTTCTAACCAATCAGAGAAGGCCAACATCAGAGGTGGGCACTCACAGCCGTCAGTCAATATGTGAACGTGCTTCAGCTCTACTGACATCGCTATGGCTGACTCACAGGCTAGCAAGCTCCTGACTCCAGGGTTAGCTGAGACAGCCACAATAAAAAGATGGCAAGAAAAGAAAGACTACTGAATACCAGGAAAAAAAGAAACTAACAAATTGGATAAAGATCAAGAATTTCTATCTGTACCACTTTCAGTATGGAGTTGAGAAAAAAGGGCCTCACAAACTAACCTATAACTGATATTTGTACTTTGCTGTTGTATGATAATGCTTCAAACCATTACCCTTTGGGTTTGTAAATCATGCTAGAATGTTTGCACTCCAAGTATGACTCTAGCAGCAGCTGGCTAAGCTAAAGATGTCACCGTGATGCTACTTTCAACTATGGTAATGAACCAATTACATTCACAAACCACCCAGTCAGTCTGCTGCAGCTGTTGAATCAATTTTTGACCTATAAATTACTTTATTTTAGTGCCCACCAGTTGGATGTGTTCTCCACTAATATGGTGATTTTTCTAAGGAAGTCTGGCTCTCGGTCACCTCAGTTTGGCACCTGCTACCACTGCAGTTTTACTTTCTCTCTTCAATGACTACAGTTATGTAACTTTAGCCACACTTGGCAATGTTTTGTATTCAGCATGTGTCCTATATTATATTATAGAAAAACCTGAGTAATGCAGTGTTTTTTTTTTTGTAATGTGATCATACAAAACAGTTTCATAAAACTTTTCTGTGGACGTGGAGGGTGCACTCGTCCTTTCTCTGCTGGTGCTCACAAGCTGTGCTGGCGGTAAACCTACCGTGTCCATGTCCTGTAGGTGAAGTTGATATATAGTTGTGCTGTGTTTACAGTAGGCATGAAGAAGAGCAGTCAGCTCGGTGGCTTACATTATTTTAATGTCTATCAGTTGAATGCTGGCCACTAACTTTTCTCTGCAAACCATCACTCTGCACGACTGGTTTGGTGTTAACAGTGGGCTGGGTGGAACTGAGCAGAGCGGAGCGAGCGGGAAGAGGGAGGGCTAGGCAGAGAGGAGTGATTGATTCTAGAGTCTCATGCTAGCACTAACTAGATTTTCAAATAATAGAAATTGCAGCTTTAAGCATCCTCTATATTTCCAGTATTCACCCTTATTTCAAGCACCACAAGAGGACACCAACTGGGCTGCATTAGTGGCATTCTTCTTCCACTGTTAATTAACAGCCCAAACTTGTAGCTAATAAACAGAGCTCACCCTAATTGAACTGCCAGCTGCATTGTTCCTGGTTGTTTGTAGGGAATGGATGCCATGTTGGTGTATCGCAGTGTAATTACCAGTGTCTGCCCCACTGGGAGAAGGGATCAATCTTGAGTGACACCAGTGGTGGACACCTCACCTTTTATCCTTGGGTACTGGTTCTCTGTGGCAGGGAAAGTTTATCATCCTGGCTAGAAAGCCTGCTTCATGACTACAGGCCGTACTGATGTTCACTTTGTCTATTTGTAACAACACAACAGCAGCTTCTCTGAATCACAGTCATTACTCTTGCCACTCAGATTGCAAAGAAAACAGAGTGAATTCCAAATGTATGGGCACTGCCCTCTGAACACTATGTCATTTGATAGACTGCTAACTGGTTGTAGGAATTCAATTAAGAAAGGAATAAAGTTTTGGAAATGTGGCACAACGGCCGCCAGTTACTCAAGGGATGTGATTGAAGTCTGTGAGTGGCATTTAGCACAGCTGACCCTCATTCAGATTACCATCTCATTAGCATCAATAGACTGAGACACACAAAAGAAAGCAGTGCCGTCGCCTGAAAGCTGTTCCAAGGGACCAGCCTGAGGGAATTTCTAGCAACAAAATACTTTAATTCCATGGTTTTAGTGTGACATTAGGGGAGTGGGAGTGTATCTACTTATAAATCAGACAGAAAAATCCTACAGATACCCTAAGTCCTGGATTTCCAAGCAAAAATTTTGATAGTGGGGCTGCCATGAATGTATTTGATGTTCTAACTATGAGAAAGTCTCAAATAGGCCATGGGCGTTGTGTGGAACATAAGGTCTTCATATAAAGTGTTAATCTGCAAAAAGTATGTGTATCTGCAGTTGTGTAATATACATAAAATGTGATTTGCATGTTCTCCTTCATGATCCATGTCAGCTATTTGAGACATAACTTGTTTTAATTAGCAGAGCAGCAGCAAACATTGTACTGTAGATCTCATTTGATCAATACTAAGTTTTGTTTGTTAAAAGCCATTTTGTACATTTGAGATAATTCACGAAAAAATGAGTAAAAGCAAGGCGGCCAGTCTCTGTATAGTATTTTTACAACATTGATGTGTTTTTGTTGAGTCAGCACGTTATATGAAAACAGGTCATTCTTTTATTTGAGGAGCTGCTTCAGGCCCAAATATGGCCTAGTTCTACCTTTCCTCTCCCCCACAGTGGTGCAGATGTTATAAGATGCGGGTTAAATATAGTACAGATGTTTGTGTGCAATGTACGTGTGAATCACAGATGATTCAAAATCCAATCAAGGTGATAAAATAAATCAGGGTAGTAACAACTGAAAGAAAAAAAGGCTACATGTGCAGGAGAGAGAAGATGGAAAGAGGAAAGGAGAGAAATGGAGAGGTGAGAAATTAAAGAGACAGTAAAGAGAATAAGAGACAAATGAAATGAATGAGTGTACATGTGCATATGTGAATGAGTTTTTACAGAGAAAATACAGAATAAAGACAGAATAAAAAGAAAAATGAAAAGAGAGTGGTATAAAAAGAAAGAGCAAAAAATGAATACATGGGGTCTTCCCTGATTGTATTCAGGACTGTCTCCTGTCTCTCTCTGATCAATAGCTGCTGTTACTCAGAGCTGGCTCAAACCTCTCCTGCTCTCAACCACAAATGTAATCCCAGCCAGCCTTGCCAGGAGCTTTATTATTCATGTGGACCAAATACAAGACCGGAAAACCGGATGAGCACACTGCAGGCTGGACTTGCTGTCTGTCATGCCTGCCTTGATTGTGCAAGCCGCAGGAAACTGCTGCTGGGACAAATACCCCACAGTGTCCGTGCTGTCAAAAAATGACTCCTTTCTGTGTCCAAGTGCTATCGCAGGACATAAAAAGAATAATATTTTAAAATACAAACCTACTGGTATTTTTGAGTTATTAAAGTTATCTGTACCATTGCAGAGGAAGAACCCTCTCCCTACATCTTCAGATACCTCAGTGAATACTACATCAAGAATACACAAGAAAAAACCTTTCACAAAAGGAGAAACTATGTGCAGGAAGTCCCATTTTCATAAGCCTCTTCAGACACACAAAAATGGGACAGAGTGCAACAAGAATCAGTCTTAATGACCGTGTTATTCTGAAGATGTGTGTTATTTTCACTACAGGAATACATACTCCACTGATCCCCTAAAGAAAAGGTACAGTATGTAAGGCTGTAGACTTTCAGACTTGTGAGCCGAGTTGGTTCTTAAGTACACTTTGATTAAAGGCGAAACTCCATCTACAAACTGTTAAGCAAAAAAGGGACAAAATTGACAAATTTATGCCATTATATATTCGGATTACACCACAGATCACAAAACAAATGCACTCGTTATCCCCCTCCAGCATCAAATGAGAACCACTCTATACATATAAATGTATTATTTCCCAAACCACTTTGAATACTTTTGCACAAAATATGTATTACTGTTAATCAATTTAATATGTGTCACTGCCTAACCACTTTATGATGAGTTATTTGCTAAAGCTAAAAGGTCAAATCAGTGGTACATAAGCAAAAGAGTACACTTTGCTGTGCATCCGTTTGTTCTTGTATTTTCTATGATGGTAAAGGTTACCCAATGAACCATGGGCTGCAGTGATATGGATTTTCTCTCAGCTTGTGGACTGCTAATTCACTTTACACCTCCTCCAACCTTTCCTGAGGCAAGAGTACATCTGCGGACAGATCAGGGGAGGTCATGTGTGCACTCATGCTTCTGCAGTTTGGCAGGCAGGCGCATCCTGGCATACTTCTTATTCCTTTTGGAGTAACTGACCTCGTGCAAGCACGTCCTGTTAAACATGTGAATGGCACAATGCTTAACAATAGCCACAGGCCAACTTGTGCATGTACCGTTAAATGAGTGTCATGCCTCGCAGTTTGTTGAATGAGATAGTTGTGTCGTCGTTCTCACATTTATTGTGTTTTTCCACTGCCTGTTTGGAATCATGAAAATGGGTCTTTTATTGCCCTGTCATGCTGCCAAATGTAACTAAATAGGCAATTCACAAACTGTCAGTCATCTCTAACAGCCATAATCTGAATGGTATTTGAATAGTCATCTGTACCCCCATGAGTGTCGATGATGTCTAAGATCACAGATTCTCTGAGGATTGACATGTTCCCAGGAGGAAACAGGAAATGACAAAAGAACATGGGAGTCTGGAGGAGACAGGAAGGATATGGCTGTCCATAGACTCCAAACTCCATCTATAATTCAGAAGAGGTATAATAAGATAATTTCTCCCTTTTGTCATTTGCTGTAAGCATGATAAGGCCCAAACAAAAAGGCTGGCAATGAAAACTTATATTTTCCTTATCAATAAAGAAAGGCTGTGTCCTTGATTAAATATCGACTCTCAATCGTCTGTTCTTATCTCTATATAATCAATCATTCATACAAGGTAAAAAAACAAAAAAAACATCTGGAATCATCTCATATGTTCATCTACTTTGTTTTCATGCTTGAACAGAGCCTATCCAATTGCAAATCATAACTCTAGTAGGTTAAGAGCACTGACAAGTTCTCCACACCTTTATGCAACATCATTTGACCAGCATCAGGTAAACTTGTAGCATTCAGTGAGAATTGCTAATATTTTCATTAGCTCAGCTCTAGCACCTCCATTATATTCCATTTGAAGTCTGTCATACTATTATTAAATTAACATAATATTCTCAACCTGCAGCCATTTTCTATTAAGTTCAAAGTCAATAGTCAATCAGTGCTGACAAATAATTGATAAATCAATGTCTAGCTAATTTATATAAACTTCAGATTATAAAGAAAAAATATTGGGTAAATACTTGTCATGTTTAAGTGGTAAGAATAAATTGACTGTTATCTACTCAATTGTGGTCCAAAATATATTTTCAAATTTCCCGCATTCAAGCTAATCCTACTTTATTTATTTATCCAGGCCACCATTTGCATCTCAGTGGTAGCTCGTCTGTTGCTCTGACTCCTGTTGCATTGCCACAGCAAAACAAGCAGAGCTATGAATCTTTTATAAGAGTGTGAAAAGGTTGATGATGAGTACAGTCCCTGAAGCCTGTTTTATAATGTGGTCCCTATAGATTAGGAATAACATCTACAGAATGCCAATATGTGCTGCCCCTGAACTGCAAAAAGCCTTTGTCAGTGATTCCTCATGGGAATGGGGCATGTGCACAGAATGCTTGTGTGGTGGACCATCAAATTCTCACCCATGTAAATAGAAGAAAAACATACTCTATGCACTATCCATGAAAGCAATGGGGGATATTTACTATGGTTTTATGAAGTTGTCTGTTCATATTTACTAATGAGTCGCAGTCAGATTTTGCAGTAGTGAAACTGAACAAATGTGGCACCACAAGAATTTGCTTCTGCGCTTCTCGGTCCACACATGCACAACAGCCTACAGGCACAAGATCCTAAGTGGAGGTATATTCAAATAAACAGCTGTGTCTCTGCACATTTGATTTATTTATTCTTTCAAGCATGTAAAGACAGTTGATATATCAACACACATAATTTTACACATATCCAACAAATGCTAATCCAATATCAATTTGCTTATACCTAGTACATGCTTGAATGGAGTAGGAAGAAGTCAGACTTATCCAGTCCTACCCCATGACATCATCTTACCATCATTGGTTTACAAGCAGTATCTCTA
>NW_018127917.1:1575489-1602824 GCF_001952655.1 Monopterus albus
ATTGAAGTTCATTGTCTAGTCTGCGATTCCCAAATACCATAAATTTAGTTTTATCCAAATTCAGAGATAGTATATTACTATCACACCATTTCTTTATCTTCTCAAGTTCCTGTGTAACCCATCCAGATAGTTGCTGTAGGTTTTCACCCGATGCCCATATGGTAGTGTCATCAGCAAACAAAACCACTTTCACTAAATCAGAAACCTTGCATATATCATTAATGTATAATATAAATAATTTAGGTCCCAAAACAGAACCCTGAGGCACTCCACATACAATATCCAGCTCATTCGATTGGTATTCACCCAACTTCACAAATTGACGCCTCTGTGTCAAATAACTTTCACATGACCAGTGCTGGTAAATATGCCACTAAACTGAATAAATGCAATGCCACAGTATTTTGCACACCTGATGGTAATTTGCAACAGGTTTAGTAAATATCTCCCAGTGTGTGTGTGTGTGTGTGTGTGTGTGTGTGTGTGTGTGTGTGTTTTAAAGGTAAGTGAGGAAAGGTCAAATAGGGCTCTTTAAAAGTACAACCTCTGGACCTTCCACAACGGCATTCATTCAGAGGATATAGTATTTTCACCTTTTACTAGGATATGTCAAATGTATATCCGTGGAGAGTATCCAGGAGGCTTCTGTACAACAGGGTTCCTACACAGCGACTCTCCTCAACAGTGACACTGACAGTTTGGCTTATTTTCACTGTCTATTGATGTCAAGACCTATTTCTGGCCGGACTCTGACAAACACACATTGGATTTTACAACCATGAAAGATGCCTTCTTATTGACACTTGGGGATTTTGTGGCCAAGTTACACCCAAACCTACAGGGAAAGGTAACTGAACAATAGAAGTATCACTTGTATATAAATGCTTTTATAATATCATAGTCGTCTAAGAACACATACTATAGATTGGGCAGATTGCAGAGATTAATGGGATTAACCTGTTTTACAGTTCACAGTGAACAAGGTTATTTGAGTCAATAATCAAAATGTGCATTAGTTAAAATTGTTTAAACATATATTCCTCGCTTCTGGCAACAGTGTTTATATTTACATCAGCTACAAGCTGAAAAAAAGTCAAAGTTAGGGTTGCATAACCACGCTCCTGTAGAATTCATGAGTGTGCAGTAACACAGCAATAATACTAGGGCACAAAATGTGCCTAATCAGCCACAGACACCACTGTTGTTCTCTCAACAGTTTCCAGCTGCTATAGTTACAGTAACATAACACCAGCACACTTTTGCAATCTAGCTAGCAAGTTAATTGAATGTCTGAGGAATAGTATTTTAGCAAATATACAGATAGGTACTTACTTGCTAGTGAACCAGCTGTAAATTGTTAACATACCACAAAGATTACACATTTAAACATCATATTGGCTCTCATGATTTTCAGTAGAACATAGCAAACAATACTGACCCACCTGTCCAGCAGAAAAAGAGCAACTTCTGCATCCATCATCATGTTTACAACCTTTATGTGTTTTAAAGTAAAGCTCATTCTATTGGGTAGGAAATGTATCAGAATGGACTACCACCTCTATAGATCTGATCAAAAGTGGAGCCGGCCGTTGTGTCAGGTAGGAAATGTAACTTCAGGAATTGTATCCGAGTTGTCTGGCACACAACAAGATTTGATTATCTGAAGTTTTTCGAAAAGCCTGAAAAATAAGAAATACTGGATTTTTTTTCTTGGTAATTTTGGAGACAACACTTCAATCTAGTCTAATTTTACTCAATTTTCCTGTAGACGTCCGGCCTCACCAATATGACAGCCACGGGTCATTTAGTGGTTTAGCAGTAGTCCTTTGGTTGTGAAACATGATGTGCACATCATGTTGACAGGTCAGTTTGAACGGTACAGGTATTCACAACACAACAGGTATTCTGAGCACACACTCTGGACAGACAGCAGAATCTGACAAAATGTGTAGAGTTCCAATTATGGACTTTACCTTTAAATGAATATCACAATTCATTATACAGTAGCTCAATTGGATTTCAGAGAAGACCTACTCTGGAAGAAAATATTTACTGTAATAATAATAAATACAGTAAATGTATTGCGACATTTTAATACTATTATATCACAAGTAAGCCCAACATGTAAAAAAAAACAACAGGTGAGCAGCCCATGATGCGTCATTGAAAGGGATGTTCATGCTTTAACTACAGCCTTAAGTAAAAAACATAACCACCACCATATTTTCACTTACCCTACATATTATATTGGACAACTGCACATTTTGCATTGTACCTGCAGAACTGTAAGACTGATCAAAGACTGAGGTGGAAGATGCAAGAGGGAGAATTAATGGGTTATAGAGATGGGTAAGTAGAAAATGGAGGTGGTGAGTGAGCAAATGATGAATAGTTTAGAGAAGGTCAGTGAATGTCATCAGATCCAAAACAGCTACTCAGCCCTGCCATTATCTTTCCCATTTAGATTAGTAAATCTAAAATCACTGAGTGTAGCGGACCAGAGAGGATACGCGGATTGTACAGAAACCACCACCAACATGAGATGTAGAGCTAACCTGATTTATTTGTTTATTACAATTTTTAAAATAAATAGGCTTAGTTTTAACTCTTCTACCCCTCAGCATTCTTGAACTGCACACAAAAGACATACAGTGTGTAACAACACATTTGATATTCTATGATTATTTCAGCCTTAAACTCTACTGGACATGGTGTTGGTGTCAAATTTTGTTAAAGCCAATATAACCTGATTTTAAGTTTTAAACAACCTTTTTAGTAAAGTCTTTGAAATGACACAGTATGTGTAGAAAAATGTCCATCTGATGTGTCTATCCATTAAAAGTGTACTACATTACTGTGGGTTTAAATTATCAAGAAGGCATCAAGGTATCGAAACAAACTATTGTATACTGTATGTTATTCATAAATTCTAAACAACCCTAACAAAAATGTATGGGCATCCTCAGCCATTCTGCTGACACTTCTGACACCATCCAACCACACCCAGGTCAGAACCGCAGAAACACTTGTAACCTTCAAACACAAAAGGCAGTAAAACACTGCCTCTCCTATTATTTACTGTAGTTAACCTTTAAAAGCCATTTTTGCTAATTTGCCTTCTACTTGAGTAATTCTACTTTTCAAAGTAGAAGTATCTCTACATAAGTTTAAGATTATTTAAATCCTGAATTGAGCCTTTTATGTTGCTTTGGCTTCTTTTAAGAATTAGTTGACTGAAGTGCTTTGTGAAAACAGAAGGATAATGGAAGCTGTGTAAGGGCTTTAGTTCTGTCTCGACAAAGTCAAACAACAGCTCTCACTTATCGCACCAACCAAGATGCCCACAGTGCATGAAAATCGTTAAGCCCAAACCCTTTTGTTATATTTGCCAAGTTACAGGGATTTACTCCTCTTTTCAAAAGGATACCCTTGTGACCCCCAATCAGATACATCTCTAGTCCAAGGTCACAGCTTCACACCTCATGAATAACTATTTGTAAAAATGAGATATTTAACAAAAGTAGGTTAATCATATTTTTCTGACATCTCGAGTAACAGTTTCAGAGGAAGCTGGTCAGCCATAACACGGAGGCCTGCTCTAATGGTCTCACAGAGGCAGTCTGCTGGGGAGAACCAGGAAACGCATGTGTGATTTCCCAGGAGCACTGCAGCTGTGGACTAATTAGAAAGCATGTCCTAAAATGGTGTAAACTGGCCTGGCACACTTACCTGCTGTGCCCCAACCTTCCCTGCTGATCCCCTCTAAGAAGAATATACGCTTGACCTGGAGAAGTCTGAGTGCTCACAGGCTGCAATTTCAACAGCAAGCATCCAAACTGACACTTTCATTTAGCATGTCTGACAACTCATAATCACTTGTGTCAAGGTGCTGGAAGATGACTGCAGTATCTGCAAAAGCATAGTTTAATGAACTTTATGACTGAATGTAAAACAAATCAACTAATAATATGTAAGGTCATGCATAGTAACTGGTCTTTGCTGCTAAACATTTTGTCTTTATATGCTTTTAGCAGGCAGCGGTTGCCCTGACCCAGCAGTATATCTGATCAGAAGTGGAAAACTACTCTGCAATTATTTTCCAGTAAGATGCCCTCTGAAAGCCGTTTTCGGTTGCACACACGTTTGATTTCTCAGTTCACACATCACAACGGGTAAGCAATAATGTGAAAACAAAAAACACTGCTGTGCTGACTGGGTTCACTTATTTGTAGGTTCTAATACTGCCGGCACATTTTGGCATTCAGAACAACTGGCCTCTGTGTGAATCGTTCACTGGAAATGTCAGGGCACACAGAACATTTCATGAAGACTTTTGCACTGCTCTCTGGTATCATCTTGTTTTCATTTCAGGCACCAGCAATGCAATGCAAAAAAATTGGAGGCCTTTTTCTCTGAAATGGGAAGCATGACTTTGCCAGATGAATAATTGTGTCTTCTGTCATGGAGCACCAAGGTTACTGGTAGTCAACCCACCCAGAAATGATTACATTTGAATACATTCTCTGTGAAAATGAATAAAGTTAAAGTGACCAAAAATCTCTCTTTTGAGTATCAAACACTCAAGCTGTGTTGAATCTAAAGGTGGCTGTAAAATGTTAGTAGTTTTATCATTCATGGAGTTTGACAACTATTTGTCAGCTTCTACTTGTTTCAATTACAATGCATGGATGGGAACAATTTTTATAGTGAAAAATGGATCAAAATAACCGAAACAATTTTTGCCACATAACTGACCTCTCCACTGTTCATCTGTATGCCACCTATGTTGCAAACACTTATCATTTTATCAGAATACAGCTTATTACACTGCCAAGACGACAATAACCCAACAGAGATGTATTTTTCAACCACAAAACAAGTCCTCAACGGTGAAACCTACAAACATTTAAACCTACGGTGAGTAACATTACATTCATAGGCCTTTATGCTCAATCCCAATCTTATCTTTTTCTGTTCATGGTTCACATTCATGTTTGTAAATGACATGTATCCCGCTCCTATTTGAACACAGTTGAGCTCCTAAACTGTCATGCATACACAGATTTAATTGAAATCTGAGTCCTCACAGGTGTACAAATACAACATCACTTGTGTGACAGCCAAATTGAACAATTCTCTCCAAAGCTGCTCAGTTACAATATGTTCCTTCTGGTTTGGCTTGATCAGAAGCTTCAGCATAACTGTTCAGCAAAGGTAAAACGTCCTCATCTCTCTACTGGCCCCTGTCACTGTTGTTACTTTCCCTTATGTTTATTTCAAGACTGTTCTCTACTCTTCCATCACTGTCTGGTTTGGTTCAGCAACCAAACAGGACAAGTACAGACTCCAGCAGACAGTCAGGACTGCAGAAAGAATCATCGGTGCCAGCCTGCCCTCCATGGAGGACCTGTACACCTCACGGGTCAAAAGGAGGACAGAGAAGATTTCTGCAGACCCCTCACATCCTGGACACAAACTGTTTAATCTCCTCCCCTCTAGACGGCATTACAGGTCACTGTAGGCCAAAACAACCAGATACAAGGACAGTTTCACATTGATGAACACTGAACCCATGACTGTGTAACAGAACAAGAACTTTCAGTGCAATATTTTGCAAATATACTTAAATATATGTTGAATGGGGGCGACTGTGGTTCATTGGGTAGAGCAGTCATCTCCTAACTGCAGATTTACTTGATGCTTTATGGGAGAACATTGTACTGTACATACACATTGAGAGCCACTGTACCAGAGTCAAATTCCTCATGTGTTCAACACACCTGGCCAATAAACCAGATTCTGATCATTTTAACTGCTCTGTGAGGAGCCGACACTGAATGATGACGAAAGACAATATGAGCAGGCAAAGAGGACAGACATTGAGGAAAAAAAAGGAATGAACATGAATTCAGAATCAGAATCAGCTTTATTGGCCAGGTGTGATGGACACACGAGGAATTTGACTCTGGCACATTGGCTCTCAATGTGCAAACAGTAGAGCAGCATAAGGATGTGTAATATAACAAAATAGCAGTATTAACATCAACAAATAGTGCAAACAATGCAGAAAAAGCAGTATAAACAGACAGTAAACAATGCAGACAACAAAGGAATGTTCATTGAAATGACATAAAACAGAGTACTTAAGAACTAGAGACCTGTACAACTCTCTTATAATCTGTACGGGGTATATTTACAGGTATTGCACTGAGGGTTATTGTCCAGTCATACTGTTGTGGGTTAAGTGTTCATCAGAGCGACAGCCTGGGGGAAGAAACCTGGTTGTCTTAGTGCACAGTGACCTGTAAGGCCATCCAGAGGGGAGGAGTTCAAACAGATTGTGTCCGGGGTGTGAGGGGTCAGCAGTGATCCTCTCTGTCCTCCTTTTGACCCATGAGGTGTACAGGTCCTCCATGGAGGGCAGGCTCACACCAATGACCTTTTCTGCAGACCCGACTGTCCACTGAAGTCTGTACTTGTCCTGTTTGGTTGCTGAGCCAAACCAGACAGTGATGGAGGTGCAGAGGATCTGAGGATCAGACCTAAGAACAGTCGCATAATCAGAGATCGGATATGAATCAGATCTAGGACTGCATATGCAAGTGGCCCAGATCTGATTTGAAACAAAATCAGATTTGGTTTGTCCAGATATTTGTGAAAAGATCCGATTTGAGTCACTCGGAGGGGAGGAGAATCGAATTTCAATCAGTTTAGCAGGTAGTCTAATCACAGCATTAAAACATTTTTTGGATGAGGTATCACTTTTTCTGGTTCCCAACACGGGGTTCAGAACCCCTTAAGGGGTCATAAAAATAATTAACAAGTTTGGAAAGGAAGAGGGGAAAACGGTTCAGATCAACTGAATATGGTTGTAAAAGATGCAATAAAACTGAACAGTAATTTTTATAATGTTCATCATACGTTGTATTGTCACTCTTGTTTTCTATGACTGGTGATCAAATAGAAAAGTAAAGTGTAGCACAGCAGATTTCAGACAGCAGACACCAAACTTTGTGCAACCACAGCTGTCAAGGTAACTCGGTTGGCACAAAATTGAGTAACTGACATGTTAAGGAATCAAGATAAACCTGCACACAGACAGAGTACTGTTAGGATAATGTATATAGGACTATGAACAACACAGCTTCTCCTGATCCATGTAAACACCATATCCCAACACCAGGATGAGACTCAAAACTAGGATAGTGGTGTGCATTTAAACATATTCAAATGTAAATGCTGAAACAAGCAGGTTTTGTTTTCCTGTTCTTACTTTTCTCGAGACATTTTTGCTATTGTGTTACAGGAGGAGTATGCTTTACATAATGTGCCAAATATAACAAGCATGTTGTTATATGAAATAAACATATTGTGCAACACAGTATTGGAAGAAGTGTAATCACCAGCTTGACTGCATTCAAATCTTAACAACAGAGTCACTGCACAAACACCATATGACTCCTGAACCTAATCTAAAAACAAATCAGAGAGTATCTGATTATGCCTGAGGTCTGGCTTTGCATTTAAATTATAGGAGCACAAATGATGAAGCTGCTCTAAAGAACAAGTACAGAAGTGGAGCTTGTTGCCAAAAGCTAACTTGTGAAGCAAAGATATGGATGTGGACAGGCAACAGTGTATAAAAAAGCATGAATAATATGTGCTTATTTAAGCTGGTACCATTTCACGAGATACATGTAGAATTGGCTGGTTAGAAGACTGAGACCTCTAAAGTGCAACGAGCCTTCCAACCTATAAGACCCATGTGGTCATTTGTCCCTTCCCTCCCATAGGACTGTATCACTAAATAGCACTCCTACGTTAGAGGGAAGAATTTGCAACAATCATGCCAAAATTAAAAACAAGGTACATCGTACTAACACTCAGTTATGATTAGGCGCAAAAACTACTTGGTTATGTTTTGAAGAAAAACAACTTGGTCATGTCTAGGAACAAAACCACATTGTTACTTGTAGGAACAAAAACTCTTGCAAAACACACACTAGAATTGAACTTAGGTTTCATGTCATAATTAATGACCATCATTATATTTTGCCAGACTATGATACATAACGTTTCGTTGTAATAATCTGCTGGCACCAATGACGTATACAATCATACTTTACAGGAGGACAGTCTTGTAAGTTTTTCCATAGAACACGTTTTGACATGTCATAGCAGAAAAAGCACAGATGTAAATAATAAATGTAATGATTTCTGAATTCCATTTACCTTCTTGAGTTTCAGCGTCTTGGTGTTGTGCATGTTGGTTCCCAGTCGCACAGTCATGGTAGTTAGTAACTGGAAAATAAGGAGAAGTATGCACGCACTGTTAAAAACTGGTTGTAGCAATGGCATGCTGAGCACCTACCTTTCAAATTCAGCCAACAACCCAGTTAATATTATTCTGCCAAACCATCTCTGTAGGCATCTTAAGAGCCACATTTGCCATATAAAATGCAAATTCAAACATGTAAATATTGACTAATGGATGACCTTCGATAACCTATCTCAAGCAAGTTTTAAGTTTCATCTAATTGATTTTCAGACAAAACTAATGTGGACTGAAAGTAAGTGCTGTCTGGGAAAGTAAATAGCATATCTTGGAAAATATTCAGTAATCATGTAAAGTAAATGTCTTAAAACACCCCTTTGCTCACTTAACTCTGCAAATGTTAAAATAGACATGGCCTGTGTTAATGCAAGTCCAATCAAACACTCATCTTAAAACACGTTAATGTGAAAGAGACGTATTGTTGCTACACCATTTTTGCATTAGTAAGTGTAAAGAATTAATCTTGTAAATTCCACTCACAGCACTAAGCTGTCAAAGCTGAACTCTCAAGACCAAGGCTCCTGAAGTAACAGAGGCTCTTTGCTGAGAAATGGAAATTTGAATTTCAATGTTATCAAAGATGTTTTTCTCTCACAGTAACACAATTTGTGATACATATAACCAAATAGAAAGTCAGAAGATGTAAAACAAACAGGACTCATATAATGAGACTCCGATGCATTGCAACAGTCATAAAGTAATAATATCAGGTACACTAAGCCCCACCTCTCATACAAACACACACACACCAATCCAATAGTCTAAATCCCGTCTATATAAAAAGATGATGCGTCATGGGCCCAGTATCTTTAACATAAATCATACAAACTTCTTATCAGTTTATGGATTTTTACTGCATATTACTCAATATTTCTAAGGATGTTAATGCAAAAAATATCATAATCTGCAGTAATACCAAGCGTCAGAACAAGATTGATGCACAGGCTTTTCCATGGCCTCATCTCCAGTTTGCTGTGTCATCATTCCATCTCTGCAGTTGTCCAAGCCAACGCTGGGCCTTTCCTGGTGAATATGACTAGGCTGTAAACCAGTGCATCCAACTCTTTGTGCGAATCTAACTCAGAACTGTCACATACGAATGCATTATGAATTGGGATTCATAAATAATTGGTGAGAAAACACTGAGGCAATCCACCAGAGGCTTGAGAAGGATAATGCCAAGAGAACCAAGGGAAAAGAAATCTCCCCCAGAGACTAAATTTTGTGGTGAAATAGCTTTTCAAGAACGTAACTAATTCAAACCATATTCAGAAACTATTTTGAGCAAGCTGATGCCAGCCTGTTTCTGTCAATTGCAGCAATTGTTTGTTGATAACAACAGAACTGGAAGCAAAACACTGCACATAAATTAACAGCTAATCCTGGCAGATTCCAGATTGCAAACATCTCCCTGCAGTGCAACACCACTGGTGTGTCACCCGACTGCCTTCTCCTAAACAATGCTATGATGCACACCACACCATATGCTGGCTGATTCAGTGAGGTAAAGGTAATAGATGTGTCAGAAAAAGATGGAGCAGCGATTCGGGTCAGGGTGTCTGTACAGAGCCACAATAAGGCCAGCTCCTTGCAGCATCTCTCCTCACAGCCATGATGGAATATATTAGCTTAATGAAATAGCAAGGCATATACTGGCACTGACTGTAAATTTGACATCAGTGCACACCAGCCCCATGTGTGCTGCATGGTGATAAAGTGGCATCTCGCTGGCTCTATATGGGTCATATAAAAGGGCCTCAGTTTGTGTAATCGACATCATATATCCAAGCTCACACTTCTGGGACACAGACCTTAAATTACTCAGAGAAACCTTCCTCTTCCTGTTTTTTTTTCCCTTTCTTGTTCTCACAAAAGATAATCATGACAGGGTAAAGCACTTACCTACAACAGCTGATTCCCTTATTCTTAAGCATTTTGAGCTAATGGTTGAGCATAATGAAATAACTTTGGGAAAACAGTCATGAAATGTAGAGTAAGTGGTTTTAACATATCTACAATTTGGTTTTGTAAAGAACCCAGAGGAAAAAGCCAGTTGCATGTTCCTAGACCTTAGTTATATCAGATGCTTACCAAAATAGGCAGCTCTCTTAAAATTTTTCCAACCTCAATACAATATACATAACAAATAATCAAACTTTGACAATACCATAAAAAAGAAGCAACATTTTTGCCCATGTTACACAATGTGCTTTTAATAGAGTATTGTTTATAAGATCCAGAGAAACGATTAAGTGTCATTGGTGTCTGAAAACATCCATTTCTTCCACAATAATCCTTACAGAGATAAGTGTGTGGCATTTATATATTTCAGACTCGCAGCTTTGAGGGAAAGCGACAGTATAATGCATTGCTTAGCCAATACAACTTGACATTGCAATCCCCTTGCCATAGAGTCCTAAATTCACCCAGCGAAGTTTTCCCAAACCAAAAAAGTGGGGCAGTATTTATTAGAAACCACGTCTGCACTTTGATCCTCGAAATTCACAGGGTTCAAAAGCTGTATAAAACAGGGCTGTATTCTCTTTGAAGTGGGGTCTATTTTTAGCTAGCGTTTGACATCTCACTTTTGAAAATTATGTCCACAGTTTCAACTGTAAATTCATTTTGTTTCGGAAATTTTTTTTGAAGGCCAAATTTTCTGTGTTTAAGAATATGCTTCATTCTCAAGATTTACTTCTCTAGAACTATAACAAAAACAGTTATAAAGAGAAACATTTTAATTGTAGGGTGTTAGGGGAAAAAAAGCAGTTGTGCTACACGGGCGTGTACTTGTAAATTAGTGTTCCCATCCGTGTGACCAAGTTTTGCAAAGCAATCTCTCACCTAACAGAGTAAGCTGGGCAACTTGTGTCATAAATCCCTAAGTGTTCCAAGTAAAGGTGTTCAATTGCCTTGCTGACATAGTCCTTGAATACTGCAATGTTTATCACAAAGAGGAGAAGGATGGGATCAATAGCCCTGCAGTTTCATGGTATTTACTAGGTGCATGTCTCGGTACCAGTTAATTTTCTTAATGGGCAAAGAATTACTAATTCTAATTAACTCTCCATAAGAAACGTCCTCACAATTAACCCTTAAATCTCACAGGGTTCATGAAACGACACATTAAATCCTCTGCATACCTTGACTGTGTTTGTTAAGTAGACTAATTGGGCTGGTTTGTTAAGACCTAAGGGCCTTTGTCACTCACTGAAATGTCATGCAAATCACATTACGATGAAGATGAAAGCTTCAAGCTAAATGAGAAAATCAATGTAGAATTCTGACTAGTATATGCCATTGCAAAGGACTACGTACAACACAAGTACACACATTGAAAATGCATGTATGTATTATAGATTTTAGCTGCTAGCCTTGTATACAAATAGAAGGCTTAGGGGAACAAAACGGACACAAAAACAAGACCCTTTTCCCAGATCCTGATAAACTGGCACTTTGGAAATATAGCACTTTCACACAGCAGCAGTGATTATCAGTTTAAGACTTTCCTTCAGCAGCTAAATGTCACACTTGTTCATCTCACACTGAAATAATAAATTAAGATTGCTTCTATGATTGGAATCAAGAAAACTGCTCTTATGTAGAACTGATGCTATTCCTCTGGTTTGAACAGGGATTTCTCTTGTGCAGCAGAGAGCAAGGTCTTCACCAAGTGCAAAGTCTCTAATGATCCCTCAATGGAACCAGCAGCTACACTTCTCATTATGAAAGAGCAGTTTCATTTCCACAATGACAGAGAATACTTTTCTTAGAATCTTTATCTATAAGGCTTGGATATGTGAACAGCTACAGTGTATTCAGCATGTTTTCATTGTTGTACTTTCCTCAGTTAACAGCAAGGAGGAGCTTCTATTGGCACAATTCATCCACATGACATCTAGTGTAAGCATTCTCTATGCTGATGCCTCTTTTGACACCATTGTTTCTCTGTGCCTTCCAAAATTCTAACAAGTCACTGAAAAAGA
Organism: Monopterus albus; assembly: GCF_001952655.1. Taxonomy (NCBI): domain Eukaryota; kingdom Metazoa; phylum Chordata; class Actinopteri; order Synbranchiformes; family Synbranchidae; genus Monopterus; species Monopterus albus. Next base: position 1,587,811 of record NW_018127917.1, read on the forward strand.
TGAAAAGTAAAATCATATGATCTGAATCTGCTAGGTCTGACTAGGTTTAGGCATGTAAGGCTTGGTTAGGAGAAACTAGATACTCAAGTAGTCTCACTGAGATCACGGTGTGTCTTTCAAAAGAAACCTGAGAACAAGAAACATTGTCATAAACTCATTCCAAGGTCAAAGGTCAAGGTCAAAGTGTTTGTCATATGCACACTTAGGAAGCGTGTTTCCCTGTACAATGAAATTTTTACTTTGCCGTCCACATGAATGCCACAAAATGCAAATGAAATATTAAGTAGATAAATAAGTAACACAAAATCTAAGTAATAACAAATAACAGTAATAACAAACATTTCCGCAGACAATGCAAAATTAGCAAACAATTACATGAATCCTATAAGGCATCAGATAAGAATCCAGCATGAGAGAAGACTGCACTCCATTGAAAATGTGCATAGTATCTAAAAGCGTTCCTGTCAACATTTGTGTGCACGTATGAAATAGCTAAAGATATAACAACCCAGTTTTAAATGAGAGATGAGATGTGAGGTCATTTGGGAGCTGTAACAGTAAGGCGTTATAGATCAATATCAAGAGATGATTAATCTGATCCAACTCTGTGATACAAAGAGCAGCAAATAGTAAAATAATTCTCATTACTAATGAAGCATGATGCACTATGATAAAAAAGGACTCAGCTACTCAAGTAATGATGGGGCAGCATGACAGTGTACAGATATCCCTATTATCAACTGTAGACATACAAGATGGCTGATCTATCACTTCTGAAATGACAGCCAGCCTTTAAAATTACTACTTGTAGTAAAGTTAGGCACATATCAAAATGACTAATAAACCAAATATTTTGCACAAAGATTCATTTTTTAAAATTGTGCATGAACCAGATCAGCATTCAAACTTAGACCATCCAGCTTTTGCTCCATCTGCCAATTTCCTAGCCATTTATTTATTTTAATAAATAAGTAAACAAGACCACAGTGTCAACACCGTTAACCACAAGTACAGTGGAAAAAGCCAAAGAGTGAGATCTTTATACAGCAAAGACCCAAACACTGCTAGAGCACATTTATCAATTCTAAAAACATCAATTTACGATGGTGACCTGTTTACAGCCCAATGTTGTCTCTCAATTTTTCAGTGTATTCATTGAGGTCACTTAACCTTGTCATACATTTGAAGCACTAGAAGAGCTGCAGGTTTGCTGTGCACCCTGAACAAAACAACTTAATAGTCTATTCACAAGCTGATGCCTGACCTTGTCTTCTGTGTCCTCAGAAATTCCAAATACAGCTGGAATCGCCCCTAAAAGCCAAAGGGATTGCTTTTCCATTAAAACTGGAGTGACACTGGTTTTATGTTCCTTCCCTCTTCTTTGTTACAACCCTTGCAAGGGCACAGTGTATTTCTAGAGATGTTCATGAATGTTGGAAGTGGATTTGAAAAATTCTTTGTGAGCATTTCCCACATATTTGTACGAGTCACTGTGTTGTCACTGGAATTTGATTTCAATCCTGTAATTGGTTTAAATTTTATTTCATGGATTGGTTTAAGCAAACCTCCCTGACTCATCTTTGCTTTGTCATACAGTACAAATCTCTGCATAGTGATTGTCGCAGTAATATCACTAGCATTATATTGGCTTATGTTTATGTCCAAGTAATTGGTATGTAATGTCATTTATCTCCACACTAATTCTAATGTAACGTGTAGCATTAAGGTGGGTCATAAATAAGAGATGTCACATGCCAAGCCCACCTTTCTTTGTCTCCTGCCCCACCCAGAGCATATCTATCTCAACAGCCACACACATACACACCATCGTCCTGTTTATGCAGACATTTGCTGCAGTGATATTCCTGCATGCAGAAATGCCAAGCTGCAGCTCATTACAATGTTCAGAAACACCTGGGGAAAGAGATGCAGATGTTCTATAAGACACAGCAGGGCCAGGCACAGGGCTGGTACAGTATCAAATGAAAAACACAGACTGGAGAGGATCCACATCTTTGTGTTATGTGAAATGGATGAAACGATGTTCTGTAGAAAGACTTTGCATCAGGACAGTGAAACCCATTTCCTTGGTATACTTTCTGGACTTCAGGAGAAAGCTATCTGTCTCTGTCAGGTCACACTTCATCACTCTCTCTTTATGTGGTTTATTTTGGGAGAAATATTGTGATTAATTGTTGTAATTTACTTGTCTGGTATAGTTTAGCTGCTGCTCCTTCTTCCTCGTTTCTGACAATTCCCACAGTGACTTTTGACGACCTCCATAGAGCACATTTGAATTTCTTCAATTAAGTACAATAAGTGATGGGAGAACAAAGAAAGAGAAAAAAAAACTATTACAACATGTCAAGTAGTGGTGCATTTTGTTCTACTGAGCTCTTTGTGAGAGCAGAAATTAGTATCACTGACTCTTTTAAAAAGGTTTCCTCCTGATTTTTTCAAAACTAGTGTGGTGAGAGTACAACAGACGTTCATGCTTTCTGAAAAGGTCCCTGCTATTAGACTGTACTGTAGCTGCACTACTGTTACACCAATATGACATTATGTCATATAAAATCTGGCTAGCGATCCCCGGTAATAAGAAAAAGTCACTGTAGAACAACAAAGCTGTAGGTACACTGGCAAAATACACTCTTAGAGGCACTTAAATGTCTTAATCCCAAGTTTCTTTTAACTGATTAAACATAAAAATTCTGCAGACAGACTATTAATCCTTAACCTCTAGAGTCCTGAGCTTTGGAAACCCAAGCTGTGCGGTCCTCATATGAGGACCGCACAGCTTGGGTTTCCAAAGCTCAGGACTCTAGAGGTTAAGATATGAGGTTTAATTAATTATTGATATGAAATGATTTTGTGGCACTTTAGAAATTAGCTCATTAAATGAGGCAGAAATATTGTCAACGCTGTTGAAAATGAGCCATTACAGAATATCTTAAGAACAGGGACAATACCATGTAGACATTTTAGTTCCCAGAATTTGTTAAAATCCTATTATTGGTAAAACAGTGTTAAACTTTCAATATTATTCCCAACAGCTCTTCCCAGCCAATTATACCCAACCTCATGATGACAATGTTGAATTAGATTATTAGAAGGTCAAAGATCACCAGAAGAAAAGCAGCTGGGTGTATAATACCACGTTAACCATTGCTATCTGTGAAAATTGCTTAAATTACCCACTTAACTTGAGTGTGATCCCAGTCAGGAGGGAACACGCCCCTACCATTAGCCTCCATTTAACAAATTACAGCTTTGGCTCTTTGCACCAATATATTAATTCGAGTCTCACTGCCGAGGCAGAAGTTTGTTTAAAATGTAAGTGTTTCTGAAAAGACAGCAGGCTACCAAGTACCACAAGACGTATGCGACCACTCTAAAGTTATTAATAACACAGAATATCTGTCTGAGGTGAACAATCTCCAGAACTGTTCACTAGCTGTTCCATTTCAGATCCCAATTTGCCACCTCAAAGTAAGATTCTGCCACCACATTCAATTCTACCTCCGAGTACAATAAACCAATTAAGGAGGTCAAATTAAAACCCAATTCCAGCTGAGACCAGCATGACTTGTGCCTAATGGTTATATTGTAATTAGCTCCAGAGAAATAGGATTCAGGAATATACGTATCTGGATTGTTACCTGCACTGTACACACATATTTCACCATTTATACTTACACCTTGACAGGTATTGATCTGGATAAAAAGTTTTCAGCAAACACTTTTTTTTTTGTAATGTCATGGTGGAAAAGCTGACATATTGTCAAAGCTGTAACGCTGTAATTGGCTCTCTCATATACACCCACATCCTTTCAAGACATGAGAATGCCTGTATACCCTGCACGCTCACGCACGCACGCACACACGCACGCGCGCGCCACTATTCTACAGAGAAAGGAGAAAGATCAAAAGAAAACAGATCAAGTTTCATATTTACAGTATTTTCAAAGGGCTGTGACTTTATGAGGACAGATGACTTTAATGACTGCACTATATGTGTTCTGGCCACACTCATGGCTGTTCGATGGCAAATGGAGGTGAAAATTACATTTTCACCTTTCACATGTGTGTTCCATGAAATGATGAGTATTGATTTGACGGTTTATGTAGCACTACCTGCACGATTGTCCATGATAATAAATTCCCTCTGGGCCATCACCACAATATTACTCTCACATTCGCTTGTGACCTCGCACGGGGGTCAGATTTGAATGAGCAGGGGAAATAATTGAAATCATTACAGGCAAATGGAGGCAAAAACAAACAACATATGCATCATACTGCTGAGGTGCAGAGTGATTGTAAGAATTCATTGTGCTGCAGTGTGCACCACATGATCAGTTATGATTTATTGATTGCCTTCCTTGTAATGCGTAATGCAATTGCTTTTTATTGCTTTACATAGACCAGGGCTAATAAAACATTCTGACAGTCCAGCTGAAAAGGTCTGTGAAATAAAGGGGGCCCGAGTTTGCATCCCCTCACAGACCCACAATTAACATGTGCTTTTATTTTTATGATAGCATTTCCCTAACCAGACCCAGTACAGTTGCAGTTCTATAGGTTCTAAAAATAAAGATGCTTTGACAAGAGACCCAAACCAATCCCATCTTTTTCTTTGGAGTTTCAAAGTACCCAAATACAAAACACATATTGAAGATCTGAACTTTCCTCCTCCTGTTCTACTTCCCTGACTTCATATATTGTGACTAAATCCAATTTTGATTCATAGCTATAGCAAAAACTTTACTTTGTTTTTATTTGATGCACATTACTAAATTAGAAGCAAACAGGGATTCGTAAACAAAATGTGGCAGAGTCTCATCTTTTTTCACCAGAAAAGGTATTGGCAAGTTGTACTTCTGCAAACTTAATCCAAACTCGTATAACTGTGGTTCTAGCTGTAACATGATATCAATAAGAATGTCACATCCTCATGCCTCAAAATGGTTCATTTTTGACACCGAGTTCAAGAGATGAGCAATTGTCATAAAAGCTGCTGTTTCCTCTATTGTAGCATGCTCAAAAGTTTAGATTACATCATTGCGGTTATTTGATCTACAGCCAGGCTGAAACAAGCTTCAGCTGCTCAGATTGCTCAAAATAAAGGAGTAAACAGCCTTAAATTTGAGTAAACTGTTCTACACATGCTTGGTATAAACACACTGTGGTAGATTGTACACAGAGCATAAAAGAAGTGGTTTGTTGGCTTTGGCTTGCTGTTATGCCTCTGGTTCCCCACTTTATTTCTTAATAAATACTCATGCATCAGTGTCTGACTGTTTGAGAGATCAAGAGGAGAGTGAGGATGAGAAAGCAGATGAGGAACTGCAAAGTTAGAATACACACAGGCATCAGGCCATGAGAAGCTGAGTTTGGGAAAAGCATGACAGCAGAGCCCTGGGCAACTGAGAGGAGTGTATCCTCACCTACAGTGACATGAGAGAGGCAGAAGAGTGCAAGTACAGTTAGAGGAGTGAGAAGAGATGAAAAGAGAGATGGAAAAGTATTGGTAGGAGGGCTTAGAAAGATCTATGGCGCGAGTCGTGCAGGGAAGGAGGGAGGAGTGAAGGGGGGCTGTGTTCTGAAGCCATCTGGCCCGTTCACTGATCCAGAACGTTGACACTGGCAGCTGAACAAGAGGAAGGGAAGGGAAGTTGAGGAGCAGAGGAGTCCTCAGTTCAGTGTCTGAGGAGAAAAGTCTGTTTGTATTACTTTAATCTTATTCATAGTGGCACACATACATGCACACATAAATGTATAGTGCACTGTAATAATATTAGCTGGCTTGTTTAGATTCTTCTAGACAGTTGCCATCATAATGTCAAAAAGCTGAGCTGTTCTCCCAATTTGTAGCAGGGGTTAATTTGTGCCAGAACCAAATGGCAACCTCGGAGGCTGAGAAATGAAGCCAATGCAGAAGTGCCAAAACCTGCAGTTCCTCGAAAATGGCCACCTGAGGCCAGCTCCAAAGGGGAGTCAGTCCCCACAGACTCCCATGTTAAATTGCCCAACTTGACATCAGAAATAAATAGTTTTACAGCCTGGTACAAAAAACAGTTTTGGTCTCTATAGCCAATTTCCCCTTCCATGACAACTGTATGTGGGGTGAAATACGCAACACGTAATGTTTTGCCTGTAAGCTGCTGCTCCCTTAATGTGGAAACTATGCAAACACACTGGTCATTGAGGAAATGTTTTCATTCCGGTATCTCCTCACCTCATACTTTATAAATTAACTACTGATTTACAGTAACTTAAAACTAACCACACAGGTGAGGATTACGCACTGGGCTGAAGAATAAACTCATCTTTTGTTCAAGCTGCAATTCATTCAAATAAAGAGGTCAAAGTGGTGACGCTAATGTGCCGACAGTAGTATTAAGTAGTAGTGGTACAGTAATATTAAGAGACCCTGTGTAAGGGAAAGAAAGTATTTTAAACTTCTTGTTTTCTAACATAATATTTTGGTCAATCAGAGCAAGTTACCCTTATTTGTTTTTGTCTGGTGATAACCTGAGTAACCATGATTCATGAATTTATAATTCCATGGTGATAAATTAGGCATTTATCCTCTGCGTGACTTTTTGAAATGAGATTGACTGGCAATTAGGATTTTGTTTGGCAAGATAGCCCCAGTCGTCCACATCAGTCGATACTTAGCCAAGGCTGGATTCAGCATTGAAGCTTGTTCACACACTGAATCAGGAAAAGGTGGCATATCTAACTCCAACAGATGGCGTGTGTACACTTGCATGAAAAAACACACACAAGCCCAAACAGTGCAGCTACCCGCACGCACACACACACACACACACACACACACACACACACACACACACACAGAGTACAAAGAGATAAACAAGGTGTAGTATCCTAAATCAATCTAAGACTATATCCAGCCAAGGCAAAGACGGGAAGAAAAAAAAAAAAAAATCTGTCAAGCAAATCATTTAAATCCATTCTCCTACAATGTTTACATGGAATTCAGTGTGATGAGGAACTGAACAGGATGTCACAAAATATTACAGAGACTAATAAACAGTGTGAAAAGTAATGACAATAATAAAGAGAGTTCTTTGTTGTGAGCAAGATCATTTGTACAGTTGACCTCTTAGTGGAAATTACAGCAGGGCTAACTGTTGGATTATTTCCTGATAGTGCAGAGTGGATATTTAGATGGCTGCTAACCTGATGCACCTGTTTCTTTAGCTTATTTCACAGCTGAGCTTCCTGCTGCGTGGGTTTATCCTGAATTTAATTATTTATCCTGAACCAGAAAAACAAATTCAGTTCCAGCTACATTACTACAATGCCACATTTTATTGCTCCTATTTGAGAATACTATCTTGACATTATGTGAGCAATTATTTATGGTTAGACATATTCTGACAAAGACAACTGATACATTTTTTTATGCCTGATTTTGGCATTAAAGGTCTCATTGTTTGTTGGTCTCATGGTTGTTTAGAATGTTAATCTGAAGAGTTGCAAAACATTTAATTGACCATTTTCATTCATTAATTAGCTGCACTGTCCTTCAACTTTATTAAAAACTACTTGACTAAAATTTGTCATAACCTTCTTACAAGTCTACTTTCAAGTTAACAGCTCATGTTCTCTGAGATGGTCTCTGAGGTACAAAGTCTCTGCATCAAACAACCATGCTCAGTGTCTGCTGTAGCTCAGAAAGAGCCTGTGCAGTGTTTCAGTGCAGTCTGTATTCTCTCATTAATAGCCTGTGGCTAAGTAACAACTCATGGGATCCCAAGAAAAATATCTTTTTTTTTCCCCTCAGAAAAAAAAAACCTCTCAGGACTGAGCCAAAAGAGAAGCTACCAAAATGTTAAGACTACATTTAATAAGCACAAGTTAAAGTCAAAGAAGTTTTGTCCCTGTGCTCAAAGTGTGAATCTTTTATACGGCTGAGATATGAGGATCCTTTCGGAGATTTAATAACCACGTTTGCCACTTTGGACACAATATAGGAAGATATTATTCTGCTTAAAAACCAAAACTTACCATTAGTGAAATTACATATGATCAACCTTAAGGTTTTTATTATAAAATCAGTAGTGATTAAACTTCAAATAACTAACAAAAAATTGCCATCCTTTGATGTGATGTGCTTGGTAGGAAAAAAATGGATCATTTGCATTTAGCCGTTACAGTTCTTTCTGTAGTGTCCTATTTTTAAGCCATATCTGTTTTGCATAATGACTGTACAGCTAGACCTACACTGCTCCTATGACCTTTCGGTTCTGTCATGGTGCTGTACTACACTGTCACTACCACTGCTCTGCTTTTCCTCTCATTTTTGTCTCTTCTGCTCATGTGGGATCAGTCTGTCTTTGTGCATGCAGGCTAGCAGCTCTCAGCCATGTTCACCACCCCTGAAGGAGAAGGAAGCCTGTCCCAAAGTCACTGAGGCGGATTAGTCGGTCTTCTCTATCTCACTCCCCCTCCCCACTCCCTATTTAAACATTTTGATGGGGCTAGAGCTGTGGAACAACAAGAAGCTTATAGCATTGCCAAACGTTTATGCATTCGTTGAGGTGACTTAGAGCCAGCGTGCCTTTCGAAACTCATAAGGAATTTAAAGTATTTGTATGGGTCAGATTTTTTTTTTGCTTACCTATAAGACACAGTTGTTAATGAAACACTAATTCGGGTTGCGAAATGCAGAACAGCAGAATGATAGCAGTGATTGCTGCCCCTGCAGTAGTTTTTCAGCAAATATGAAAGTGGTAGGACAGCAGACAAGAGGGACCTAACCATTGACATATACTATTTGACATGGCGTCACTACTATGCAAAAGTGAATGGTAAATGGACTGTATTTTATATAGCGCTTTCTCACAGTGTGTTACACTGGCCAAAGCGCTTTACAGGAGATTATACACCATTCACCCATTCACACACCGATGACGAGAGGCTGCCGCACACTGGCGCCAGTCGAACCACCGGGAGCAATTTGGGGTTCAGTGTCTTGCTCAGGGACACTTAGGCATGCGGGGAGACCGGGAGGCCATATTACTTTTTTGCAACCAGATTCTGTGCAGTAGTAACCAGAAGTGGAGTGACAGCTAGTGTTGCTTTCGTCAACAAAAATTGTGACTAAACATCGTCGTCAACAAACCGTTATCACGTGACGAAAACAAGACGCAACAAAAATGCTGGTCATGTGACAATGACTAATTAAATTTATAATGCAATACTGTTGACAAAAAAAGAGACTAAATGTGGTTTGCAAAATAAAAACTATGCTAAAATGTCTCTTCATTTTCATTGACCAAAACGAGACGAAAAGAAATGTTATAACGTTATTTCGTCTCGTTTAGTCGCGTTATTATTTTGCAGTATTTCTGTTTCCTGTGTCTTGCTTCAGGGGCTGCATCAAGCCGCACTGAGCAGACGCAGGCGACTTTACTTCCTCAAGCCCCACTTGCGGCATTATTTAGAAGACGACAACAAACAAAGTTAAGTCTGACACAGAGAAAGGGACCAATGGCCGGCCAGCCGGGGTTCGTCTTTGGGAGAAAAAGAAGAAACAACATTTAGAAAAACTTTAATTACATAGAAGTGGAAAAGAAAACTGAGTGTGTTGTGGAAAAAGATGGGGAGAAATGCGGCCACAAAATAACACAAAATGTGTATTTGATGTATTCTTGCGTCTATAAGGTAATAATAATAATAAGATAACCTTGTTTGAAATGGGTTTGGCTAAAAGAAACTTTTGGTTTCCTCTATACTACTAGGTACTTATACTGTATTGACTGGGTTAGATAGAATTGCATTACTAAAAACAGACTAAAATACAATTTTCACAGACTAAAACTAGACTAAATGTCATCAGAAATTGGTCATAAATAATTGACTAAAATGCTCAGACTTTCAGTTGACTGAAACTTGACTAGACTAAAAAGAGTATGAATGTGACTAAAACTAATAAAACTAAAATGACAGCTTCACACAAATACTAGACTAAAACTAAAATTAAAACAGGCCGCCAAAAACAATTATAGTGACAGCCAATCATTGAAATACACCTCTTCTTATATCAAATAATTAATTAATCTGAGGCTCATGGAGGGGGTAGAATTTAGGATCTATACTGCAACCAGCCGCCAGGGGACGATCATTTGGCAGTGGCTTCACTTCTGGGAGCTGATCTGTGCTCATTAGAACTATGGTTACAATGTGCAAGACTTCACTTTACATCCTCCAGGCACAAGCCTGATTGACACCTTTCCCATCCTAGCTGACATGCAGATGGTGGCGGTGAACTGTGAACACAAGGTTGGTCCCAGTGAATCACATTAAATAATATAATCACAAAAATGTAGGGGAAAAAAAAAAAAGTACAGATCTTGTATATCCACAGCTACTACGCACAATAACTTATAGACCTGGAACATTGAGATGTGTTAAACTCCCTATACCCATTCTGAATGTTAAGCCAAGGAGGGTTATTTAAGTCACACAAGGCAGTTCTCAGTGAAAACCTAAGGCACAAGCATCTCTCCATGGTGTAACACACAGACTCGGAGAGAGAAAAATCATGTCAAATAGTTTCTGCCAACACTCTTCTTACAGCAGGAGATCAACAACAAAAAGATTAAAGTTTTTCTGGAACTGCCTGCTAGTAGGAGCCCTGAAACTAACCAGCTCTAACCTACAGATCTGCCAGGAGCAAAAGAGGGGGAGCTCCTTACTGTCAGAACTTTTAGAAATGGAGATATGCCATTCCCATACCCATACCATGGGAGCCAGTGTTGGACAGCAAGCAGAACAGAAACAGTTTTCAGGAATGTAGCTCTTTTAGAGGCTGTCACGGTTACGAAAGAGAGGGCAGGAAGACAGTTATGTAGCTTTTTCAGGTAGAATTTTGCTCTTTTGTGACAGCTTGCCACTATTGTCCCATTGTCCCAGAGGAGAGGAGGGCTGGCCTTTGGAGGATGGTTCCCCCGCTCTCTAGTCGCAGAGAAGCCGGCGACCATCATTTTACTGCCTCCTGGGACACGGGCAGAGAGACAGCAGCAGACCTTACACTCTTTACTAACATTGGGTCGTGACTCACCGACAAGAAGAGTGGGACTGAGGAAGCTGAAGAGATGACAAAGCCTCTGCCACCACGTCGCACATCTTCCGTGCCATCCTCCTTATGACTCTGAGCAGTAGGTTGAGCACATCTTCAGTGGCCACTGAGCTGAAAAAAGGGCATTTGAGGATAAAGTCATCACTGAAACAATGTAGAGGAGGTGTAGATTTGATCAAATGGATAAGCATGCGCTAAAAAAATAGTTGCCAGTGCACAGGCTGAAAGTAAATGATCAAGCCTAAAGTCTCTGTGAATAAAAATGCACCCAAAGACTGAGCACAGATACAAAAATACTAAAAGCATGTAATTGTCTTCACCAGAAAATTGATATTTTCACCACTGACGTGTCTGAGAGTCAACTCGGTGAACCAGTTAGAAAACAACTCCATCTGCCACAATGAGCTAAATACTTCAACACCATTTGCAAGTAGGGTCACAGCAATTATGCCTCTCCATTAACTGGCACAGTGAGAAACAGCCAGAATGAGTCATCATCCACTTTGTATTTTAGATCACAGAAACCATTTACCTTGGCTGCCCCTTGTTCAAGCCTGATTAATCAACATTAAGCATCCAAGTAGGACCTGGAACAAATTTCTGAACCTCAGTTGACTATTATGTAGTGCTGTGGACTGATTTATTTGTCAGTTTTGACTGTCAAAGCAAAACAAGGAGTGAATCTTAAGCAGCATCTTTGCTTGTGAGATTTGTGAAACTTTTAATCAAAAGGGCAAATGAAAGGTCATGTTGGATTGCAAAGTTTTCAGGTAACACAGGTTGAGGTCTGCCTCAGGTTAGCGCTCTGAAATTGCTGGAGGGCTTGGTTGAAGTGAGGTCTTTCACACATTTGTCTGACAGGATAAAGACAGCTTTTCAGACACCGATTCTTCTCTCTATTTATGCATCAATTCATTTCTATGTCCTGCCAAAGCAAACAACTACAATAAAAAGAATTAAAATCTGACAAAAGTTAAATATGCTTAAAAGTTACAAATGTTAAACCTGTATGAAAGATGGATACAGCTTTATCTCACAGTTGCTAGATGAATATTATACTGCTCAGTACATCTATTAGCCTAACCCTGTTCCTGCAAGCCTGGCCTTGAGTTAGTGACCAGAATACAAATGTGGGCAGGTGGAGCTCAGTATTGTGACCTCAGTTGTCATTATCTCAGCTCCGGTCAGTTGAACACAGTGTGGCATCACCAGCAAGTGTATCCATAATTAATGACAGGACCACTATTCAAGAGCGCACAGAGCCAATCAGCAGTGTTGTTCAGACAACCTGTCTAATGAAGACACTAAGTCAAGTTGCCTGTGTACATGGCTTCCCAAAGTGGTAGTCAGTTATTCCTATGCATGTCCTCAAATTGATCTAAATCACAAGACTCATTTTGAAGAGACAAGTGATGCCCCAAAACCCATTTCTCCTCTAACACATTTGGCTCACCACCAATCATGGAAATTGCTGGTAAAAAGTTTCATTTTGTCCTCTGGAAGTTAATCAGCTCACTGGAGCATCCACAACTGGTGAAGCAGCCCATTCATTGGCACCAAAGGGGGAGTTTTTTTTTTTGTTTTGTTTTTTTACTGGCTACTACGGCAAATAGGCAGCATCACACATTAGTTGCCTCCCTGGGTAAACTGCCCTGTTTTGTTGCAAGCTGGAGCCTGGCGTGATTGAATGGCTCCCTGAGGATGAGGCAATTTCACAATGTGAGCTCCTCACCACTAGAAAACCACAGTGCAAGAAAGGTTGGCAGCAGAAGTATCAGTGTCGGGGGTGACAGGCGCTGTGTGATTGTGTGTGTTTAGTTATGGTGGCGGTATTGTCCAACTGGAAAAGCCCCAGCCCCCGAGCTGAGATGACCCCGATGGGGAAATCGAAGTAAATCTCACTTGAAGTTTGGAGAGTGGGAGACTAGAATACCTGAAGTTGGTGGCAGTGTAACAGAATGACAGGCGCCATATGTTTGTTTGTGTCTTAGCTGATGATGCTCTGGCTGGTCGACACCCTTCTTTTAAACTTTGCTTAGCAGAGTCTTCTTTCTTCAATTGCTTTAAAGAGCTTGAAAACTTGTCTCTTATGGGTCCTTAACACACAATTTTGTGCCAAAGTTGGAACAGCTTTTATTATTTTACAAGACAGTGTCTTTGCTTTTTCTCAATTTTCCTATGCATCAATGAGGGTTCCGTCACACTTGTCTCAAAATACATTTGTAAAGGATGAAAGAAATATACAAGGTCAGCCTCATCATCAGTGAGCCTTGGGTGCCCATGACCCTTTCGTTGGTTCACCGTTTGTCCTCTCTTAGACCACTTTTTGCGGGTACTAACCACTGTAGACTGGGAACACACAACCAGACCCGTAGTGTGGGAGATGCTCTGACCCAGTCATCCAGCCATCACAGTTTGGCCCTTGTCAAAGTTACTCAGATCCGTACGCTACCTGTGTTTCCTGCTTCCAACACATCAATTTTGAGGACTGAATGTTCACTTGTTGCCTAATATGCTCCACACACCGACTAGTGCCACTGTAAATAGATAGTTATTCACTTCACCTGTCAACTTTTTATCTTTTTATTTAGGGTTAATGTTTACAGTTTAAAATACATTAGCTTATTACATTTTAGTGTGAATTCTGTTCTGAATGCTACAGAAGCAGTGTGTTTCTCTTCCTTTAATGGCCCTGCACACGTATCAGTTGTTCTCCATTTCTCTGGCTGGAAATTTGGCAGCACTAAGCAGAAAATAATGTAATGCCACCAAACCCCATGTATTAATAAAAAATAATATAGGTTGTAAATCCCACCCAACAGGTCCAACAAAACCATTACAAGGGTGAGAGAGATGTCAGTCCCCACACAGTCCTAAGAGGAGGTCAGGCCATGCAAAACCAAGCTGTGTGTGTAAACAGTGGGTGTGCAGGGGTTCTTAATTTACTGCATTTCATTTTGCATTGTTTTGGCCAGAATGCCTCCAAACAGAAAGTGTTTCTGTTCCTGTAAACCAAACTTCACACATCAACTAACAAGTTGAAACCAGGGCACAAAAAATGCAAATTGTTAGTAAATTGCACACTGCCACTGTCTGCTGTGGTGTTAACCTTGTTATGTTTTTCTGTATGAAAGTGAGAACTGAACGAGTTTTTTCCCCCTCCTGACCTTGTCTACAACTTCAGAATATTGCACCTTTTGTATGAAACCTTTTAAGTGTAGATGGTAACAGATGCAAGAAACATCAACTCTGTCCTCTGTTTCCTTTCACAAACCAACCTTAATTAAATATTTAAACGGGTGTCACATTAATAAGTAGATATTACAAAGTATATCCTTATATTTTACTAAAACAAATTTAAAAAAAGCACACAATAAACCCAGTGTGTCATTATGAATTTGCAGAGCTAGAGCTCATCACTGCAGGACATCTTTCTCCATTGTAGGTGCAGGGCACATAATACCAGTGCATTCTGGCTCTAGTTTGAAACAAAATCATTTTGACCTTTTTGTTTGGTAACCTCTGACTTCTGTTCTCTCTTTTAGCTTACACTGCAGCTCAGTGACAGCTGTGCAGATGTGGGTAGACAGCCCTTTTTGCATTTAGCTTTTGTTCCCTGGAGGTGCAAAATAAAACACAGCTCTCAACAACACTTATGAGTAAGATTTGGTGTCCTTTCAATGGCCACAGCAATACGGTAAAGTGCTGTATGCAGAGGAAGTCCATCCATCCATCCATCCATCCATTTTCCTCCACTTATCCGGGACCAGGTCGCGGGGGCAGCAGTCTAAGCAAAGATGCCTAGACTTCCCTCTCTCGAGACACTTCCTCCAGCTCCTCCGGGGGAATGTCGAGGCGTTCCCAGGCCAGCCGAGAGACAGTCACTCCAGCGTGTCCT
>NW_018127917.1:1604327-1613968 GCF_001952655.1 Monopterus albus
GCCCCAACCCCGGGCCTGGCTCCAGGGTGGGGCCCCGGCTGCGCCATGCCGGGCGACGTCACGGTCCTTGATTTTAATCTATTCATAAAGGGCTTTTGAACCACTCTTAGTCTGACCCGTCACCCAGGACCTGTTTGCCTTGGGAGACCCTACCAGGGACATATAGACCCGACAACATAGCTCCTAGGATCACTCGGGTACTCAAACCCCTCCACCACAATAAGGTGGCGGTTCATGCAGAGGAAGTTGCATTGTTAAATGAAACAGATTTTAGGCTGCAGGGCTGCACAATCCTCCACAGGGATTTAAACAAATAACTTTTAAAGTATAGGTACAAAAAATAAATTTCTACGATGTCAGTTTTGCTACTGTCAGGTTTTTTGTAATAGGCTAAAGGGGCATTAGGCAAAGTATTACCTTAATGGGCCTCTCCTGATGACTCATAACAGCGCTGACAGAACCGATCACCTCCTGAGTTATAGCTTCCTGTAATGACACAAACATTAAAGTCACATTTTCTCAACAGATACAACAAAGCAACTGCAACAAATAGGCAAGCTAATTAAAGAGGAAACCCAGCAAAAACACCTAATGAAGGGATAATTAAGTGTAGTGTACCCCAAAAACATTCTGTAATAAAATTGCTTTACTCTTTGCTGTTTCAGCTTTAAACAAGTTATGACACACCATCATTAAGTTCTCAGAAATGTGCATATAAATAGGAGGGTTTAGAGCTCGATTTTTAAATAGCATCAAAATAAATATTAAAATCAGTCACTGACCAACATCCCCGTCAAATTCCTACTGATACAATTTTATCATTTTGTGCTATAGAGCAATTAAAATCTGCATGTTTTGACAAACAGTGCTTTTTATTGCATTATGGTCAGGGAGCGATAAGTAAGGGGTCAACACAAGACACTTTATTACCCTGTGTGCACCTTGGTGGCGTGCAAATGTCACCCTCCATGCTTGGATACTTGTTTACGAGGCTCATAGTTCAAATATGAAACTGAAAGCTGTTACTGTTCCCCTTACCTCTTTTTACCACTGCTCCCCTGCTGAGAGTAGTAGTAGTTTCAGAGAATGGTTCAAGAGCAAGTAAAAGCACACAGCTTCATGCCGCTGCTGTGCGCTTTAACGCTGTCTCAGCCTCTGTGGAATCAGAACAGCTCAGGCAGAGATAACAAATCTGCACCTGGGCTGCTGTGAAGCCAGACAATGACACAATTGATCATGTTTTTGTTTTTTTTCTTTCCAGAACTCCATGGAGATTTGGGTCAGAATAACACTAAACCAGGGGAGTATGAATTTCTGGGGTTGAATATTTATCAAGTACACACAATGTTTGCTTCCCTGACAAGGAATATGCAATAGATGAAGACAAAAGGAATGTGTGAACAGTCAGTGAAGACAAAGGCAGATATTATATGTGTGTAATCTGAAATTAAATTTTCCTTCTAGCAGGGAAAGAAAATATTTGCAGTAGGTTTTTATTTTAAATTTGCTTTACAAATTAGTACAAAGTTTCATAAGCCACACCACAATCTTCCCCTGTCTAAAGGGAGAGTTTGGAAAGCTTCTTTGAGTCACTGACAGCTTGGGAGTAATGAGTAGATTGCTTTTCTCAGTGAAGCACAGCACATCAAGTAACCAGAGGTCAGTTTCTATTCTCAATCAGCAGTCACTTGTCTGAGTGCCTGAAATGGACAGCAGTTGTCACTAGCTGAATTTCAATAAGTTGCAGGCCAATTAATCCTTTTTCAAGAAGACAATAAAAAGCTAAACAACGTTCACAGCCCTAAACAGCTGATATTTGACTCTAAGGCACATTTCTGTTGCATGATGTGAAAGAAAATGCTTTGTGATGTTTATTAGAAGACTTGTTGCTTGACCTGATTTTGACCTATTCAGTTTCTTTAAGCAAACTGCCCAACTGACCCAGACTGAGTCTGTCTCGGCCTTTAACAGTCATTAAGTGTGCGCCCACCTTAACTAGATGCTCCACTATGTTTGGTACCCAGATGCTTGTCTGACATTTGGTACTAGCTAAAGCTAGGCAGACACTGTGTGGCTTTTACTGATCGTGTACAAAATGTTAACTCACTGCTCACATTGTATGTTCACTCAGTCGGGAAAAGTGCGAGTGCTCACACTGGACATTTAGACAGAACCCCAGAGCAGGTGTATTGATTGACTCCAATAAAGCTGAGGTCAACATAAAGAAAAACTGTTACTTTTAGCTATTTTACTCTGTACAGCTGATGAACAGCAGTGATCTGCTGTCACTAGCCATTTCTCCTTTTGCTTCCAGTCAAGCCACCATTTTGATGCCGCTGTACACTGTGTTACTGCCACAGCTCGATTAGCCTCGTCCACACACATTATATAAATACAGCATGTCATACAAAGTCTACAGCAGGGCTGCCCAATATGTCGATCGCAAAGTTAGTGTCGGTAGATCTCGTGTCAATATAATGAGCTTAGTTAATGCTTTCAAATGAAAAATGCAACATTTTGGGGAACTTCCAAAACCTCGCATCAGAGCTGAAGACGCAACGAAAAGCATGTGCGCAATTTGACATTGCGTACTACACAGAGCAGATTGACAATTGTCGGTCAGAGTTTGACATACTCTTTCAAGACTTTGCCTCACTCGAGCCAGTCACTACATTTATGTGCTATCCATTTAGGGAAGATATTGAGGTTGATTCACTCGCATCAAAAATTGCAACACTGTTTCACCTGAAATGGTCTGGAGTGGATGAGATATTGACACTATAGACTGACATTTAGCTGAAGTCCAGGGCTAATGGACCGTTTTGGAACTTACAGAGTAAAATAACCCAAACATGAGGAAATGTGCCACTGACTGCATTATTTGGCTCTACTTATTTATGTGAGTCAGCATTTTCTCACACGAAGATTATCAAGTCCACATACCGTTCCACCATGACTGATGACCATTTGGAAATCTGCTTTAGCCTGGCTACCAGCAGCTACTGTCTGGACTATGCAGCCCTGGCTGAGTCCATTCAGTGCAAGTCATCAGAGTAAACTAATGAGCAAAAAAGTACTGAACTGTAGTGTGCCTTAAGGGTTCATGCAGTTATGCAAGGTGCGCCAACATATAGTGTTTACATAAGGTATACTCCGTATATAAATAAATATATGTTTAGTATTTTAACTGTAGGTAGATCATTTTAACTTGGTCATTTGAAAAGTAGCTCGCAAGGTGAAAAAGCGTGGGCACCCCTGATCTACAGCCTCGTTTAAGTTGATTCTGTCCACAAAATGTTATATCTCGTCTGTGCTATGTTGCTGTCTTTGTATTCGCACAAGTGGAACTAACTTTGGACTATGGACTTGCAAGACAACTGAACAGATTTCCAGATTTTCCAGAAATCCACCTGAGCAGTCATGGGCTAGATTGCTGGTCATTATGGGTAATTAATCACATGCCAGAAGCCTGCTCACACTGTACTTCACAAATTTGGCAAAGCCAGTTGATGGCTGTATAATTTAGAATCCCATTAGGACTAATACTTAGCCCATATATTTTTAAGCAAATCATACTTTATGGAATCTATTCATTAAGTTTTATATCCTAAATGTCAGACCAAATTGGACTTTAAAATACTCAGTCTCACATAAAATGTTTCTAAATGCCAATCAGCAAAACACTATTTTCACCAATGGAAATTGCAAATTAGGTGAATTACCCCCTTAGATCAAGTAGGATATGATGACAGCAGTCTGAGAGCCTCCGGCTTGGCAAATACAATAGTATGCATTTTTTGTCACAAATGTATAATAGCAGATTTTTTGCAATGAGAGAGTAGAGCTAAAGTGGGAACAAGAGAACACTTGCCATTTTCTTGAAGTTAGTTAACAAAACATTCTGGTTAGTCAACAGACCAGAAAACCCAAGCACCCCTCACACAACTGAGCTTCTTTATCACAACCCACCAGCAGCTTGTGGATGAAAACTTAGCGCAGCATTAGCATGCTGCAGAGCATGAGTCAGTACAAAGTATGACAAGCACAGTGGAATTACCAGGCAGAAAAACCAGTCATTTACATTCTGACATGAAAGAACAAGCATGCTCTACAATGCGCTTATTCTATTGCTCCAATATCTTTTCAAACATAATACTTCAATAAAGGCAATAATCTTTGACTATTTTCCTGCACATTTCTGAGTTACTGATAATATAAAAACTGAATAATGAGGTCATTATTAACAGTATCACATTACCCTCTAACTTGTGTGGGGCATTCGTCTGCCTGTGCTACAGTGCTGTAAAACACAAATGTCATTCAGTCGCACACTGATTCATAGTCTCAATTAGCAGCTGCTCCAATATGTCCCAAGATCATGCTGTCTTTGTAAACACCAGGAGGGTCTTTTCAAATTATGCTTTAAAAAGGCTTATGATAGAGGTCCATTTACATGTAAATTGAAACAACAATGGCAGAAAAGAGGAATTTCAAACATCAAGAATTCTAGCAAGGACCTCTGAACCAACCAAGCAAAGGTTTTGTAAATTGAATTAATAAGATTGACTATTTGCTGTTTTTAGCAAAAAAAGAAAAAAACACTTGAACAACCCATAGCACAAAATAAGAAACTGGAAACTGGTGTGTTTAGTAGCTAGTGAGCCAATCCCAGCTGACATTGGGCAACAGGTCACCAGTCTATCACAGGGCTGACATGTAGACAAACAACCACACAAACTCACTCATTCCTACAGGCAATTTAGAGTCACCAGTCAACCTAAGCTGCATGTCTTTGGTCTGTGGGAGGAAGCCAGAGTACCCGGAGAGAACACACACAGGGAGAACATGCAGACTCCACATAGAAAGGCACCGGGTCGGCCAGGGCTCAAACCCAGAACCTTCTTCCTCTGAGGCGACAGTGCTAACCACCGCACCGCTGTGCCGCCCCTGACAGATGTGAAAGAGGACAGGCATTCATCAGGTGGCCAGAGACAATGAATCATAAGCAACTGTTTGCTAACGTTTTAATGTATAGGGTGAAGGCACAGCAGTAGTGTCTATTCACCTTGTTTCTGACCCTGAGGGGTCAGAAAATGAATTTCTGTAGGTCTGAATTACAATATTTTCTCATTTAAAAATATTTAAGTTTTTTTAATGTCACCTTGAGGTGGCAAATATTACCTCGCTCGGAAACCAAATTTCTAAAGGTGCATTGTACTGTTAAAGCTTCAGGGTCCTGAACTTCTTGCTGAATATGGAGTGAAAAGTGTAATCTGGATAACATATATGACTAAATCCTGGTGACCCTGTGACAGCATGTTTTTTTAAGTGCTTCTATTGACTCACTGAGAAAAAAAACCCTTTAAATTCATTCCACTCACTGAATTATTTGCCTCTGATTCAAAATTCTAAATAGAATTTGGGTCAAGCTTTACAGATAAATTTTCCTCAAATATTTACTGAGCCCCCACCTCCTTTTATTATGACTTTCAACTGATCTGTCATGTAACAATTTCTCAGTCAGTTCCTGTGCACAATGCACATTTGTTAATAATGTCAAGAACTCCATCCCTAGGCACTAAACACTGCACATACACAAAGGGGAAATCGATGCTCTGTGGTTTAATAACACAGAGATTTAAAAGATCAAAATCTAGAGCTCCAATTTCCCATTCACAAAATGCTTGTAAGCAGGTTAATAAATTGGTTCAACATTAATGTAGATGAATGCATCTGACCAAGCAGATTCACTGGTGCAAGATCCGTTCTCAGTCCTGTGCTTGCTTCTCATATAAAATGGCCTCTAATTAGAAACTGTGCCATGGGTTTATATAAAATACATGTAGGGGAAGTGAGCTATTGTGAACACTTCAGTATTTTCCTGACTCCAACTCCACTCATTGACTCCCCCCCAAAAAAGAAATTACAATCCAACAAGTGCCATACAGGTGAACCATTATTTACTTACTCGATCTGCGTTCAAGTTTGAAAAGTTGACTGACGTGATCAGGTAACGTCATCGCATTCACTTCCTGGAACAGCACATCGCAGCTGCTGTACTGCTCCCTCTCTCTGCAGTGTGCGCACTAGTTTTGACGTGTGATGATGATGCAAGGCTATGTGACGTGGATGATGTTTTATACTTAAGACCTGCCCTGATTACAAACAAAAATGTACGACTCATTTAATAAATGTCAACTATAATGTACAGTATATCTAGATGAGTCATACGATTTTGATTCATCTTTTGACGTACTCTTGTAACTTTTCTCAAATGTTAACTGCCAGAAGAGACTGTCCTTCTCAGCAAAATAAAAACACTGGCTGCCAATTTATTACTTAAAATAGCATATTTTTCCTCTTCCTGTTAGCCCTTTGCAGATTGCACTCTCTTGTTGGCAGAGGCATAATTAGTATGGTTTGTTATTTTTTGCAGAAGCTCTTATGAAGGTGGATGGAGTTGATGATTGTGTGCTCTAATCATTTCAATTTGACACAAGAGGCCATGGTTTATTTCCTCTTTTACCATCATACACACTTTTAACATTGACAAGCCCTCCTCTATAACTGTTACTTATTTAAAGGTAATCAACTTAACCAATACTTAACCATATGAGCAGTAGACCAGAAAACAATGGCACAGAGAAATGAATAATTTTCTCCTATATAGTTCTGACTGGCTGTACTAAGTGATCAACAGTAAATGAAACGTGATGCATCTCGATTCTGAATGGTCCACAGGATGCAGGATTTGTGTGGGGGGTTACAGAACTTTGCAGAAAAAGACTTTGCACATTTGTCATTCACCTTCAAAGCTCATAATTTTGTTGATGTTCCAAGCTTAGTGATCTGTAAGTGATAGCATAAATTGACTCCATTCAGCTGGTGACAGCTTCTCCTTTGGAGCTTTGTGTCAATTTTTTTATAATGGAGAAAAGTGTTTGAGGGGAGGGAGGAGTGAACATGGTCAGTGAAGATTACAGAGAGGGAGTCAACAGTGCCTGAAGTCTTAGAAGACATTTATTAAAGCAATTCTAGGCACTCAATTACACTTGATCAACAGCACTGCTCACAGTCAAACACTCCTACCACTTTGGATTTCCCCAACACCATCAAATCTATGCTTTCAAAGAAAGGAGCGGCAGATTTGTTTGCACCCGATGATTGAATGACCCCTGTTGGTGTCTCTGTTGATCTGAAGTAAACTGTTGAATGCCAGTTTGATAGTAGGTGGAAGAGAGAGTGTGTAGATGTGTGAAAGGTGGGAAAAGGTAATACTTTCCTGTTAATAAAAAATCTGACTCATGACACCTCCATTCATTTATGAGCTTCATGTTCGATGGGCTTTGATTTGATGTGACTCATCTTGCTCGAGCTGAAAACAGCAGGATGTGAATGAAAAGTCGATATGACACACTATTAGGACCAGAGAGCAGATTCAGGGGGAGATTAGCTATGATTGTATCTCCGTTGGTGGGAAGACATTTTATACTTTTTTAAATTTCGGTAGCTGACTAAACTTAAGATCCATGTGTAGCATCAAGCATAATAGCCCTACCTTTAATATTTTTTTATGACTTCCATGGACCATTTGCTCGTTTCCCATATCACTGAATGTGGATTCATCATAAAACAGTAGAAAATTAAATAAAAAAAAAAAAAAAAAAAATTGTGTAACCATAAGGGCCACATAGCATACGTGTCAACTACCTCAATTATATTGTGCAGTGATCACACCTGATGAATCCATAGAAAATGTTTTGATAACTAAATGTTTCAAATGTTGGATTGTTTTTTCTAGAAATTAAACTGGTCTAATTATCTTTTGTTTTTGTGGCACTTTAAAGGTACAATATTAATCACCTTATTCACCAATGTACAATTAAGTGTCACAAAGAACTTTTATAGAGAGATGTGCAGGACTGAGGACAGCACACGTAACATTAAAGTCATTGAAACTATTGACGTAAACACAAAAAATTGATTACCTGACCAAACAATGACAAGCAACACAGAGTTATGATGCATAATTACTTTGGCAGCACTTTATCAACCAGTCACTTTATCACTTTACATATTTCATGACTATTAATTTGTAATTTAACATTCCACTACAGATCTAATTTTGTTTTACTACATTCAACCTGAAACATAAAAATCCTCTTTTCACCTGGTAACTTATCACTGTGAAATGCTCCTACAAAATAAAATACACTTTCCAGTCACCCATGACACTGTGCTTCGTGACCCCTGACATATTTAAATAATTACATTTTAATGAAAAGTATACAGTACCAAACTATACAGTACCATTGTCATAGTGATACCATCACTATCACTTTGGTATCACTATGACAATGGTTAAATGGGTAATTGAGGGGATATGAAACCATTAACCCATGTTTTTAACATGTCGTTTTGACTTGGGCAGTTCCCCAATAATATGAAAATAGCAAAGGTTATTCCACTGTATAAATCTGGTGATAAGCACAACTTCACAAATTAAAGACCGGTTTCTCTGTTGTCACAATTTTCAAAAATCTTGGAAAAACTCTTTAATAACAGATTAGACACATTTATTGATAGACATAAAATCCTCTCCGATTGCCAAAATGGTTTTAGGTCGAACTGATCGACATCTTTGGCCATTACCGACCTGATGGAGGACATACCAAGTGCTATGGATGAGAAGAAATACACGATGGGAATAGTTATTGACCTAAAAAAAAGCATTTGACACAATCAATCATGAGTTATTAATGGATAAGTTAGAAAAATATGGGATCAGAGGAACGGTTCTGAATTGGATTAGAAGTTATTTGACACAGAGGCATCAATTTGTGAAGTTGGGTAAATACCAATCGAGTGAGCTGGATATTGTATGTGGAGTGCCTCAGGGTTCTGTTTTGGGACCTAAATTATTTATATTATACATTAATGATATATGTAAAAGGTTTCTGATTTAGTGAAAGTGGTTTTGTTTGCTGATGACACTACCATATGGGCATCGGGTGAAAACCTACAGCAACTCTCTGGACGGGTTTCACAGGAACTTGAGAAGATAAAGAAATGGTGTAACAGTAATATAGTATCTCTGAATTTGGATAAAACTAAATTTATGGTATTTGGGAATCGCAGACTAGACAATGAACTTCAATTGAAAATTGGGGGAGCTAATATAGAACGAGTATATGAAATTAAATTTCTAGGTGTCATAGTTGATGACAAATTCTCCTGGAAATCTCATATCAGATATGTTCAGCACAAAATAGCAAAAAATATATCGATATTGGCAAGGGTTAGATATATTTTGGACGGGAAAGCACTACGCATTTTGTATTCTTCATTGATTTTACCATACTTAGAGTATGGCGTTGAAAACTGGGGAAACACATACAAAAGCTCACTTCAACCATTGTATATATTACAAAAAAGAGCAATAAGAATTGTGCATAAGATGGGGTATAGGGATCACACCAATGCAGCTGTCATACAGTCTAAATTGTTAAAATTTTTCGATTTAGTGGGATATAAGACTGCAGTGTTTATGTATAAAGCCAGGAACAATTTATTACCTGGTGGAATTCAAAAACTATTTAATGAAAGGGAAGGGGGATACAATTTAAGGGGACAGTTAAATT
>NW_018127917.1:1613991-1625749 GCF_001952655.1 Monopterus albus
GCTCAATGATTAACTACATGGACTATTGTGGGTGTGGTGTATATTTTGTAACCATTCTTTAGTATATCACTTGTGTGATGTAAGAATGTTAACACTGTTATATTCTTTTTTAGTATAATATGTGTGTGTGTAGAAGTGAATCATTTATTGCTTGCAAACCAATGATGGTAAGATGATGTCATGGGGTAGGACTGGATAAGTCTGACTTCTTCCTACTCCATTCAAGCATGTACTAGGTATAAGCAAATTGATATTGGATTAGCATTTGTTGGATATTTGTAAAATTATGTGTGTTGACATATCAACTGTCTTTACATGCTTGAAAGAATAAATCAAATTAAAATCAAAGCACAGAGTTCATTGCATCACTGGACTGAGCAGCCTGATTTGTGGAATGAGATAAAGGATAAGGCCAGGCATTTTCTATATTAATAACAGAGATGCACCAACCGATTGGCGGAGATCAGAAATGGCTGGCCTTCAGGGTGATCGGCCGCTCACGCCAAGATAGATTCTTTGCAGGTCAGGTTTAAAGGCACGACAGTTCACGTCCCGCCTCCAGTGGCACAGACTGAAAGCATAGCATGAGCAGCACATAGCATCTCACGTGTACCTTGAGCAAAGCTCGTGTTCTTGTCTATACTGGGCACATGTTCTCTCATGCATCAGAAGCCCCTGATGTACAAAAAGTGCACAGAGGAGCCCACAGAAACACCTTGGAGAAGGGGAAACTACGCCCACATATAAAATAAATAGTACACTATAAGGGAATGACTGGCTCTACATGAAATGCATGTATATATACCCAGTGCATCCAACCTGTGGTAAAACGCAGCAAATACAAACTACAGTCCAAAAGAACCATGTGCTCAGTAGTAATATTGTTCTGTTTCTATTACCTGTTGCACGTGCTTATATTTGGAGAAGTACAAATATTGCACTTCATTTTCAGTTGGAAGTATATATTACAAAAAAATACAAGAAAATGTAAAATTTCAATACTATGTTATTACAATTTTTCATTAAAGAAAAGTTACAAAAAAGTGGAGCAATTACAGTTCTTAGAAAGAAACATAAAAATAAATGAGAATTGCACCATAAAATTGCAACTGGTGCATCTCCAAGTATAGTATCTTCAGCTATCTCCATAAGGAAACTAAAACCAACAATAAATTGCCTCTACTCACAATTAATGTCTGTCAGCTCTCAGTCTTGGATCAGCTTGTTCATCTCTGCAATAAACCTTTGCTGTTGTTCAAAAATGATTAAAAACACACAAGGGAAGCACACCACTGCACTGGCTGGCACTTTTCTTCACTGCGAAATACCAGACCCGACTATATTGTCCCTTAAGCTCCGACTGTCAGAGTCAGCTACACATGTATGAAATCTTATGAGAGCTCTCAGCTTTGTTCACCTCATATCTGGGGTTTGCTAATGAAGAAATACATCACCCAGGGCAGTGGTGTGTTTAATCAGTGTGTTTTTAATCATTTTTGCACATTTTATTCTCTGTATGGGGACTATTGAAAATACTATTATAGAAAACGACCTGCCTTATTCCTTAAGTTTGTTTTCAATTCACAAGCAAAGGAAAATGCACAGTGTAAACACACTATAGTGGAATTAGTACTATTATAATTATGTTTATTACCTACTGAGAACCAGCAGACACCTCTGCACCAACAGTAAGATGCACATTGTAGGGGCACTGCAGGTGTGCTCATTTTCTTTTCCCCCCCTATGTGCATACCATGTTCATGATATGCATTCTGTTGCCCTGGTATGCTATTCCAGTGACACATAGAAAGACACATTACAAAGCATCACTACATTACAAAACCTGCCAGCTAACATCTGGCAGTGAACACTATTTCTTGCATGTAATTTTTGGGTAAACAAAATTATATGCAGTGGAAACTGTACATGCTAATGCAATGTCACACCTACCGTTTTCAGAATGAGCAGCCCATGTGGTTTAGAACATTTTTATACTGAAATGACCTTGGGACAATTTATAACACTTTATTTCAGTAAACATCTTTTCTAAATACTTTTACATCTATCCATCTCGTGTCTTACCCTGACTATCACTAAGTGTTCTGTGTCCATGAGTCCAGTTATAGCATTGATTATGGCCTCAAAATATCTGTGTTCATTTTTCCACTATGTTCAGATTGAATACTACAGTACAGATGACACATTTGTGTATAAAGCAAGTTTGGTGTAGTCAAACCTTTTCAACACGACAGAACTGTGGTTGCCAATTACTTAAATGAAGCCAGATTTTTCTATTGTTCTGTCCAATACAAAATAAATTAACCTGAGCTTAAATGACAAATGCTTCATTGCACAGCTCCTCAAGATATAGCTTTTTCTTTTTTTTTTCTTTTTTTTTTACTCTAGCTGTTTACTTTTTCCACTTCACTGGCAACAGGTCTCTGCTTTATTAAAACTGATCACTGAAGATGAGAAGGTGAAAGACTCAACTGATGGTAGACAAACTGTATGAGGCTCTATTATATAAAACCTAATTTACCTCCAGTATATTGCTGAAGATGGTTCATGCTGACTTTTATTAAATTAAATCACACTTGCTTGACTGCATGTAATGTGATTGTTTTCTCATACCTTTCAAAAATCCTCCATCAAGCAGTTATAAAAACAATTGTTAAACAATCAAATTTTTTCTTCTTCTTCTTTTTTTTTTTTTTTTTTGCAGAATTTGAAGTGACACCCTACTTTCCCTCACTCAGCTATTCTCATTCGAATGAGAATATCTGCTGTTTTGTGCCAGTCAGGGCCCATTACTGTGACAGTGCTGCCGGGGAAAACTTCAATTTTTTTCAAGAGACAGACAACAGTTATTTGCAGAACATTATGTGGAAGATGTGGGGGTACAAAATCATGACCACCTATCCAATGTAATGCAATCCAACACAACAGTCCTGTGACAAATGGTACCTTTTTATGATTTTTTTTTTTTATTCAGTCTTTGTAGACACAGTGCCTGTTCAGTGCTGGTTATTTTTTAGGCTTGGTTTTGTGAGGTGTTAATGTGCTATGCTTCTTTATAAGGGAAGGCAACAAACTGATATCTCTGGCTACCAGTTATGGGCAATTTAGCTGGAAAATGTAATCAATTACTCAGTCATTAACAAGACTAAGGGTCTACAGTCACATTAGTGGTTCTGTGAAGCAACACTTATCCTGCATTCATATCCTATTGTTCAGACCACAGGAGCAGCCAAGATGGAAAAACCTTTTGTGTCAGCTTTCAGTTGTAATTTCGAATTGGTCATTTCTGAACGCAACATCACCTCCCAGTGGGAGGGAAACAATGCCTGTAAAGTCAGTTACGTATAAATACAGTAAAAAATTACTTTAATGCTAATACAATAGATTGTTTGTAGTACGAAGTTGTGAAACCGTGGGCAAATTATGTATATTTACTTTTTAAATCAAACAAACCGTAGCAGGAAATGTACACATACAAGCTAACAAGGCTTGCAGTGGTCATTCAAATAATGCCTTCTCACAAAACAGAATAACGAGAAGTTTCTATTCCGCCCATTCAACCAACACTGCATGAAAGCAAACTTCTGCACAGCTCTGAGCTAAATGCAGTCAACATTCTAACATGGACATGACTATACTATCACGCCAATGTTTGGAAGGTACAATCTTTACCATGTTAACCATTGTGTATGCTAATATTTGAAGCACCAACACAAAGGACAGCTGATGAGAATGTCACTGGTTTTGTACGTATTTGTTCAATTGTGCTGCTAGTTGCACTAAAGCAAAGTCTTAGATCACCAGAGCCAATAGGCTTTATCCCCCCTACAATTCCATCCAGGAATTATAGACCTATTTTAGTCTGAATCATAGTAATGGGCCAACAACCAACCAGCTAACAGACCAGCTGGACTGCCATCTCTAAAGGCCCAGAGCTAACATGGCTACAAACATAACTTGTGAATAATATTTATGAAAATGTAAATATGCAAATAAGAAAACTTAAGGCACATTCTGGTTCTTTTGGAAGAGGACAGTCCCCAAATAACAACAATCTAACTCACTTCACAAAATATTGGATTAAAATTTGTGAACTTAAGTACTACAATTATTCTGTTAAAGTCACTGTGCTGCAAACTGAGTCTGACTTTAAAGGAGTCAAGTATTGTAAGTAGGCCTAGTGAAGAATTAAATATGCTCTAAAATAGGATAAGGCCAGTGACATATTTTTAACTTTCCCTTCAGAAATGTACAGGTGGCCTGTATAGGTATGCTGAAGTGTCATTACTGCTCTCATTTGCATACTTCTGGAGACTGCTGCAGACTTGCAATGCCCTAAAAAACAGCAAATCTCTCAGTGAATGAATTTTATTTGACTCACTGACCAACAAAAGGTTCAAGAATTCCCCTAAAGGAATTAAGTTGATGTCCTGAACCTTTACTTCTTATTCGGTCTCTTATTTCCAGGGACTGAGAACTCCTTTAGGAGTCTGATGAGCCAAGCCCTGTGTGACTGAAGCACCATTACTACAATGTCTGAGAACTGTGTTGCAAGTCATTGACTCATCAGTGTCCCAGTGTTCAATGGAAAAGGAACCTGATTAGTAGCTCAAATCCAATCCACCAGAGAATGATTCATGGCCTACTGAACGAGGGGCCCATTTAAGGGACACACTTTGAATGTTTTTCTTTCCGTTAGCAGCATGACTTCGATGAAATTTAAATTCCTCAGCAACTGGTACTGACTCACAGTTAGTTGATTTTTGTTCCTTTAATATACCCATGATTTGATTGTGGGCCTTAGAAAGTGAATAGAAATGGAAAATATTTCAAACATCCTGATGCCGTAATAAATCAAAGGACTAACCCCTTTACACCAATGACTATGAACACATACACAAACTGTATTTGTGCAACTTACAGAACGTGTGTAAAGTAGAAGTTCTGAATAGTCTGTGTCCTTTGTCATTAGTTCACACCAGATTTTCTTGACCATTTCTTTCTTTTGTGGAAGGACCCAGGGCCGTTTCCCTCAGTCTCCGCATGCATCACAGTGACAACAATGATTTTATTGTCACATTTTCTCCCTTTCCCCATGGGAAGTGCTTATACATTCACCAGCCACTTTATTAGGTACACCTATACAGTTGTATGCAGCTCAGTGCAACCCTTCACAGTCACCCATTTAAGTTGCTAAATTGTCAAATATATTTATAAATCTTAGAAAATGGGATCAGGCCATTTTTTGTCTCCAGTGTCGTTGCCTCCAGCTCAAAGAATTTTGTTTGTTTGCTCACAACATTAAAAACTTACCATTTCAATTAGGGCTGCTCGATTATGGAAAAAAAATCATAATCATGATTATTTTGGTCATGATTGAAATCACGATTATTTTACACAATTACTCAGACTTTGGAAATATGTTGGATTTATTGAACAGAACGGTGAAGAACAGATTAAGACAGATAAAACAGATAAAGGCAAACAAGACCAACAATGTAGCACTTCCACAACTTTTTTAAAAAGTAATAAATAAAATATAAATTCTAAATAAAATAATAAATTAGTCCAAAATAAGTTTGCTCACGTATGTGCCTTAAACTGAAAAATTCTACACATTTTACAACATTCTAATTGAAATCGGCATCGATGAAGTGTAGTGTTAAGCCAATACGTATATGGCTCCATTGTGTGGCTACACCATAGGTCTGTTGTGGTGGCGAAGTACTCTGCTTTTGACACTTCATTAGCCACTTCTGCACGGCATTTTTCAAATAAAGCAGGCAGAGCAACTCTCGTGAAATGGTGTCGAGATGGCAAAGCATAACGCTTGTCCAGAGTATTTATCATTTTTCTGAATCCTTCGTTCTCAACCGTGCTAATAGGGCGCATGTCTTTGGTTAAAAAGTATGCAACGGCATCTGTTATTTTTTTGTGCCTTTCTGAGCTGGATGGATACGGAGTTGCACTGAAGAGCGTGTCTTTAATTGATGACTGTGTTGCGGAGGATGTGTGTCCTTCTTTCTGTTTGTTTATTAGTTGATCATATGTCGGTCTGTGTTTGAATTTTAATTGGTTGAAAAGATTTGTGGTGTTACCAGCCGGTGCCGACACAACCGCGTGGCAAATCTTGCATGTACTATGTTTTTGATCCACGTCCGCTTCTTCGAATGCAAAATGTTCCCAGACAACAGAATTTCTTCTACCTTTTTTGTTGACCAAAGACTTCTGTGGCTGCTCTTTTTCTGCCATCTTCCCTCGCGCTAGGTCAATGCGACCTAGAGGCAAGGGGAAGGAGCGAAAGAGAAAGTGCGGATGCGTGAACGCAGGCCAAAATAACTTTAAAAAAACTGAATAATCGTTTCTCGATTACACCATTTTTGTGATCATTGAGCCCCGAAATCAAAAATTCAATTAATTGCACAGCCCTAATTTCAATAATTAATCTGAATGCTCTATCTCAAGAGTCAGAAAACAACATCAATAGTTTCAATAATTTCTTCAGTAGAAAGTAACGCAACATATTCTCAAAAGCACTGTATATAAAATAATTTGGCCAAAAATACTGGCACCCCTGCATTTTCTGTCGGAATGACAAGGAAGACCAAAGGGACCCACTGGTGGCACAGAAACATAAGAAAAACAGATTGGAGTTTGGCAAATCTTACCTGAGGAAGCCACAGTCCTTCTGGGAGAATGTCCTGGCAGAGGAGACTAGAGCTTTTTTTGGTCAAGAAAATCATTCTGCTGTTTTCAGAAAACGAAACGAGGCCTTCAAAGAAAAGAACACGGTCCCTACAAACACAGTGGAGGTTCACTGATGTTTTTGGGGTTGCTTTGCTGCTTCAGGCTCTGGATACCTCGACTGTGCGAATGGCATTATGAAATCTGAAGACTACCAATGAATTCTGGGGCCCAATGCAGGGCCTGTGTCAGAAAGTTGGTTCTCTATCAGAGGTCATGGGTCTTATTTATGTTGTTCCAATGCAAACAAAAGAAATAAACATGAGAATACAAAAATATTGTGAGTGCACAAATCTTCTGGGAGAAGTTGTGCAGTACCTGACAGAAATGCCAGGGTGCCAATATCTTTGGCCATGACTGTAGTGGTACAAGTAGAACTGTAACATGGATACACAGACATTAAAACACCAAACAATTTAAGAGAAGGTCACTGACTTCTCTGTTCAGTTCGATAGCAAAAACTTGCCAGTTCACCTCTCCTGCACAGTGCATGTTTCCCTGTGTCGATGCCGGACCTCAGGGCATGGAGGAGTGGAGACAACTGTGCTATACAGTACATCTGTGGTAACTGCCAGGTTCTCCAGACACACAGTGAAAACAACCATCAATAATCCAGCTGTCACATGTCACCGGTGGGATGCAGGCACACAAACATGAATGTGCATATTTTTCACACCATTTATCAAATATGGCCTGGGAGCACCCTCCTGTCTCTGTTCCTCTCCTCCCACAGCCTCTTTCCTCTTTCTCACATATACACAACATTATTTCCCCTCACATGACCATCCTGCTCTGAGCCCTCATTACCAGCTTATTGATTGCCCCCACTGCCTTTCTTCCGCCTCCCCCCTGCCTGATGTGTCACAGCGGTGTCTGCAGATGATAGCGGCCATCGATACTATACCGTCACTTTTCATTTAGAAACAGAAATGACGTGGAGGCGCCGCTCTATCCAATCAAAAACACAAACTACAGCAAAAAGAAAATGAAAGTAGCGCAGAGTGTGTTGAAAACGCAGTTGCATCGAGGAAACAGTTGGTAATGCCACAGAGAAGTGGGTGAAATGCCAAAGACAGTATTCATCCATCAAAAAAAAAAAAAAGATGCTGTCAAGTCTCAGTGCGCCTCACTCTGTACGTGTGCTTGTTTGCTCATGAATGAACCTCAAATCCTTGTCACTGCTCCCCACATCAGTGAAACTCAGGTGTGTATCCAGTGGAGTTAACTTTGCCACAAGAACACATGCGTTACAGGGGATGTAAAGAAAGAAACAAAGCCCCATCCTCCTTTCCCCTCCCAGTTTATTGCAACCACCTCCAGCTGAAGTAGAAGGCAGTGTCGCCACAAAATATGACAGAGATAGTGATCCACAAAGGACCTAAGCCTCTCAATCCATCCATGACAGAGAGTGCTGCATCGAGGGGGCTTTGTGAATACCTGATGAGTTCAACCAAGGGGGTTCAATCAGACCTGGGAGAGAAGGGAGTGGTGGGAGGCAAGGCTGTCTCATCCTGAATTGTTTCTTCCCTCCTATATCTCCTGTTTCTCTCTCTGAATATCTCTTTTCTCCCACCTCCATTTCCCTCATCTCATTTATCTACGTTTCTCCGGCTATACAACCTCACATTGCTCTCACTCAGCTTCCCTCTCTGAATTTTTCTGTCACTCCAATACGCTCCATCTCTTCATCTCTTGCTTGCTGCAGTCCCAAGAGGGCCACATTAGCTAAACATGGGATTTGAAGCTCAGAGGCCATACTGCTGTGAAGGCTGAACATGGGAGACCGTCCTTAAAATAGACACGATGACTGAGGAAGCAGGTATCGACTGGTCAATTGTATGTAACGGGGTTACTGCTGATATGAGTCATTGACAGCTCTAATTGAAAACCAGCGTGGGGGAAAATGACAGGGCAATAGGCACATATGAATTCACAGTTCTGTGCTCCCACTCAATGCTTTTCACTTTATTCCTTCAAGTCCTGAATCTCAAGTAATTTAAAGCCAGTGTGAAAGAAGAGGACAAAACCATGAAGCTGTACAGAGCATCACTCCTTAAGTAATGTATATTTTAAATTAGTGGATTAATGATTGACTTGCAAAAAAAAAAAAAAAAAAAAAAAAACACCTTAGCAAGGTTCATTCTTGACCTTGTTAACAGGCAACAAGTCTGAATCCCATCTCACAACCCATTTACAGTTAGTCACTTCATGCACCTTGTGCAGCTCAGATAGTGAAGAGCTAAAGGTAGATACTGTCCACATCTCTAGCCAATGTTTAAATGCACTGGTGGAAGAGTCAGGGCATTTATAAATACAAGTAGCAATACAAGCCCCAGCCTCCAGATATCTTTATGGAAAGTGTCAAACACTTGGTGAGATGCAAACACAACAGCATGTCTCTGAAAGTCAGTAAAAAAAAATGTATTACAGTCCAACTACTTGTCCCTTTATAGTCATTATATACCAATGACAACAGCTTCAAATTTGACAAACTATGACAATTCTACAGTGGTTGTGTCAGAAAGTTGGTTCTCTATCAGAGGTCATGGGTCTTATTTATGTTGTTCCAATGCAAACAAAAGAAATAAACATGAGAATACAAAAATATTGTGAGTGCACAAATCTTCTGGGAGAAGTTGTGCAGTACCTGACAGAAATGCCAGGGTGCCAATATCTTTGGCCATGACTGTAGTGGTACAAGTAGAACTGTAACATGGATACACAGACATTAAAACACCAAACAATTTAAGAGAAGGTCACTGACTTCTCTGTTCAGTTCGATAGCAAAAACTTGCCAGTTCACCTCTCCTGCACAGTGCATGTTTCCCTGTGTCGATGCCGGACCTCAGGGCATGGAGGAGTGGAGACAACTGTGCTATACAGTACATCTGTGGTAACTGCCAGGTTCTCCAGACACACAGTGAAAACAACCATCAATAATCCAGCTGTCACATGTCACCGGTGGGATGCAGGCACACAAACATGAATGTGCATATTTTTCACACCATTTATCAAATATGGCCTGGGAGCACCCTCCTGTCTCTGTTCCTCTCCTCCCACAGCCTCTTTCCTCTTTCTCACATATACACAACATTATTTCCCCTCACATGACCATCCTGCTCTGAGCCCTCATTACCAGCTTATTGATTGCCCCCACTGCCTTTCTTCCGCCTCCCCCCTGCCTGATGTGTCACAGCGGTGTCTGCAGATGATAGCGGCCATCGATACTATACCGTCACTTTTCATTTAGAAACAGAAATGACGTGGAGGCGCCGCTCTATCCAATCAAAAACACAAACTACAGCAAAAAGAAAATGAAAGTAGCGCAGAGTGTGTTGAAAACGCAGTTGCATCGAGGAAACAGTTGGTAATGCCACAGAGAAGTGGGTGAAATGCCAAAGACAGTATTCATCCATCAAAAAAAAAAAAAAGATGCTGTCAAGTCTCAGTGCGCCTCACTCTGTACGTGTGCTTGTTTGCTCATGAATGAACCTCAAATCCTTGTCACTGCTCCCCACATCAGTGAAACTCAGGTGTGTATCCAGTGGAGTTAACTTTGCCACAAGAACACATGCGTTACAGGGGATGTAAAGAAAGAAACAAAGCCCCATCCTCCTTTCCCCTCCCAGTTTATTGCAACCACCTCCAGCTGAAGTAGAAGGCAGTGTCGCCACAAAATATGACAGAGATAGTGATCCACAAAGGACCTAAGCCTCTCAATCCATCCATGACAGAGAGTGCTGCATCGAGGGGGCTTTGTGAATACCTGATGAGTTCAACCAAGGGGGTTCAATCAGACCTGGGAGAGAAGGGAGTGGTGGGAGGCAAGGCTGTCTCATCCTGAATTGTTTCTTCCCTCCTATATCTCCTGTTTCTCTCTCTGAATATCTCTTTTCTCCCACCTCCATTTCCCTCATCTCATTTATCTACGTTTCTCCGGCTATACAACCTCACATTGCTCTCACTCAGCTTCCCTCTCTGAATTTTTCTGTCACTCCAATACGCTCCATCTCTTCATCTCTTGCTTGCTGCAGTCCCAAGAGGGCCACATTAGCTAAACATGGGATTTGAAGCTCAGAGGCCATACTGCTGTGAAGGCTGAACATGGGAGACCGTCCTTAAAATAGACACGATGACTGAGGAAGCAGGTATCGACTGGTCAATTGTATGTAACGGGGTTACTGCTGATATGAGTCATTGACAGCTCTAATTGAAAACCAGCGTGGGGGAAAATGACAGGGCAATAGGCACATATGAATTCACAGTTCTGTGCTCCCACTCAATGCTTTTCACTTTATTCCTTCAAGTCCTGAATCTCAAGTAATTTAAAGCCAGTGTGAAAGAAGAGGACAAAACCATGAAGCTGTACAGAGCATCACTCCTTAAGTAATGTATATTTTAAATTAGTGGATTAATGATTGACTTGCAAAAAAAAAAAAAAAAAAAAAAAAAAAAAACACCTTAAAAAGGTTCATTCTTGACCTTGTTAACAGGCAACAAGTCTGAATCCCATCTCACAACCCATTTACAGTTAGTCACTTCATGCACCTTGTGCAGCTCAGATAGTGAAGAGCTAAAGGTAGATACTGTCCACATCTCTAGCCAATGTTTAAATGCACTGGTGGAAGAGTCAGGGCATTTATAAATACAAGTAGCAATACAAGCCCCAGCCTCCAGATATCTTTATGGAAAGTGTCAAACACTTGGTGAGATGCAAACACAACAGCATGTCTCTGAAAGTCAGTAAAAAAAAATGTATTACAGTCCAACTACTTGTCCCTTTATAGTCATTATATACCAATGACAACAGCTTCAAATTTGACAAACTATGACAATTCTACAGTGGTGATCAAATAATAAATGAATTAATAAAAATATCTGAAAGTTCTAAAAGTCCCAGTAACTTGACCTTGGGTCAAGATTGATGGTTGAGCTAAGTTAACTGTCGAATGAAACGGCAGCTTCTCAAATGTAAGGTTTTGTTGTGCTTACCTCT
>NW_018127917.1:1625803-1626141 GCF_001952655.1 Monopterus albus
TTGTTGGTTTGACAACCAGCAATTTGAAAACATCACCAACTGGATGAATATGTTTCACTATTTCCTGACATTTTACAGGCTAAAAGATTAATTAATCAAAAAAAAAAAAATAAAGGACAGATTAACCATTACTGTAATCACAAGTTCCACACCAAACACTTAAAACTGCCTTGGCACCAGTAACACTAAATATCCAAAGCTATAATTATGACATTCACAAAACAATGTTGTTCTAGGCCTCAACTTCAAAACAAGTGTTTATACCAAACAAAAGTGAATCGTTTCATAGCAAGTTGTTTGCAAATTAAAAACCACAGACAAGTTTCTTCTCCTTCATT
>NW_018127917.1:1626153-1638758 GCF_001952655.1 Monopterus albus
TCGGCATTCTAGGTAATCAAAGATAACAAAAGGAGCACAAAGCCCTTTTGTTGCAGTTACATAAGTCGGCTCTACTGTAAAAGATTTGCTGTTGGAAAAGGAACTGCAACCACGAATGTCCCAGCGCCACTGTGTCGTATCAGAGCACACGAGAAGCAATGTGATGCAAATGCTGCCTGGTATGAATGCATGACATACTGAAAGTCTATTCACCTAAGGCTCTTTCATAAAAGAAAATACTGTCTTTGGTTTGGCTATGAGACATTTTTGTCAAAAAAAAAAGATATATTGTGGCTGGAAAAAGGTCTTCACTGAGTGTAAAATGCCTTTTTATGAAGTATACTAATGAGGTGACTCCAGCAAAACCATAGCCTTTCATTTATTTCCCTTTTGAATGGAGGACGCCGATGTAAAGAGAAGCATAAAATTGAGAATCTGTAAGCAAATTTTGTGATTTCAAAGGGGCTACAGTTAAGGGACATGCATACAGTGTATATCAAGCATAATGTGAGCAATTACAATTGGCTAAGCAGGTAGTTAACACTACTTTAGCTAACAAAAGGTGGTGTCATAAACTTGCTAATCAAAGATGATTGCTGAAATACCCACTGAGGAAACCCCACCAAGCACAGGCTGTAATTCATGATGCGCCACACCACGTTTCTCTCCCACGCTCAACCCAAATCCACTGAGATACCAGAACTCCTCAGCTTATGGGCGGCAGAATTGAGAGAGGTGTTGGCAAGTTGCAGACGAGATGAAATATGCAAACGGGAGATGCGAGAGCGTGACAACGATAAAGCTGGCAAAGCATCGGAGCAGGTGTTAATTGGCTACATCTGTGTACTGTTTTTCCACCCTCTTCAGTGTTGGAACAAGGGAGCCACTGCCATAGGAGGAGCAGTGAAGTGGTGGCTGTGGACCGCAGGAGGGCATTGATTATGCATCGTATGACCCCAGGGGAGACGGCAGCGGCAGCTGGAAGAGGCTGCTTTAAAAGTGTTCTAAATGCAGTCCCAACACCTTTTATCTGGGTATGTGGTGTTGTGCTTGTGTGTTATGTGCGTTGATGCCGACATGTGTGTGTTCACACTCTCTAACCCTGAGGAATCAGCCACAGGACTAAAAGGTAGTTCTGAGAAATGCTCATTATGATCATGCTTAGAAGTGCACTCTGCATCTCCACTTATGTCTAACACTCCTCCAGCTGTTTTTTTTTTTTTTTTTTTTTTTTTTAAATCAGTTACCTGTCAGATCTCCTTTTGCTCTGTTCATCATACAAACAGCAGCAGCCTGCACAACACCTCTCCCATAGCAACCGTTATTTCAGTTTAACACCACCACCCTCTTCCTGGATGGCACTGTTTGCTACGCTGTAAGCAAAAGTAATCAAAATCTCAACAACTGTATGGATGATAAATACTTTTCACTCACTAGCATGCAGGGGATGGGAATTCAAGTGTTCATTTTACTCTGTTAATCAGCACGACAGACAAGGCAACAAACAAGCCCCGTCAGAGGCCTCTAGTTGTCATATGTCATCCTTCAGGCTGCAGGAAATGGATGTGCTTCATTTCACTGTCCATAATATCTGCAGGTGTAACTGCTCAGCTCCCCAGAGGGCATGTGCTGCTGTATTAAAACTGTCTATCTCTTCTATCGGGCAAACTACCAGGGGTCCAAGAGCAAAGGGAGTTAAAGGTTCATGCTGAAGAGCCCATTGTTTCTCAGTTCAAATACTGCTCATCTGCACAGCAACAGTGACTGAGTGAATGGAAATGATGAGGCACCATACTGAAGTCGAAGCATGTCAGAATAAGATGTGAGAATTAGTTGCTTCACTTAAGAGATACTGTGCTTTTTTTTCCCCTCACCCACTGGGTTTTGGACTTTATTGAAGTTCATGTTTGAGCATGGATATTACACTGACATTGCCATGCTGCATCTCTGTATTTGTGATTTCCTGCAAATAACTGAGAACATAAAACTGTTTGAGCAGCCTAGGTCTGAGGGATAGAAAATATTAATCTTTGTACCTCTAATTTGTGCCACAACATTTCTGCAAAACATTTCATTTACCAAATACCACCGATTATGAGCCATGAGTTGATCACTCTTCAGCTCTAATTCACATTAAGTGAAAATAGGTTTCATATCCCTGAGTCATAAAATAACACCGGTAAAAGCACATTATCAGTGTACATGCAAGACACAGGCACAAACAACCAGCAAAGGAGGTAATGCTGAGGAGGTTTGAGGGTGAAAGAGCATGCAGCATATAAACAAGATATCCTGCCTGGCTCTGCATTCATTTTCAACTTTTAACAGCAGGGTGCAGTGAAAATGTTTGCTCGTTCACCTCTATTGTTTATTCATGCAAGAGAACGCCTCACGAATACTGTGGGGGCCATAAAAACTAGATAAAAAAGAAAAAACATCTTACAGCGCCTTAACATTCAGTGGTGAATATATATTTTAAAGACTGTCTAATTAAATTGTAATTTTATTAACTAATGTATTTAGATTAGAATCAAACATAATTGCAGAACAACCTCACCTTACCCTCAGACAGTAAGCACCATCCTAACAGCAAGATGTGCTCTTTTATGGTCTTCAATTAAATCTCTCCTTTAGTATTTTTTGTTGTTGGGATTTTTATTTCAACAGTTTTTCCCAGGGAGTAATGAATAACATTTGATACTCATCTATAACTCTTCCAGTTGCTCTAAAAATGTCATCGCTGCAACACCATACAGTATGTCCCTGAGGGCCACTATCATTCCCCATGCTGCACCAGAGAGAGTCTTGTCCTCGCTGTTCCTAATCTCTCATCTCTTCCTCGCCTTCCCCACCCTTTGAACTCATGCTGAGAGCCAAGGCCCTCTGACACTTTTTTCTACCCAAGCAAAAAATAATGATAATTTTAAAAAAGCACAGCATATGTGATCAAACTTTGTTGTTGATGTGGATGTCACAGCACTGTCTCCTGCTAGTGACATACTATACTGCAAGACAACATGCACGCGGGAACATTTTGTTTATTCACTAGGAGCTGCTGCCTGGGTTATGTGCATGTGCACAGCCGGTTTTGTGCGTGTACAAAAGTTTACTTGCATGTAAATAGTGTATGCTTTCATACAGAAAATGAAAGTAAAGTTAAACTTCTGTCTGGTTTTTCCACATACTACATGTTTGGACATTTTCTAAAATTACTGTTTAAGATTCTTTCAGTTAGATTTGTATTAATGACAAATGATCTACAATCTCATTCATGAAATTCAGCTCGTCAGAACCAAATAAATTATTAGCATGTAACCAAGTCGCAGAGTAATGAGATGCTTTCGTGAAGTCTGAAGTCTTGAAAATGCCGCTCATCCCCAGCTCCTGTGAGCCCAGTAGGTCTAAGACAGACCTGAACAGTCTGAACTGTTACTAACATTTGCTAGTTTAAATCTTTTATTGCGGAGTACAACATGCTACCACCTGTAGCCACCGCTAGGGGGTGTTTCAGCACCCCCTTTCCTGCAACAATGCAAGAAAAGGAAGGGCAATGAGGATTTCATCAGCAGAGATGCATCTCTGAAGCACGCCCACAAAGAATCACAATGACATTTGGACAGATTTTTCATAGAAATGTTACAGCTGCCTAGATGCAGCAGCATTTTAATGAAAGTTCTGTCCATCCTGAACCATCCCTGTCTTTCATATGTCCTGTTTTGTACAGTGAAAGTCACTAACCCTTTGCGAAAATAGTCTTCCATCTTACTGTTTGCTTGCAGCTTCCATGTTTCTGCACCGCCCGCTTCTGCTCCGATTACTGACAACTGCAGTATATCATCTTCTACAGAGGGAGAGGATGCCTTTGAGTGAGTCATCTAATTCCTTATCTGGTGGGAATGTACCTTTAATCAGCTTCAATTCTTAGTCACATTTTGTCAGTTTTTAATTCAATAAAAAAAAAAAGTGCCACATGCCCAATTACCTGAAGTGATATTGTGCATTTTTAGCAGCAACTATAAGCCTAACTATCACTCCCCAAATAGGTTGGGGATGGACATGCCCTAATGAGATACCAGCCTAGTTGTAAGGTTGTGTATTTTTTCTGAACAGTGTGTGAGCTGGTCTCCTGCACAGACCCAGTAGGATTCCAATTTATCCAGCACAGCTTGATGCCATTGTTCGATCAGCTCCGTGAGGAATGCGCCAAGCCTGACTGATATTGCCCTTCATCAAGATATGCAGGAATAAAGTTACAGCACCTCAAGGGTTCTAGGTGTGCCATGAATAGTGATTCTGTAAATAAACAAACTATTAATTCCATGTTAGATGTCCGTGACAAAGGGGGAGATGGCAGAAAAGGAAAGAGCACAGAGGTGGACAAAGTGCAGCTGCAAAAAACACCTCTGTGGCCCTGATTTGTCTTCCAACCCATCTCTGTGCCTCCCTCAGGAGAAGCTTGTGCTGCAGTCTTTACCCTGATATTTGCTTTGTTCTTTCTCTACCTTTCTTAGCTCCTTCCTATAATTTTTCTGTTTAATTTCCATCTCATTTTGTACCCTATACAGTGTTAAAATGTTAGCCTTTTAGATGTAGTTTTTAAGCATGCATATACCATTGCCTACAACAGCATGTGGTGCTTCTCTCAGATCAGCCTTTCTGCTCAGAGAAGAGAGCATGTTGTAAAAACCAGCCCCAGAGAGTGAAAGATGGTGTTTTAGGTAAACATACTTGTTCAATCACTGAAACAAAAGCTTTGCCAGTTAGATTTTGAAAAACGGGCATGATAAAGTGCTGCTTTTCAATTACTTCCAATATGAATCATTAGTCAACTAATTTGCTAATACTGGATTAGGCACTGAAAAATGAATCTCTCCTGAGGTTCCCCTCAGATTGCATTCACATCAAGCTATGTGTTGCTGAGCCTAATGAAAAATATAACTTAAATGTGAAGTGATCAGCAGATTATTCATGTCTGTTTGGTTGTTTGAGTATTTAAGATAGAGTACTTAGAGGCTGCAAGATTCATAGCATCTTGTTGTTGCTATGTTCACACAATTTCCACTTTCCTCTTCCTGGGATGTATAAGGAGCAGATTGTGCTTAGTATGACCCAGATAGATGGATGACAATTGTTGCAGAGGTTGGTCTTGTTTGATTCTAGTAAGTCATGGCCACTAAAGAAAAATGCAGACATTATAAAGCGATAGATCAAGTTCAGAAGACTTCTGGCTCCCCTGAGAATTCACAGGTAGCTGAGGAGAATCCTGTTAAGATCCT
Organism: Monopterus albus; assembly: GCF_001952655.1. Classification (NCBI taxonomy): domain Eukaryota; kingdom Metazoa; phylum Chordata; class Actinopteri; order Synbranchiformes; family Synbranchidae; genus Monopterus; species Monopterus albus. The sequence goes on from NW_018127917.1 coordinate 1,631,430, forward strand.
GGCAAATTACAGCTTCAGCTAGCTGAAAAGAATTCGCTGCTTCCAAATAACAAATGCCTTTCTTAGGATACATGGTACAGTGGCAAAACGGCATAATGACTCTCACTCCAGGGTACTGAAAAAAATGCTTCGACTATGATGCTAATCTGTCCAAATAGACCTGGTTGTAAGGAACCTCGCAAACTTTGCTTAAGAGAAGTAACACTCCAGCAGTTGGTTATGTTGTGCTGTCGTCTTAGTTTGCCGTTATGTGAAGCTAAGAGAATGTTCTTCTGGGGAAACTGTTCCTTTGTTTAACTTGGGGGCAAATAACCTCTGACACTAATGATATTATTTAAACTCTACAGAAGAAATGGTGCAAGCCCAGACTCCTCATCGGTGTACCCAAACTCCTATATAGTCATAATCCTGACTCGTATTCTAGACGACAAACTGAATCTGTGACTGATCTATAAAACTGTCCATTTAGCTCACCTGCCTGTCTGTCTCAGGCAAACTGACACAAGACTGATTCTCTCTGATAATTTAGCATTAACAAATACAGTATGAGCCATTTTGTTACTTATTTATTAACATGCAATGCAGATTAGTACAATCTACATCATAAATACATTTTTAATGAATTCATACACAACGAATGAGAAGTTTAAAAGATCTGAAAACAAACAAGTTCAACAAGAGTAAGTTCTGGTTTACCAAAGCGTTTTTGCAGAAAAACTGCTGACTGCTTCTAATGGAAATGAGGCTGATGAGAATGGAGAAACTGAACCTAAACAGTAAAACTGTGTCATAAATTCAAAACAATGAGCTACTATAAAACATGCTGAGGCGTGCTGTAAAGCTGAGGAACTGTAGATCCACATAATTTTCTCTGCATTTGTCACTAAAGGGTCCAAATTCATATCATACATATTCATTTGACCCACTGTTAAAATAAAGGTTGTGCTAAACTGTAGCAATTTTTGCATTCTGGTGTTACTACTATCTAAATACTTCATCTTCAGCTGGTCAAACAATATCAAGTCTTCAGGTTGATGAATCTCAAACCTACAGCATCTTAGATCCTAAGACCTGTAAACAGCCAAAGTGATCCATATGCAGAATGACCCCCACAGGAGAGATGATGGACCATGCAGCGCAGTACATTATACTCTGATTAGGTCAGACTGCAAACTACAGGAGGCAGTTAATTTTCAGCAGAGCTACACCATCATCTGCCTCAGTTGCACATTTATTTGAATAAGCCAGCACCACTGAGCGGCACGCAACGCTTACTAGCAAACACCTGTGAAAGAGGTGTGATAATGAAAGTAAAACTGTGACAGATAATTCCTGTAAATTGTGCTTGATCTCACCAGTGCTTCCTCCACCAAAGCTCCCTGCTCCCTCGCTCATCAAGAATAATGTAATGTACCAAGCAGAGAGGAACACAACCCGTCTCAAAATTGTTAGCACTTCTTTCTGCAGTATGGGTAAATATCTCTTGCTATTTCTCAGAGGAAACCAGAGAGGTTTGAATCTCAATGCCCTGGTGACAGCATAGATGCAGCAAGAGAGGCCTAATGTTCCACTTCTGTGTAACCAGCTGCTGGAAAACTCTATTTGTATATTGTAAGTCTTCAGAATAGCATGATTAATTAATTAAAGAGAAAATAGCATTTCACAGTCTGCATAAATAAACATGCCAACACATTTTAGTGTTATACCAAATGTGCTGGCAGCAAATTTATTGCACATCCTTTTTTAGACAAACCTGCCTAGTGTGCACTGATATGTACACAAATAGGTAACACTAAAGGACAGTGCCACTCATTTTCAGCTCATACTTTTATCTACTGCTTTTATTACAATTCAATATGAGAAGTAATCTAAAACACTATTTGCTCATTCACTGATTCGCACTCCCAAGCACCCACACATTCACATGCTGGTGATATCACTGGGAGCAACTGGAGATTCAATGTCTAGGACACTTCAACATGCGGCTAGGAAAAGCCAGGGGATCAAACTGCCAACCTTCTGGTTAGGAGTCAACCCTGCTCTGCCTCCTGAACTACAGCTGCCCCATACCACAGTCACACCCATATTCTCAGTCAAAGATTAATTTTCTGTATAGTCGGCCCTTTTTCTGTTATTCCTTGGTATTGCTACTCATAGTAATAAATATTGAGTACATAGTGCTACAAATAAACTCCTGTTCCTGCTGCAGGAAACATTTCTGGTGCACTGGACAGTTTTTCCTCAAAGGTATTTTAAAATGATTAAACTATGTTGTTTTATAGCAACTCTCGACTAATACGACAAATGAGTATTATTATTCAGACAAATATTGTGAATTATTGCTCTAAAATGCTGCTGTAAGTTCCCTGAAAGTTCGAACATAACAAAACACAGTACATAAAGCAAAGCGCTGGATTTGGGTTACCTCTGGGTTTCTACGTAGCTTTGCACCATTAGCTTCCTGTTACCTTACAAAAATGATGTTGCCAGTCTGACAGCTATTATCAGACACAGTGGTGTTGCATCTGAACATTTCACTGGCTCAGCAACCAGGGGTGTCTGAGTTGAGCAGGTAGATTGCCCAGCTTTCAGGTTTTACACAAATACTGTCAGATCAAAGTAGACTGAAATTGAGAACACTGGAAAAGATAAAACAGCACTGTAGAAACCCTGGTTATTCTTAATGGGGTTTTATTCCCCATAATAAGCCTTGCATTTCAGTGTACATTGGTCTAAATAATGGTCCTAGAGAAGTGGTACTGTATATTGCCAAAATGTGGTCTCACTGTGCATCTGTGGACCACTGTGTGTGGTGAGAGAGAGAGAGAGAGAGAGAGAGAGAGATCACAGTTATGGACACTAAGAATGTAAAGGGGTTGAGAATGACACCGACTCCCTAGAGAGCCGGTCATAATGGTCATTTTATAGTCAGATCTCCCACACACACACACACACACACACACACACACACACGCTGCCATCTTCACTCACTGCAAATATATTGAGCAGTGGAAGGAAGTCATTAAAACGACAATCAGTGTTTCTTAATTACTAGGCACTGCAGAAAGATATTAGGTGAGGGTTGGCGGAAGACATTTCTTATATGTTCAGCTTTTTTCCTGTCAGTTATGTGGGTTTAATTTAAAAAGGCTTGTTCCTCTATTTCCATTGTGCTCAAAAACAGACTTAATGAAACTGCCCACATGGCCCTTGTTACAGTAAAAGTCAAAATAGAATCAACAATAGAACCTAACATAGTCTCAGGCCTTTCTTCAATCGCCTCTCACAAAACTGTTACCAACAATATTGTGGCATCCTAAATCAGTCTAAGCATTTCTCTGGGCTAGCTTTGAAATGAGCTAGGTAATTACGAATGCAGGTAAATATGCTTTAAGCTTCAAAGAGTAAATATACTCCTACTCAATATATGCAATGAGCAGAAGAAGAGAATTAAGTCTTGACTTCACTAGCAGTTCAGTGAGCAAATATGACTGAATATGGCCTGAGGAGATAGCTGCATAATTAGCAAGTCTTAAATATGGGGAGTGAAGTGTTGCCTCTGTTTCACTCCTCACAGCTACTGATAAACAAAGTTTATCTCCACATGGCCAAAAACAGGCATATACATACAGTATGTGCTCACAGTAACAGCATATACAGATAGTCAAGGACATATTCACACAGAAGCTGCCTCTGTCTCTACATCACATTCTCACAATCAGTCTCCAACAGGCACAGCAGGAAGTGTGCCCATCCACTCAGTTCTTGTATCCTGATTAGTGGTGGCAGTTTCTGAGTGTGCCAAAGAAGACAGCTTGGAGGGCTTGTTTGGAATAAATGCTCCATTCCAGGACCAGAGGTTAAAAACCCATTCAGATAGTCAAATATTCTCAGAGCAAGTGTGATCATCGCTGACAGAAAAGATTTAGAGCCCCACCACTTCGACCAGCAAGGGCACACGAGGCAAGGCTGACCTCATTAGTGGAAGAATCAACGTTTTAAAAGCCAATCAGGAAAATCAAATCCTGTTAGTGTATATACTGCTGTAAGAACCTAGACACCATACAGTGATGGGCCTCAACCTTGTGCTGTGTTCGTTTAGTAGATTATCTTTAAACTGTTATTTAACACTGAATATTGTTACAACAGTAATTCATACAATTGAACTGCAATGTTCAGGCAAGTTTGTTCCGGTGTTCACTACAACTCAGAATGGCAGGAACTGGCCATTGCTTTTATTTATTCCTAATGAAACATTTTTATTTAGTTAAATTAGTTGAGCTCTACAATCCTTCCAAGAACTGCAGAAGTATCCCTGGGGTAAAACTTCCACTAATTAGAAATAACTGCCTTACAGCACTGTAACTGTAAAGATCTGATTTAGTTAAAAAGTCACATTTTAAGAGGTAGAAACCTGACCCAAGCAGACCCCAAAACAGCTCTGAGCCTCTCAGTTCAACCTCTTGGGTTCAGCTTTGCTGCCCATTCTGTTTTGAGTGGTGGTGTTAAAAATAGCCGTTGTCTCATTGGGCTGTTTCTTTCAGCTTGTTTACTCTTGTTTTAGGTGCTTTGGATTAGGATGAGCATTGGCAGGCCCCTGTCTGCTCACAGCATGAGGTCCTTTTCACAAAAATCCCAGCATCTCAGCAGATGACTATGTGAGCTTCCAAATGCCCTGCTCCACAAATGCTGGAGGTCGGCTCTGTTTTCTTGCACATTAGGCAAGGTCAAGGTGTCGTCTCACAAGGGGCAATGAATCCCAAAACTTTATGACACTCCTCAACAATACTAATAAGGCTAGATCACACCCAAGGAGACTGGAGGCTTCTGGAAAAAAAGTGATAAACACCTCATCAAGAAGATGCTGAATTATTTATCACCGCTACTCTGCTGTCAATTTGTTCCTGCCATTAGGTTTTGCTGTAAATGAAATCAGTTTGAGAATTCACATGAATGGCCCACTATACAAGAAGATGGGGATTATGCCTTTCTTTTGTTTGATTGGGGGTTTAGTGCAACATAAACACAGCCCTACAGCAAAAAGTCATCTACCAATGAGCAATGGGCAAACAGTGTGAGCTTTACAAGTTTTAATTACAGCTAATTGTATCTGTTTCAGTGTGGTCCCATCAATCAGTCTGAGCCGTTTTCAGCCTCTTGTGTATATTAAAATAGACAGAATGGTGATTCTTTGATAATGACGAGGATGGGAGGAGAAAGAAAAGATCGGCCTCTTCTATATTAGGGGCGGCTGTGGCTCAGGAGGTAGAGCGGGTCGTTTCCTAACCGGAGGATTAGCGGTTCGATTCCCGGCTTGTCCAGTCAACATGTCAAGGTGCTCCTTGAGCAAGACACTGAACCCCCAGTTGCCGAATAATGTGAAAGTGCTATACAAGTATAAGACCATTTACCATTTATACTCAACATAGGGCTTCATAGCTCTGGGTGAGTGTGTCACTTATGTTGTGTTTGATCATAAGGATTACATATGCAACCACAGAGAAAGCACATGACAACTTGACACCAGTAACAACTGTCATGGCATTTGCCCTCTGGACAGTTAACTGTCAACCTGTGTCAGCCTCTGCTCTCCATGGGTACATCTCGGTTTGGGTCACCCGAGGACGTTCCAAGTCCTCTGAGGACCGAGGACAATGCTGGAGAACCCATGACCGAGGATACATGAGACCATCCTTCACAGTTTTTTTGTGAACTGATAAGTATCTTTACCAGAAATCAGCTGGTGCCTTGACACTTCAGATGAAGGATATCATGTCATTAACACGTTGAGTCCTCCTCACATTTTCCTCGTATCTTACATGGTTGGGACTAAGACAAGGAAATGGCTCAAGTGAGGGCAACAACAGTCCTTGTAAGAGACATGAGATGTCCTCATGTTTCACCTGTGTCCACCTTTGAATGATGTCCCCGCACAGAATTAATCACATAATCATAATAATCACCTTTATTTGGCCAAGTATGTTACACACAAGGAATTTGTTTCCAGTATAATTAGTTCCTCCTCTCAACCGAAGTGTTTCTTTAAAAGGGCATGAGCTGCTTTATCTCACCTGTGTTTATATACACACACACACACACACACACACCAGTACATAACTGTGATAGATTGGGATCTGCTAACGCATCTGCACTTGTTATTAAATCCCGCAGGTATTCATTTCAAGAATCTCCAGCATATTGTCATCCTCAGTGATTGATCAACAACAAATGCCTAACAAAGTGGCACTAATGAAAGTGAAATCCATGATAAATAAGACTTTTTATTCAACATGATTTTACAGTCTCTCAGAGGCTGGCCATTCCACATTAAAATGAGATTAATACTTTTAGTGTGGGCAAAGCCTGGAGATCAAATTCAGCTGACTGAGCTGTGGGGAAAAAAACTGTGGGGTTTGAGAGCCAAGACGTGGGTACTGCCGATTGTTTTAACTGTTCGCTAACAAGGCTGCAATCAGTGATTCATTATAGATCGAACAATTAGCCCTAGATCAGGAGTGGCCAACCCGCGGCTCCCAAGCCGCATGTGGCTCTTTGCCTGGTTTCATGCGGCTCTTACGTTCATATCAAAGTTTGTGTTTGTGTTTTTTTTTTTTTTTATGTGCGTGTTCGCTTCGCTTGAGTTCAATACGGTATTTTTTGTCAAATGCACATGTGCGTGAGATGAAAATCGTCAACTACATCCACACACATGCGTTTAACCACAGGCAATTCAAGAATCTCATCGCTGAGCTGGACCAAGGGCTTCTAGGTGCCCTGCCGCTGCACTGCACTGTGAGGTGGCTGTCAAAAAGCCAGGTACTCTCTCGCTTCTTTGAGCTTTTGGATACCGTGAAACTGTTAATGGAAGAGAAGGACAAGGACTATCCCGAGCTCTCGGACCTCAAGTGGATTATGGATCTGGCCTTTTTGGTCGACATGCTGTGTCACTTGGACAGACTGAACCTGACCCTGCAGGGTAAGTTAAAAATGCTGCCTGACCTGGTGCAAAGTGTGTTTGCGTTTGTCAACAAACTGAAGCTGTTCAAGGCGCATATTCAAAAGGGAGATTTAACGCATTTTCCCACTCTGCTAAAAGCCAGCGGGCAAGTCACCAGCGCCGCCCTGAATAAGCAAAGAGCCAGATATGCAACACTGGTTGAAAACCTGCACAAAAGCTTTGTGACCCGGTTCCGTGATCTACAACTGAAAAGGCCACAGATTACGTTCCTCGTTGACCCATTTAATGCGGAGACGGACTGTTTGAAAGCCCCGCTAGTCACAGATGAGGCTGCAGCTGAGTTGGAGATGATCGATCTTTGTGAGGAGGAC
>NW_018127917.1:1640540-1650415 GCF_001952655.1 Monopterus albus
TACGTCTGCGAGTCTGTGTTTTCTACCCTGAAACACGTGAAATCAAAGCATCGATCTGTTCTGACTGACACCCATGTGAAAGAATTGCTTCGAGTGGCAACAACGGAATACAAGCCAGATTTGAAGAGGATTGTTCAAGGCAAGGAATGCCAGAAGTCCCACTAAGCAACATGCATAGTACAAGAAAAACGCTATTGTAAATTATTAGATTTTTGTTTGTGGACTTGGTTGAACTGAGAGTTTGTGTGTGTGAGACAGTGCACACAATGTTCATTGTTGAAAATGACTGGCCTGTGGTCTTAGTACTGTAGGAGTCCATTTCTGTCATTATCATGTTGGTGTGTGGCATTTACAATAAATCTGGCTGAGCAGTGTGTGTGTGAGAGGAAGGGATGGGTGATGTTCATGTGTGCGCATGTGTATGATGTGGCTCTTTGCGGTAACACAGTAAAAAAATGTGGCTCTTGGTCTCTGACTGGTTGGCCACCCCTGCCCTAAATGTTGCCTTACAAATAATCATTTTGTCTGAACAACAGTTAAATGCCACGCTAGCGACTCTGCACTTAGGCACAGCAACGCTTTGAGCTAAATGCTAACATCGGAACTAAAGTGCTCATATGGTAATGTGAGGTGATAAGATGTCATGTTTGCCATCTTACTTTAATAACCCTATACACAAAGTACAGTGGAGGCTTGATAGGCATGTCGAGCATGTACAGGTATTTGGTTAAATGAACAAACAATTTGACCAGACGATGGTGCTGCAATAGGGAGTTAATATATTCTGAAAGGCACATGTATGTATGCCTGCATCACGTTTCAAACAATCCATCCAATAGTTTGAGACATTTCATTTAGGGCTGTTGCTAACGATTATTTTTCTGTCGAATAATCTAACGATCATTTTTTCGATTAGTCGAATAATCGTTTATATATACAGTGCCTTGCGAAAGTATTCGGCCCCCTTGAACTTTGTGACCTTTTGCCACATTTCAGGCTTCAAACATAAAGATATAAAACTGTAATTTTTTGTGAAGAATCAACAACAAGTGGGACACAATCATGAAGTGGAACGAAATTTATTGGATATTTCAAACGTTTTTAACAAATAAAAAACTGAAAAATTGGGCGTGCAAAATTATTCAGCCCCCTTAAGTTAATACTTTGTAGCGCCACCTTTTGCTGCGATTACAGCTGTAAGTCACTTGGGGTATGTCTCTATCAGTTTTGCACATCAAGAGACTGAAATTTTTGCCCATTCCGCCTTGCAAAACAGCTCGAGCTCAGTGAGGTTGGATAGAGAGCGTTTGTGAACAGCAGTTTTCAGTTCTTCCCACAGATTCTCGATTGGATTCAGGTCTGGACTTTGACTTGGCCATTCTAACACCTGGATATGTTTATTTGTGAACCATTCCATTGTAGATTTTGCTTTATGTTTTGAATCATTGTCTTGTTGGAAGACAAATCTCCGTCCCAGTCTCAGGTCTTTTGCAGACTCCATCAGGTTTCCTTCCAGAATAGTCCTGTATTTGGCTCCATCCATCTTCCCATCAATTTTAACCATCTTCCCGGTCCCTGCTGAAGAAAAGCAGGCCCAAACCAGGATGCTGCCACCACCATGTTTGACAGTGGGGATGGTGTGTTCAGGGTGATCAGCTGTGTTTCTTTTACGCCAAACATAACGTTTTGCATTGTTGCCAAAAAGTTCGATTTTGGTTTCATCTGACCAGAGCACCTTCTTCCACATGTTTGGTGTGTCTCCCAGGTGGCTTGTGGCAAACTTTAAACGACACTTTTTATGGATATCTTTAAGAAATGGCTTTCTTCTTGCCACTCTTCCATAAAGGCCAGATTTGTGCAGTATACGACTGATTGTTGTCCTATGGACAGAGTCTCCCACCTCAGCTGTAGATCTCTGCAGTTCATCCAGAGTGATCATGGGCCTCTTGGCTGCATCTCTGATCAGTCTTCTCCTTGTATGAGCTGAAAGTTTAGAGGGACGGCCAGGTCTTGGTAGATTTGCAGTGGTCTGATACTCCTTCCATTTCAATATTATCGCTTGCACAGTGCTCCTTGGGATGTTTAAAGCTTGGGAAATCTTTTTGTATCCAAATCCGGCTTTAAACTTCTCCACAACAGTATCTCGGACCTGCCTGGTGTGTTCCTTGTTCTTCATGATGCTCTCTGCGCTTTAAACGGACCTCTGAGACTATCACAGTGCAGGTGCATTTATACGGAGACTTGATTACACACAGGTGGATTCTATTTATCATCATTAGTCATTTAGGTCAACATTGGATCATTCAGAGATCGTGCATGGTGCTGTTGTGAAACGCCATTTCTGCTTTGCAGAGCTGGCAGAGCACCATGTTGTTTGGTATCTGTTTAAAATACTGCCAAACCTTTGGTGACCGCAGTCGCGGTATTTTTCGCGTTCCCCGCACACGCGATGCTGCTAGTGCTATGTGTATCCATGCTCGCGTTACTGCCTACTTCCTACTAATCTTCTTCTACGTCCTTTTAAAGGGCGGTTGGCATCCAGCTTTTGGCGCATTACGACCACCATCTGCTCTGGAGTGTGAAACATGAAACCTGTCTTACAATTTTTTTTTTTTGTTTTCTACATATGACAAGTCGACGATTAATATGCAAATCGACTAATTATCATAATCGATTAAGTCGATTAAGTCGAATAATCGCTACAGCCCTAATTTCATTCATAACTACAAATGACAACTTCATGGTAGTGCTACAGAAAATGTCAGGTCAATCACCAAAGTAATCCAGTCCATCATTTAAATAATAAGGAATTTGTTTCCGGTACAGAAACGAGGCAGCCATCCGTGGCGCCAACTCAACCAATGGCACTAACCATTGGGGTTAACGAGGGGGGGGATTCAGTGTCTTGCCCAAGGACACTTCAACATGTGGAGGCACCAAGATTCAAACCTTCAATCTTCCGGTTGGGAGACAACTGCTCTACCCACCGCACCACTGTCGCCTCCCCAAATGTAGTTCCCATACCGGGAGTTGAACCTGGGCCAGGAATCCTAACCGCTAGACCATATGGGTAAAGGCTGTAAACCATTATAAAGCCTCATCCGGTTCTTTCAAACCAGGAACTCCGAGGGACGACTCAGACCACTTGAGTATATAAAAAATATAACCGTGCTGGTTTATTCAAAGAGTCACAGGCAAGAATTCACACTTCCAGTCCAGAGATCTTCCAACCCCCAGGCTGCCAAAGCAGCCCGGAAACAGAAAAGACCCCGAACCAAGCATTGCTATACAATATTAATCATTTCTGGGCTGTCGAACCGTGACGTCACCTGATATGCCAGCTTGGCAGCTGAGCAGAGCAGTAGACAAAACATGAAGAAAATAATGTGTGTGGCTGTTGTTTTCGTGGTGTGTATCTAAAACAATTTGACATAACATTACACATTAAGACAAATATTATGGTTACTTTTACCGTCATAATAACATTCGTCCCTGACTTCAGCCCTTCTCTGCCTTAACTATCCTTGCATTTAACAGCCTGAGGAAGACATCCTGCTGCACTAAACATTCTTAGACAACAAATCTCTGAACATCTATCTAACTAAGAAATAACCTAACATGGGAATATGTCCCATATAAATGTCTTAATTCCAAAATTTTTCAAACTGCTTGGTTACGCTTATTTTACCCAGGATGAAATGGATTTGAAATTTTTGTTCCCATTTTATTCAGTTTTGTGCTTTTCTTTTGAAAGTGCCATTTACTCACTGTGCTTGTCTGTCACTGGGAGCCTAAGCTAATGTTAAGATGTTTTCTTGTGGTTTGTTTTGCTCCCGAGTGCATGTTTAACTTACATCATCTGTAAACCAATAAACAGTTACAGTCCTGCAGGCAGAACAGCTCCCCATCAACCCCTTATAACTGTACTCAACAGTGTGTACATAATGAGATGCCATTCCTTCATTTTCTTTATGAAATGTACTGTGTCAGCTTCAGTCTTCTGCATATTAAATATTATGCAGTCATATGTGAGTCTGTTTCATGTGGAAGTGGCATATGAAATGTACTACTTTTATTACTACAGCTGCAGTACTTGTCGTCGGACCCCCAAGGAGCTCCCACGGTCTAATGATACCGGCATACTTATCCTGTCATATTTCAAGTTACCAACATTACAGAAAGAGATGGCAGAGTATTTTCTAAGACGACTTATGTTGCCATTACTTTCATGTTTCATGTGTAGGGGGAAATGATCTGCTACAGAAACTGATGGCCAATGTGATATTTCAAAAGGTTACGCTGCATCTTGCTCAGCGATTGTTTTCCACAGATTTATATTTGTTTAAAGGGGGGTTGTGGTTGTCAGCGATAACAAATGCACTGACAAATAACTGGGCAGTGTGCCATTTGGAATTCATTTAGCAAGACAAGGTAGTGATAAAGGCGCCACCCCGACTGTCTGCGTGCGACACTTCGTAAATCAAAGAACAGCATGGATGAATTATACTGGTGAGAAAGTCTCTCTTCTGAAGGACAGCAGCTGTGTGTCTATTTACAAGCAGCTGGTCTACAGCATAGGTCAGCGCTCACTCCTCCTCTTTCTGTCCTTTTGAAAATGTTAGACCAGGCCAAGTTGCAGAGAGCAATGAAAGACAGAATACCGATTCACTTTAGCTGCTTTAAGACCACTGTAAAATCTGCATATTAAATGCTTTGTCTATATATTATTCATTCATGTCCTGTGATCAGTGTGCCAAATCTATTAAATTAGACAGGCAATAAACTAGCAGAGGGTTGCTTAACAGTTTTTAATGATACCTGCTAGAAATCAAATCAGGTTTTATTACTACAGTATAACCAGGGAGTTAACCTTTTGTGTGGTCAGAAATGAATTGTGTTTTAAGATTGAACTAAATCAATGTAGCGTTATTTTATGACAGTGGATCAGATGACTAATTATAACTCTCTCGGTGTGTGTGGCTCTAAATCCATTTTAAGGAATGAGACAGTGATAGGCTATTCCAATATATTATATGTAATGGTAAATTTGTTTTCATGATGAGATAATATAGAAAGATAGAGAGAAATTCGGTTTTCCGAAACACTGCTAGTTTTGACATCAAGCTCAATTTTTCATAAAGTACACAGCAGCTTTGATTTCCTGATGACGGCAAAATGTGTTTAAAAGCCATTTATAAAACAGCTTCCATAAATAATGCAAGCCACTGTGCGCAAATTTAAATATATCAGAAGCCAAGCAAAATCTCATCAAGCAACTCACACTGCACACAGATACAATGAGGACCCATCTGCCCACTGAGCAATTTTGATTATGATTAGAGAAACCCTTCTGGAGAGGTAGCAAACTTACATTTTGTGTGCTTCAGCCAAAGTTGTCCCAGCCAAATGGTCTGTAATAAATGTGATTTCAATCAACAGTCTAGATCCAAGGGTAAAAATTGTGTTCCACTTTGGGTGAAATTTATTTATCAGTTTCTTTCTTGGATTCGGCTACCTAGCTGTAAGAAGACGACAGCCACATTCTGAATCCTGCCTACTGAGCTCTAGTTGGTCAAGTGTTTGGTCCATTTTCCTACTCTCCACGCCGACCCAGAAGGTCTCCACGCTGAACGCGACTACACAGTAAAATGGCAGAAAACAATCAGCCTTTTTTCCTATGTAAAAAAAAATGTACTCAGAAGTTCGTTTTAAGCTCAAATACAGCTTCGGCTGCAACACCAAGCTAATTCGTGTTGGTTTCTTCCAAAGGTACAAGACTAATTAACTAATGCAGGCCTCAGGTTTTCCAATAATGCAGTTCCCTGCTGAGCTGCGGCGGAAGGATACATGCTGGTAGTCCTGTTCCGTTACCAGAGCAGGTGTTGTACTTAATTAATTGCATCATCAATATCGACACATCTCTTGGGTTTCATAATATGCACTTGGGAAATATGTTGGCATAGCAGGCGTTCGCTTCTATAAAGACCAGTCAGTGTCACTGTTAGACTCTAGATAAACTGCTGTGGCCTTTATAGTAACATTATCTTACATAGCCTGCATTAGTTAATTAGTAAATAATATACACCTACCCCGAAGTTACTGTTGGTGATGACACAGCCAGGCTCCAGAGTATCTTTCACATCTGCTACCACGGAAATGGGTTCCACATACACTGCTATTATATTCTCAGCTCGGTCCTTTGAGTATCTCTCAAGTGAAATCCGTAGCTTTACCCTCTCTTGTTCCTTTCAGAACATTTGCATAAATGACACGAACCGTGCTTTGCAGTATTCAACATATAGGCATATAAATTAACTTAAACGGGGGAAAGCTGGAGTGACGCTGCACAACTATAATCCAGACGCCGAAGCAGGTTTTACAGGTGCCACCCCCCAAACTTTCCACCTACAAAATCTGCAAATTCATTTCCAAATTAACTCCGAACACAGCTTGAGAAATATCACAGGTGTAACAGCAAACCTACACTAATTGAACGTATCCCTCCGCCGCAGCTCAGCAAGGAACTACTATCCCGGGAAAAACATGTAAATACACATTATATCGACTATGAATCTAAAAGATATCTACGGGGATTATGTTAGTGGGACGGCAGAAGCTTCACTTGATCGTCAGACAAACTGTGAAGTGCATTTTTACACAGAACGAGGGCTGTGCATGTTGTCCTTTGTTTTTTACAGCATAGTCGCGCTGCGTGCCGATGATGTATCCATCTCGACCAGAGTGCTATCACTTTCAACAGCCAGAAAAGTTTAGAGATGCTGAACATGCTTCAGTCACTAACGAATAAACAAATCAATACACAAATAACTCAGAGATCAAATCACGTGGCAGGAAAATGTTTGTCTTGCACTTTTCAGTCCTGCAAGTGAGATGCAGGCAACCATATTTTCTACTGTAATACTAGTGGTCAGGACATTGATTGGGAGTGCTTGTTTGGAAAATATAACTTCAAATGATACCAGCTCGGATGAAATATGTGAAGATCCATATTTCTCTCCGCAGTGTATCTGTGTTGTGTATACAGAGTTCAATATTTAACCATTCTAGAGAAGCTGGAATGTGCTGAGATAGGCAAAAACTACAGTGCAGCTTCTAATATTTGTGGTATGATTTATTTTAATAAATTGTTTTAGAGGTGAGACATGGAAGGAAATAAAATTGTGATTTTCATACAAAAAATGGCATTATGGTAAACATGATCTTATCTTTTATCATTTTGTAGCTACTTCATTGTCATATCAAGTGTTGTTAGGGGACAGAGTGTGTTGTAATGTATTATTCAAAGTCACCCGACCCGTCATTGTTTATAGAAGTGGATTCAGTTTGACTCAGATGTGCAATTGGTTATACAACTTTGTCAATAAATCATTTTAAGAGCAGTGGCAAATGAGTTATTGTACAGATGTTCTCTGGTCTTTGATAATTGATGGAAAGTACCCAGACATGAAGTGTTCAGTTTGCCCAGTACATAGACTCTTTATTTTTGCCCAATAAAAGGATCAGCTGAGGTCAGCGAGTGCTTTGCATAGCTGCCAGTTGGGGAAAAAAACCCATTTATTTAGTGGTAAACTCTTAAAAGATAAGACTGGTGCTATTATCTGTTTGTCTTGTTGGCTCACAAATACCATGAAAATAAAAACCAGCTATCGGTCTCTCTACACCTCCTGACTTTTCCACCCTGTCAGTGGGACTCAGCCTCAAATCCATTGAGTCCTACTGAAGAAGGGCCAAGTAATTAAAATAAACAATATCACCAGCTTTATCCTATGAAATGTACACTGCAGCTGAACAAGATATGACCTGTCACGGGAAATGGCCCAAATATTTTGTAAAATATGAGATCGGGGACACATGAGGCTACATGTGGAAAATAACATTTATGATGAGTAGCCTATACATTCAAAACAAGAATATATGGCACATGATGATGATAAAATATTTTAGAATCAGGTCAGTCGCGAAGTCAGTTTATAACAACAGACTTTTTGAAGGTTACCCTGAGTATTTCATGTAGGGCAGGGAAAGTGCCCGGCTTTATTTCTTAAGCTGAGTGGCAGATACAGCACAACGCTTCATTGCGCTCAGAGCCCTTTACTCTGGGCTCAAGCATGTGGCCTTGATTTAGGTGATTGAGCACATCCCATTTATATTCAAGCAATCAGCAATCACTCATAGAGAGACATGCACACACAATCCCAGTGACACACTCTCACTCTTTCTCTTTCCTGTGCTCTCTCAGCCAGCAGTGCTCATTACACAGCTGAGGTGAGTGAGAGAAAGAAAAGCAGAGACAGAGAGATCGCAGACTCGGGGGAGATCTACTCCTACACCAAGCTGTTCAGTCCATGGCAGGAGTCAGAAAGTCAGTGATCCTGGCAGCTGCTGCACCATGCCCACTCGCCCTGCTCCCTGTCCATTCTGCCAGGGAGGTCTGGAGCGACAGGCCCCAAGACTCCAGTCTCCCGGCCCACCGGCCCCTTTCTCATACAGTGTGGATCAGGTGCTGAATTTTCCTGCAAGGGACTTCAAAGGAACAAGTAGGGTGCACAGGTAGATAATGTAAGGACAAGATAATACTGAGAGGTCTCTTCAATGCCTCAGAAGATTTTTCATTTCAACTTGCTACCATTTGAATGTAAGACCAATATTTTCTACCATTTGGGTCATAAAACCAAAACTCTTAGCTAAAAGAAGCCAAAAAAGCCCTGTAGTACTGAAGACATAGGGAACAATTCTCATGTGATTTCATCACTTTCTGGACTCCTTTTACATTTCACATTGCAGTAGGCATTTGATACATATAGTTGTGTTATTTTGTTCCTCATACACCCATACAGTATAACACACTAGCTTTAATTTGAGTTGACCAACACCTCTCAAAAAGTCTCAACAAAAACACTGTAGGCTTCACAGAGATGGTGTTTATTGGAGTGGTGAACTGTGCGTACCGTGCAGATGGTCATGACCAAAATGACAGGTAGTTACAGATGCTAGAGTCATGTGGTTCATAATACAGATGTTGCAAAACATGGCTATGATGCTTTTGTACAAGTGTAGGTGCAAGACTGGTGACAGTTTAACAAGAGTAAGGTTGACACAACGTCAGAGCCGCTCCACTGGAAAACCACAGGAATTAAAAGCAACTGTGCTTTTGCAGAGTCAATTATTTTTGGGTAAAATGTGATAGCAGCACTAGTTTTTTTGTTCCTTTTCTTTTGACAAAACTCGCTCCAAATCCTGCAGCTGTCTGTCAAGACTTCACATACATTCACAAGATTATGAAAGGGAGCTGTCACTATGGAGGATTATGTTAACAGCATAATTAGACCGTTGCTTTGCTTGCAGTGTTGATAATAGCCACTATTGTGTTTATATAATTGTAGCCAATTATCAAGGAAATAATCTGTTATGTTGATCAAATAAATTACACATAACATTCTGCATGTATTCAAAGTTATGATTATTTCAATCACCCATCCATTTTCTATACCACTTATTCCTGAATAGGGTCATGGGGGGGCTGGAGCCAATCCGAGCTGACACAGGGCGTGAGGCGGGGTCCACCCTGGACAGGTCGCCAGTCTATCACAGGGCTGACATGTAGACAAACAACCACACACCCACACTATAGAGTCGCCAGTCAACCTAAGTTGCATGTCTTTGGACTGTGGGAGGAAGCCGAAGAACTCGGAGAGAACCCACACAGGCACAGGGAGAACATGCAAACTCTTGGGCACGGTTGGCACGGGCTCAAACCTGGAACCTTCTTGCTGTGAGGTGACCACGCTAACCACCACACCACTGTCACAACAGTGAGGAGGTGTTGTTGTTGGGTGGTAGCAAATTAGTCAGAG
>NW_018127917.1:1650478-1658580 GCF_001952655.1 Monopterus albus
AACACAAACTTTTACCAGACTTGCAAATAACAACCTGACTGTTAATGACTCTTAACTTCCTGCCAGGAATCATCTGTGTTAATAAACCTTTCCCAGAATATGATACTATGCATGATACCAGCAACAACAACTGGCATTCATCTGAACACCTTTATCCCTACATTTGCCAAAGAACACAGAGTCATAACAAGAGTTTCCGAGATACATTTCAGTTTTCACACACACTAAGTTTCTGTGTTCTTCTGTGAACAAATGTTAAATGTTATGTTGGGAGAAAACATATAGAAAACATGTCTATCGTCCACATATTTTGGTCTCTTCAGTGTTCCTGCTGTGGCTTTTACATGTATGCTAGAGATCCCCGGCCCCATGCAGAGGATAGGTGGGAGCGAACAACGTTTGCTGTCAAGGCTGTAACACATGTCATGGTGTCAGTAAGGGATGTCAACAGCAAAGCCCAGCTCAGGCTACACTGATGAATGTCACAGGAGTTGTAAAATCTTGTCAAGGGTTTCCTCACTCTCTGCATGCACTGTTTCTTTGCACACCACTATACACTATAAAGAGTCATTTTTAACTCCCTTGCAGGAGCTTTTTTAAATGGAAATAAGACTCATTTTGAGGATTTATGTGAATATTCTTTTGGCCCTGGAAAGTTCTTGTGGGGTTTTGGAAAAAGTTTCTTCCAAAGCTTCAAAACTAGAGTGTTCTAAACTCTAATCTGCATTGTCACATCGCTGTACAGCCTGGAGCTGCTCCATTAACTATGATAACAGAGAGGAACAAACTCTTTTCTTTTGTTTCTGTCTATGGCAGACAGCACTCATTGTTCACTAATACAGGCTGAACCCTCCTAGGGCTACAAGATGGCATATTTCAAATCTGAATGCAGTGGCTCTTCTTTCTGTGTTTCCACCACCTCCCAGGCTTTAACATTTTCACTGTGGAATTTTGTCATTCTAAGCACAAAGCTGCAATTTCCAGCCGAAAAAGAAATCGGGTTAGTACTTAATTTTTTTGCACGATTTTTTTTTAACAAACATGATATAAAAGTAAGCTTCCCAGCCCAGAGTCCCACTCTGAACTTCTACATTAAAATCTTGTATCATCACTGTTTTCTGTCCCAGTGGCTCCTTTGAAAGAATGGCTCAACAATACAACCTTTTCCTCAATTCTCTCCTAATTTCTTTTGTCTGCTGTCAGTTCACAGGCAAGAGCCATTCATCAGAACTGTCAATTAATCTTCAGTTTTCAAAATTTCTGATTTAATATGAAGAGCAGGAAAATATGGTGCAATCTTGTATAAAAGCATCCATTTTAAACAATCATATATTTGATTTGCACTTTGAGTTTTTAGTGTGGCTCATGCCAAATTCAGTAACACGGAGGAGGCGGGACTATGACCTATATTGCAACCAGCCACCAGGGGCAATCGAGTCACAGTGGCTCCTTTTTACATTCTGATTTATACATACTGTACATTCTGATATAAATGTCATACTTTTGCCACTGGAAATTACAAAAACATTTATACGAAAACGTTATAAAATGGCAATGCTGCGCCGATGTGTGGAAATGCATGATTTAAGTGACGATAACAATAGATCAGCATAATATGAATCATGTCTTTCACCTCTGTCTCTTCAAATAGAGCAATGTTCCACCTGTTTGGATTTTGCTTTTCCTCTTTCTAACTCTGCCTTTTTTTCTCCATCCAAATAGTGCCATCCCTCTGTCACTTAAATCTTTCTCTTTCCTTCTGCCCAAGCCTTTATCTCCATCTATCTAGTTCTCTTCCTTCCCTTGTCTTCTTCTGTCTCCCCTTTTTCTTTACCTCTCCCTCTCCAAACTGTCTCTCCCTCTTGCAGTCTTAAGCAACAATTCTGGCTCCCGTCTTATTTCCAGCCTTCATGTAGTGAGGCTAACCATGATCACAAAAATAAATAAATAAATAAAATGAAGTAAAATAAAAAACTGTGAGGACTTACACCTCCATGGCTGGTTGCCATTCTCTCTGCCTCTCTCCTTTCTCAAAGCTCCTACAGGGTCATGTACAGTCTTATGCAAAAGTTTAGGCACCCCTTGATAAATAACAGATTTTGGTGATTTTTTATTTGAACAGATGTTAACACAGTTTCTCTTGGAAATGGAAAAAATGCACAATATTTTCTGCAAACAGTGATGCATAGTTACTTCTTATGCCATAAATTGAACAAAAATAAAAAATAAAAACATTATTATGGCATGGTGCAAAAGTTTGGGCACCCTAAGAGTTCCAGAGTCTCAAAGTCTCTCACAAGGTATCAGACCTTAATCAGCTCGTTAGATCTGATGCACAGCAACAGCTGTCATTGGTAAATGCCAATTTCAAAGCTGTACAAATACTTTGACTCTTCAAACCTTGTGCACACACTTGTGTTGCAGAAGGGAGGAAAAAAGATAGAAAAAGGTCTGATTTTACTTCACCTTCAATTAGCAGATAAGAACCTTCAACACCTCATCTTTTCAGGAATTTGAGCAGTTGAGTCATCAATCACTTATTTGTTTATATCTGTGTCCAACATGTGAAGATTTGTACAGACAGGTTGAGCTCAAGTTTCTGAGTGACCTGGGGACAGATTCCAAATAAATATTTTATGTTACCCTTAAGAGTTCTTCAAAACAGCACTAAAACTTTATTAGAAAGTGATTTCTTTTATTTACAGCACTGCTGAGAGCAGTCTCACAATCTGTTGAAATCCAAAGCTAAGAGAGAGGGCAGGGTTGACCTTGTTGCTATGAATCACATCAGTGTTTCCTGAACAGTCTTATAATATGCAAAATGCCTAGAGAACTTTCTGATAGGGAGGCAGTTCTGTAATTCATCATACAAACACAACAGCAGAGTCCAGCAGGCCAATCAGGGACAGATTTTTGGTTTGGGAAGAAGTAATCAAACTCTGCCAGACTAAATCTCATATCTAGAAGGTGTTTCAGATGTTGTTTGACACTTTGGTTCAAACATACTGATGCCATTAAGCATTGCGATGGGTTGTAGTAAATACTCGTAGAGATATGTTGACATGTTAATATGTGATAATTAGCCCAAAACATCACGGGAGAAGCCAGGACTGGGATGGTTTGTGCTTTCTAATCTCAATAATTCAAAAGGGGTTTTTTGCCTGCTCCTCGCTTTTCATAGATTAAAGAACTAGATGTGGTGCACGACAATTACTCCCACACCAAAAACCTGAGCGTTTTAATATTACAACTGACTTACTTTTAGATTTACTTCTAAATGGGCCAATTAGAAACTACTGTAGGTTTTGATGAATTTCACCTTAATAAAATATGATTAAATCCTAGTAAGACTAAAAGCTAACACAAACTTTCTTGGCTTTGACAGTGGGTCCTGAGCTGAAAATCTTAAGAGCAGGAAAAAGGATTCTTATGGAGCTTTAGAGTTTTCTCTAAGCACATCACTACAGGAAGCAGAAACGAGAGGAAAGCACTCTAAACTCTGACATTTGAAACATTTGGGTTACTTGGTTTTCATTTTCATACACAAAGGCAATTCAAAATGCTTAACACAATGCACACAGACAGATAGAACATCCATCCATCGATCCATTATCTATACCTGAACAGGGTCATGAAGGGTGGTGGAACCTATCCCAGCTCACACTGGGCGAGAGGTGGGGTCCACCCTGTACAGGTTGCCAGTTTATCACAGAGTTGACACGTAGACAGACAACCACACACACTCACGCTCACTCCTATGGACAGTTTAGAGTCACCAATCAACCTAAGCTGCATGTCCGGAGTACCCGGACAGAACCCACGCAGACACAGGGAGAACATGCAAATTTTGCAGAGACAGGCCCCGGAAAAGGGTGGCTTGTTCCCTTCAGGTTGGTGGAGAGTTCCTGCCTCAAGTGGAGGAGTTCAAGTATCTTGGGGTCTTGTTCACGAGTGAGGGAAGGATGGAACGGGAGATTGACAGGCGGATCGGTGCAGCTTCTGCAGTAATGCGGTCGATGTACCGGTCCGTCGTGGTGAAGAAGAAACTGAGCTGTAAGGCGAAGCTCTCGATTTACTGGTCAATCTACGTTCCGACTCTCACCTATGGTCATGAACTTTGGGTCATGACCGAAAGGGCAAGATCCCGGATACAGGCGGCCGAAATGAGCTTTCTCCGCAGGGCGGCCGGGCGCACCCTTAGAGATAGGGTGAGGAGCTCGGTCACCCGGGAGGAGCTCAGAGTAGAACCGCTGCTCCTCCACATCGAGAGGAGCCAGCTGAGGTGGCTCGGGCATCTGTTTCGGATGCCTCCTGGGCGCCTTCCTAGGAAGGTGTTCCAGGCATGTCCCACCGGGAGGAGGCCCCGGGGAAGACCCAGGACACGCTGGAGGGACTATGTCTCTCGGCTGGCCTGGGAACGCCTCAGAAAATTAAAAGCCACAGTTATATGACTGCACAAAGTGTAGTTTTAGGACAGCTCTGGCAGACTGTGGATTCTCAGTGCTCTCATTATACTTCGTGCCCTTTTACTTCAGTCTCTCCAAGACTAACCTTGGAGTACTTTACGCCAGAGGCGGACAGAAAATTTGAAACATCAGTGTCTATACATTCAACTAAACAGCACAATCGGTTACTGGGTAATGGAAGAAAAAAGCAGACAAAGTGAAAAATTGGATTGAGTTACAATAAAATAATTAAAAGCTGTGGAAAAAGAACAATCTTAAGTTGAGTTTTAAAAGTGGCTACAGTGGCTTTCACTCTTAATTTCACCTGATGTGTGCCCTGCAGGTGTGTTGTGGAGGTCACATTTCTGTCATTGCTACAGCCCTGTTTCTGTAGCCTTTTCGCTATGGGTGAAAGCCATGTTCATAGACTCGTTTACGACCCACACATCACTCCTCGGTGTTGTGTTTAGAAAGTATCTACCACAGCATGCACTCTGAAAAGCCATGGCAGGCCGTGATGATCAATACATGTGTTTACCATAGGTGCTAAATGAATTTAATATAGAGAGGAAGTTTCTTTAAAGAGTCATTATGTTATGAATAATTCTTTCCATGCAAAATCTCCTTCACACAGAAAAAACATGAAGGGAGAGACCAAAATGAATCATTACCATGGTGGACCATGGGAGCCTGTTGGATGATATATTGACAGATATCCATTTCATACCAGACATCAATATAGCATTTGAGAATCATGGCTGTTGGGTATTGGTGAATTATACAGTTTGGCTATCAGTGCTGAGACACAAGGCAAGCAAATGTGTCTGACTTGACAGCACTGGGTACTGAAACACATGGCCAATACCTTTTCCTGTGTTTGTATCAGAACATAATTATAACACCCACACAGAGACAATATTGCAACCCGGCTTTCTTTTCTACCCAAACATTGTGAGACTCAGCATAATAAATAAAAACAAAACTGGGAGGAAAAAAGAAGAGACATAGAGAAGCCAAACCATATTTGTACTGGAAATGATGAATAATTGAATCTGGGAGGCAAACACACAGATGCAGACACAGACGTGCTTGCATGCACACACATTCATATGCGCATATGCTCCACAGACAACACATACACACACAAGGGGAAGAGTCCACTGTGTCTCCAGTGCCATCTAGAGCTGGTTTGCAGACATGTGTATAAGAAATGCTAATATTAGGATTAGAATTTCAAGAGGTTTGTTGTCATTGTGGCTCAAAGCAAAAAAAAAAATTCTGGGAATTAACATGCTTTTCGTGCACTGCTGAAGGACATGCAACTGCCATTAAGCGACATCACTTACATGATGAGCGATTGTTAGTGAAGCTGCAGGCCTTTGTGAATCTGAAAAGAACAAGTGAGGTACAGAAATATAAATAATTGAATATCTCCTTTGTTTTGGCTAAAGGTTGTTAAAGGAGAAATGAAATGTTTTAGTTGCACCCTGGCACAGTCAGTGTTCAAGCTTTTTGCTCACCCTCAGCTGTGACCATGCTGCACCAGCCTAGTGTCTGCCAGCTGTATGGTCTCCCATATGTTCTCCACAATAATCAGGCGATATGTCATCCTTCCGGCTGGCTGCTCCTGACAAAGCAAGCCATGCATGAAGATTTATCAGCTTGTCGACACCAACAGACTGATTATCCACATGTGCAGTGGTGTTGTTGCATGGATTGACTTTTTTTTTTTTTGTTGCAATTTTTTAAGATGGTACCAGCTTCCATTAGTAGACACTGGCTGTACTTCAATACTTTTGAGAACGAAATACTGTTCTACATTTATTTAACAGTTAGAGTTACTAGTTGCCTAAAATTTGAACTATAAAACTAGAACATTTTGAATGCAGCTCTTTGACTTGTGATTGTACATTGTGGTAGCCAGTGTACCGCTGCTGTTTGGGCTGTTATTTCTGTCAGTAGTCAATAAACCCATGTAGGGAGCACAAACAAACACATAAATTCCAGGAACTTTCAAAGGCACACATCATATCTGACAACCTTTTTTCCCTTTGGGCGCTGGCACAGGAACACGCAACATAAGCAGCTGTTGTTCTTTCCACCACTATGAACGTTAATGTCGTGTTTCCCATTGGCAGCACATCAGATGCCATTGGCAGGCCCTGTGCTCTGAACATGGCACCACTCCAGAGGCTTTTCATCCCTTGCCATTTAGTGTCTATCTGAGGATGGGACTACACTGAGGAACAGTACAAAAAGTTACAGTAAGACAATTTTAGCTTGTTTACAAAATCACTGACGATGTTCTTCTTTCGCGGCTCCTCTCTCTTCTGATCATTTTTTCACAGTAGAGTTGCAACTGCAAAAAAAGAGATAATTCTGAGAAGCAAAGAGGTGGATGGCAAACTTTTAATTGGCTACAGAGAGCACAGCTGTGTTTTGTTGTCTTCCCCCCAAATTCCATTTGTCAGAAGTGCCGAGCACTGTAATAGGGAGGCAACACCTGAAACTAATACTTACTGTCAACACTGGTGGCAGGATTTACACAATTGCGGTCACCTTCCAGAGCCATCTAGTCGATTTCCTGTGCGCGCTAACTATCCAGTACTAAAGCAGTTACTCAAATTGTAAACTATGGTATTTGAAATGTATTTGAACTTATTTAAAAATGACACCAACTGCTGAATATCTGAAAAAAGGCTCTGTATGACCCAAAATATTGTCACAGAGAGCCTTCTAGTGTAACATTTACTTAGATATGTTTTAATCATTCTCCTTGACTCCAGAGAGGGGAGGCGATGTTGGGAATCAGACCGTGTTTCCAATCAGCGACAGCGTTGCCTTATTTCACTAATCATTATTCAAATTAGATTGATTTGCTTCTTCATCCTCACACCTAGTTTGAGTGTAAAAACAGTTTACAGCAGAGCCGACTGCCTCCCAGGGGGATTTGTATCACAACGCCCCCCCAATCCCAGCCCCTCAGGCTGTATAGCAGTTGAATGGTCCCCAAGTTCCTAACAATAAGCTCATGAATACTGAAGTAGTATTTTATTTTTCTCTGCCTGGCTCAATTCTATTCACTGTCATAAAAGAAATGAAATCCACTTGAAAAGGAGGCCTTTTGGATCATTTGCATGCAAGCTCAGTCCAGTAATGGAATGAAATATGACACACCAATTTAATTACTGCTTCAGAATTGTCTCGCCTCACAGTATAAATATTGATTCAGGTTTCTCTCTCCTTGGATTCCCTTCCACTTCTTCTTCTGTTGCTTCCGTCTTTCTCATATAGTATTCCATTCATCGCTTTTTCTAAAACACTCCCTCCCTTTCTCTCTGTGACACAAACACACACAGAGAGCTGCTGCCTCCTCCTCAGCTTTCCCTCTTAGTCCATCCACCTCTCATCTTCCACTCCCCACATTGTCCATTCCTTATTCTGCTAGCATCAGATGATGCATGTCATATTGTAGGGACAAAGACTGGCAAAACAGCAATGAATATGAGATTCTGCCCTGGGTGCTTTTCTGCTCCAGCGTGATGATAGCAGCGCTCTGTATGCATGCCTGCACTCTCACTGTTAACAGCCCCTGAAATTACACACAATTTTCATAGCAATGGGCTTTATAGAAGGCAAATGGGTCCCTGAGGGGGC
>NW_018127917.1:1658711-1679396 GCF_001952655.1 Monopterus albus
GAAGGGTAATTTCCCCACAGGCATCTCCTATGTGGACTTCTATAAACTCTTTGGCTCCTCAAGTGTGTGATGGGTCAGCCTCATGGCAAACCTCAGCTCTCAATGAGGGGGATACCAGCCCAGAGATGTGGCCCTGATTGTGAATTTGTGGCTGCGTTGTAACAGTCTGCACTGCCAACCACTGCCATGAGGTAGCAAGAGAAAGAAGACAACAAGTGGCAAAGTCAAACATAAAGGGACACTATAATGAATTAAACACATTAAGCTAAAGATGCCCTTTTAAGCATTTAAATGGGGAAGATCAGAGAGTGGTGCTTTTTGCTTCCTGGGCATTTTCCCCCCGAAAGCTTTTCTGAGTCAAAGAGGAAAAAACATGCAGCATCCTTAAACCCCCAGGCATTTTGTAAACAACAGATCCTTCCTCACCAAGACTAAGTGTTTCTCATGTTTTCACAGAGCTCTTAACAGGCTGAACAAGAGATGGACAACTAAATCGTTGTCAGCGGGCTCATCCCTGGGAAAAAGGAAAGCATCAACATCTTCCTAGCAGCTCTTGTTGTTTTATTTATATTAAATAGATTCCATTTTTACAAGTCTCACTAAGTACATGCATTTGTCAATGAATCATTCAGAAATAGGAGTCTAAAGACAATTAAGGAGATGGATTTGTCAAAGTGGGTGTGCACCATGTCTGCCTCACACACATAGAGAGCATATACACTATGGGGCTATTAGGGCATGTGCCTCTCAGAAAGCCTGCACTTTCAACCCACTTTCTCTCTCTCTCCTCTTCACAGGGACATGAAAACATCAATTTCCTAATGGCTCACTCATGTGAATCATGGCAATACAACCTAAAGAAATGATGACAGCGCTGCCCGGGCTGATGCGTTGTTAACACTATAACCGGAGCAAAAGGGAAGGCAGAGACATGACCTGCCAGCAGATTAAGCCGCCAAACGATGAAGATAAGGTCAGGGTGCAGCCACAGACACCAGCGTAATGTAGCTGGATTCAACAGTGATGAGGGGCAGACAAACTAATATGAATAAAGTTTTTGGTTTTGTGAAATAAAACATTGCTAGGAATACAAGACATGCAAACAGACAGAAGAATGTGGAGGGAAAGCAGATGTTTGTATTCTGTTTTGTTTCTATGTGACAACTGCAGTCTCAGATTTTTGTCTTTCTGTCAGCTTACAAGGTCTCCTGTTGAAACACTGCATGTGATCCTTTAATTAGCTTTTGCAGATGTTTGTGTAATTTGTACATAAAAGAAATTGAAGGATAATTGTTGGGAAATCAGAATTTTAGGAGGCAACTCTGATCAGTCATAATAGTCCTTCAAATTACAAAGCACTTGCAGCAGTTTATGCCTATTAAAGTACTGAAAAGAGCAAAGCATTTGCTAGCAAAGCTAGTACAACTCAACTAAAAAATGTTCTCACTGTGCAAAAATGGCCCCTAATTTCCTAAATAGCCCTGACAAAATTCACCCATCTCAGACTTTGAGCTCACGATAAAGCAGATCGACTCATTAGAAGTCCTAACTATCCTTTTATCAAGGCAATAAGTATAGTTTTTACTGCCCCATAGCACAGAATGACCATAATATATCTGCAGAGATTTGGATAATGTTTTAAAAATTCATATTCTGCTCCATTCTCTGCTTTAAAGCAAAAACATTAAACTCCCAAAAGTATACAACCATTTTAAGGCGTAAGCATCCCAAGGTTTGTTCTTCTTAAGGCAAAACACTAAGCAGTCTTTTGGGGGTCTAATGCAATTCATGTTTGGAACAGTGAATGGAGCCAATCAAAGCTCTACCAACCTGCAGCTGTGTTATAACTAGTTTTCTAAGCACAGACTGTTACCGATGCTGCCCTGTACCAGAGATCTCATCAATTTGTGTGTGTGAGGAAATGCTGAACTTGAACAGCGCCAGCAGCAAACCTTTTGTGACTCCACTCTTAAAAACAACCGCATGATCAAGTGTTTTATAAGTCTGCTGGCCAATTGTTAGTCAGACCATTACAAATATTTGTGCCCCTGTGTTTGTACTGTACTGTATGTTATTTTTTTGCAGATTGTAAAGCCCAAATAACGACAGTTACTGTGTGCAGTTTAAGTGAAATACTGGGCTCCTGCCCAGCCTTAAAAAATGTATGTACTTTCCATATATGTGGAAGTCATCTGGAATGAAACTGATACAAATTTGTTGGTTTATTTAACTTTTAATAGCGTGTAGGTGAGAGTTTTCATCATTTTGCTCACAGTCCCAGAAGAGGTGAAAGAGCAGAGAGCAAACATTTTAATCCACTAAGTGGAACAAATTTAATTATCTAGCATTCTCACATTGAGACAGAGGGCCCCTTAACCTTGATGAATATTTAATTTTTCTATTCAGATATACTGCCGAACTTGGCACAGTACAACCTGCCCTTACATAGTTACAAAAAATAAGTAGAGCAATGGAAAATAAACATTAAGAGGGCACAGCTTCATTTATTGGCATTTTTTTATATCTATACTGATGCATATGCTGTAAAACTGGACAACCTGCAGGTTGAATGAATAATTTACCAGGGTATTTGTAGTATTTTCATGTATACTGGTTGGAAATAAATCTTGCAGTGTATATATTGCATCATTCTATGCCTTATCATAAGACCTGCTCGGAATATCTTACAAAGCATGGTCTCTTGCTGTATGAATGAACTGCCGATCCACTAGGACAGCAAATCCTCATTTTGATAGACAGTATGTGCCAGCCATACCCTTAAGATAAAGCATAGCCCCAACACCTGCCAACAAGTATTAAATAGTTGATTAAATGTCACCGTCTTGACTAGCTTATTTCTCAGTTGGGTAACATATTGGATGTTTTATTCATCTTGAAATTTTGACAAGGTGTCCCAACATCCCTTGTTTGACATTTGAGGAAAAGTTTCTTCTCAATCTAAGTTACTAGACCTTCAGTTTATTTGCAACCTTGTTAGGTGCCACTAAGTTGACAGCTGGTTTTCCTGAGGTCAACTAGGTAGTCACATTTTGCAGGTCTAGCAGGTTTTCACACCTGAACAAACCAACCCTTTATCTCCATTCCTTAGAATACACTCCGGTAGCAGGCATAAAATACACTTTGGCTAGCAAGTCTGAAAGCTTGTCAGGGGCATAATGAAGCAGGCAGGATCCTTAAGCCTCCCAGTTACCAGTGCAGAGCATTTCCCTTTATCTGAGCAACATGGTGTCCCACGCTGACAAATGTCAACTCAGCTGTTACATCTGCCCAGGCTCTCCAAATCTCCCTAATTCCTCCAGCAGGCATCTGGAATCAACCAAGGGGACATGCCAGAGATGGAGAAGCAGGTGGTAGCGTTACAGCCCTTCAGAACCCTTTTTGTCCAGTATTTTCACCAAAGTGGAAATAAAACCTTTTTTGTAATTCCTTTTTTATAAAGTGTTCCCTGCTCAGAAGCGTAATGTATGAGAGGCCACTATCAGTGATTTTAATGGTTATTGCACATCTATGCTACAATGTGTGAATGATATGATTGCTGTAGCACTTGCGTTTACTCTGCCAGGGCACTAACCAGTTTTAGAAAGTACATAAGTGAGTTGAACATTTAAGAGATTTCAGGCAGAGCTGTGAAGATAAGGGTAATGGTTGTAATAGTAGACTAATCCTATTGCAGATACAATGTTCACTTTAATAAGGTATCACCTTGGGAGGGGTCACGCTGCGGCAGGGTTTCTATGGCTACAGTCTGAACCCCACCGTTAAATGAAATCTAGAGTGGAATATAACACCCACGCATACTACATGGCTTCAAGACTTCAAAATATTTCCCCCGCTTGTCAGGCAGAGAAAACAGATGAGTCATACTAGTCAAACCCACAGTATGAGTTCATATAATTGATGGATAGGTAGAAGATAATATTTGTCTAAATAGATTAGATAAACGCAATAAGTGCCCAGTTTATTCTTGGAGGAGGAGAGCAGGAAGAGAAAGAGAATGGGGGAAGATCCCTACTGATGTGAGAAAGTTGTAAGGCAAATGACAAGCCATCTGCAGCTCCGAGACAATTTACAGACCCAATATTTTGTTTCCAAATGGCATGAATACAGAACTGATTCTCATACAGATTTTATAAAGACCTCCAATGTTTTTAAACCATGTATGATGGCTTGTTAACTTGATGTTAATGGTTCAGATGTTGGAGATCTCTGAATTGGATTGATTTAGCTTATGTATATAATTGTAGGATTTAATGGATAAATGTTGTGAATCAAATGTCAATTTCATATTTTCCCAGAGATTTTAATTTTAGTGTTTAGTAAAATGAGGTACAAAATATGACCTGTGATAACAGATGGGGGTTATTTTATATATATGATATGTGTGTGTTTTCCTGTTTGTAATGAATTGTGTAGATTGCTTGACATGAAGTAGCACTAATTCGTGTCATCAGTTTCACCTGTACTGGTCACACAGGGTGGGTTGTGGAGTTAGCTCACTACGCTGAAGAAGGCAGCTATGTCGAAACGTGTTTTTTTCTCACCCAAGAATAAAACTTATCTCTCTCCTGAGGCATCTTTCAGAATGCGAAGGCCTTTTGTTGTTTTTGTTTTGATGAAGTTTTGCTGAGCACACCTGACTCGTACCTTTTTGAATAATAGTTGGTTTTGAAGTCATCTGCATGACTCACTTAGGACCCAGTGGAAACATACTGACAAACAAAACAGATATAGCTGGCTGTGTTTGAGACAAGCTTTACTTTCCTCATTCTTTACAACATGAATAACTTCCATTTAGCAGTATGTGTGTGTCCAGTTACAAACAACCCTACTGCACAGATCATTGAGACCAGTTCAGCTGGATCATTTACAAACATTGAGCTTATCAGCATTAATTTTGACAAGTAGTTTTTTAATTATTTACATGTATTTTGAGAGGGAATTGAATAATTTGTGATGAAATTCAGAATACCAATTAAATATAGTAATGATGGCCATTTTGCATCTTGACATATGATTTAATTAAAATCATAATAAGGCTCAGGTGTTTCCCACTAATAGATTAAAATTGTGCAGGAGATAACAGTCATTAATTTCCATTTAGCCTAGTGAGAAGGTGTTGTGTAGAAATCTCTGCAAAAGACAGTACCCAAGAAAGCTGGACTGTATTCTCTGCTGTCAAATGAAAAAGCTATCCTAAGAGTGTTGTTTACCTCTCAGGCAAGCCCCTTGAGAGGCCCTGAAGTAAACTTCAAGTTTGTCCAAAAAAAATAAATCAAGGGGAAGCGGCAATATGTGGAACGACACCTGCTGAATGAGCTTTTCCTTTTGCAGTTTTGACTAAATGTTATGACTTCTCTTCCTGCCTAAACTTTCTGGATGCACACCGAAATGAACTTTGTTAGCTTGAGATGTGTCAACAGTTTTGCTTAAGCAGCATGACTGAAGCTGATCTGAGGACACAGTGAGCCGGCACTGGCAAAGAAAAATTCTCAGTTCTGCTCCATAACTAGCCTAAAATGAGCTGCAACTTCCTGACAACACAGAGGATGCATCAAACAGCCACAGTTACGGGCAACACACCTTAGAAAACAGGGCCACGTTCTAACAATTATTCATATATATCACTGCATTTATGAGTATGCCATTTGTCTGTGTTGTCTTTTTACACAAGCCTTATCACTGTAAAGTTTGATGGCCATAAAATTGCAGGATACAAGAATCATTAATCTGTCTCTGAACCTCTGCTTTCCTGGCAGAGATTCAGCCAGTGAATTAATCAAAGAAACCGTTATTGCGAAATTACTGACACGGGTTCAAAGATAAATGTCTCCCACTGATGTCAACTGACAGCCCTGAGCGTGATTAATTCTACTTCAGTCTGGTGATTGGCAAGAGACACAAACTGAGGATGGCGCATCATTATCATGTCACGCATCATCACATGTTGCTTCTTTTTTGAGAATCTGGATTACAGCGTCAGTCATCATTTTGAGAGCCAAGGCAGTGATGATGTGGAACACATATTCTAAGACATTTTAGCTGAAGAGGTGGTGAGTAAAGCCCAAGGGTCAAAGGTACAGCACTTTCTCAGGTGGCCTGAATTTGAGCCAGGGACATTGGGTTATGTGGTCACTGTCCTGTCAAATGCAATAAGGAAAACAAGGCAGAGGAAAGCCCAAGATTTTCTTCTTGGTGACCAGGGATTCATATAACATACAAATCCACTACCTCCTATAGGCAATAATGCTGCAATGCGTTTACAACATAGAAAGACAGGGCTGCATCTTCTCCTTATCTGGAAATTAGTATGTTGTTGCCTACATGTGCAATCTCTCTATAAATGTCTATATTGTAACGTCTATTCAACAGCTTTTGAAATTCAGTCATTATCATAACACTGGTCAGAAATATTTATCCATCCATCCATCTTCATCCACGGATGAAGATGGTCAGAAATATTCAGCTGCAGAAAATTTCTAAGTGGTGGAAAAAAAAAATCTTATCACCTTTTGATCTCTGTCTGTTAGCCTAAACACCCCTACTACTCCACAGCTAAAGAGCCAGATATCAGTCCCATGGAGAGAACGAGATCAATCAAATCCATTATCTGGCTTTTGTGTTTATCTCGCTTTTAAGTTGCAGCAGGGGCTTGTGTTGTCATAGAAACAGCTGCAGTAGAAAAAGGTTAGACTGTTGTTGAACTTGGTAGGATGTATAGAGCAACAAGAGTCGTCATTATGTGAGATATCACCAGCACAAGCAGAGAGGGGATTGTTGCTCCTTTTGTTTGCTTGAAAAGCAAGGCTTTACAAATTAATGTGCGTGGATGACTGTAATTTCCCTTCCTCCTGTGTGAAAATACAGGAGAATATGGTGAGGCTCACAGACAATGCAGAGCCAAGGCAATATACCATCACAGGTGCAGGGCTTTGGCTGAATTCCTGCATGGTAATAAAATTCGATGATAGAATTTTGTTTTCAGATCTCAAAATTGCACAACAAATCATATCTTCTTGCCTTGAATCCTGACTGGCCCACATGCAGTAAAGCTAAGGCACAGGGTGATGTCTCTTTACTTGAGGAATGAACATTAGCATTCACACCAACTGGTGAGCCCACGGAGCATCCCCAATACGGTTTACAATCTCTAAAAGATTAGGCACTTTGTGACAAGCGTTTATACTTCAATTCAATTTTACAAAAATGCAACAGTGTGAGATCTGTGATGAGACAAGTGATTTAACACACTACATTACTGTCTAGCATGTTTATCCAGGTGTTATAGTCCATATTTTGATCATAACAATGTATCAGATAATTATGTGCATGTGAAAGGTGATGCCTGACGAACCCACAGAGAATTAATGCTCAATCTGTTTACCTTCAGGTCTATGAATTGTGTTAATGTCTTTCAGCTCTGTTTATGTTTTACAGCCTACAGTTTCGCCATTTTGATTTACTCTCACCACTTCATCAGTATTATTTTCAGTTAATCTAAGAGGAGCATTTCACTGCTAAAGAAGTCAATAGCCCTCAAGGACCAAGGAGGGCTAAAAGGAGAATGAATATTGGACTTACATTTGTAGGGGTGCTGCTACCTCTAAATTGTACTTAAGTAACATACTTGAGTAAATGTACTTAGTTACTTTAGTGGTTACTTAACCACAGTGTAATACATGAAAGTCACAAGCTGGAGCTATAGTTCAACATGCTTTACAAGTGGCTGACAAGCTAATAAAATGAATAAGACAGTAAAATAAATTATTATATGCATAAAAATGCTGAAAAAGAATTAAAACAGGCAGTGACAAAATACTTCTCATTAATGACCACTTGACCAGAGTTGGGGGACATTTTTTTCTTTTGTAAATCATGGTAACAGCACTCAATTCACAGCAACACTACACGCATAACCTAGAATAAAAAACAATTAAACTTTAAAACATCACACAGTATAGGTGCAGCATAACAAGAACTTCCTCTGTATTTTTCTGTCTGAGTCACCATTTGGACTTGTTGTTCATAGCTGAAATACAACAACTTCAAGGAGTACTTAAGATAGTTTCACCAAAAGCCATTTTAGTCATGATATCAAAGTGGAATCCAGAGCTTGATTAGGCCCTGAAACACAATCCGCTGTGCAATGTATTCAGATGAGATGAGACACAAATGGGCCAGGTCTGAATTGTGGACAATGTGATTGCTGTGAGATAGGCAGCAGGGAGAGTGTGCAGCATAACGTAGGAGATAAGGTGAAGAGTGCAATCTGACCAGAGGCGAGCGGTTTGCACTCAACACAGCTGAAAGTGAATGGCTGATCTGTGTTCCCACACACATACACCTTGTTAAAAACCCCTGGCTCTTTGTCTTCAAAGACTTTCCAAACTCAGGAACCAAAAGGCCTTTTGAAGCCATGTCTCCTGATGTTCCAAAGGGACAGCTGAGTGCCAAAAAAACAAAAACAAAAAACCCTTAACTTGCAGATCCACCTGCAGGGATTATGCTCTTCAGAGGTGGGGAAACCATACACGTCAGATATCTGGTATTAGTTTTTATTGGGTTATTTGACTTTGTAGATGCAAACAACATCAGTTTGCCTTCACTGGGTCTCCTGTCATATCTCCAGCTGCAAGAAATTTAAAAAAATGGGTATCAAACTTCCTCTACAAGGATGGACAGTTTGGTTTGTTTGAACCCCTTACATTCATTAACTTCATAAAAATTCTGTCAAGAAAGTCTAAGTTGTGTTACAACAGTGGTCCAATTATTAGGAAAGTCACACAATATGTTCTACATCTATGAGCAGTATAGCTATTACATGGCCATAACCAGCAGCTAGATCATAAATTTGCTTCGCTATCAAACATGAGAAACCTTATACACACCAGTGGCCCACTATGTCTGACTGGTCTGGATTATGAAGATAGCCAATAAAAACACCTGACACCTTATAAAAGTCCTGAGATATACAGTAGTGTTCTGATGTCATCTACAAGACAGGACACCAAAAGTATGTGATTGGGGCAGTGTACCAGATCAAATCCAATATCATTTGGAGCAATGCATGTAACAAGAGGTTCTAGGGAAGGCAATTGATAAGGGGATTACTTGACAGATGCTTTTTGGAGGACCAATTGCCCATTTGGCGAAGTCAGAGGGATTTGAAAGTACGACATAGCTCCTGATTCTGGTCTGCACAAACACATACAGCCATGGCTGTGCAAACACACAAATATGCTGTATCTGTATGCACCAGCTTTTGCCTCATATTGCAGAGAAGAGCAGAGATTCCCCCAGAAATCTCTCAGCAGGGACCTATATCAAAGGCTTAGAGGAACAGCTCGTCTGCAGCAGTGAAGGATCACACCTCTGGGAATTCTCCCCACAAACATGTACCCAGAAAGAAATTGGTTTATTGTCAACGTGTGTTTGATTTGACTTATAATTACACCCAATAAGGAGAAAATAATGCAATCTGCAGCGCTTAAGGTATCATAGTTTTAACAAGCTGATTCCCCTTTAAGAGTGAAGATAAGATGTAAATGATAAGCAGAAAATGGGGAAAACTGATGAAGGCTCACCTGTGTTTAAAGAGCACCGAGATATAATAGAAGTATTTGTTTTATGCTGTCATCTTCTATTTCCCAGCATGTTCATTGTACTGTATCATAACACATTAGCAGGCATATGGTAAATAAATGAGGCAAACATAAAAACACAGATTAGGTGTGGGCAGAAAGCCAAATAGTGGTAGATTATAATGGCATTACAACCTGGTGAGACACAAGTACACACAGCAGGATTGAGGTGTCTGTGCGATGATGGGACTTACATTGAGTCACCCAGAGGCTGCGCAGAGGGCCGAGGATCATAACAACTGCTGCTCAGAAAAGATGGCAGCCTCAGTGAGTCACCTCCCACTGGTTTTGACATTGGTCAGACAGACTTTTCACTGGCTACTATCTGTATTTATAGTACAGTTGAAGGTGGAAGTTGGTGGTGTTTGTTCTCCCTTATTGTAAGCCACAGAGTTTAATGAGGAAATGTTCTATTAGGTTTCTGTCAAGAACATGGCAATTGTGTTTCAGTGGCCCACCAACATTTCATTCCTAATGTGATTATAAGAACATTATGTTATGGGTCACAAGAACACATTCATCTTATTTTGATACTTGCACTAAGGTCATATGGAGATTAATACTGCAATTACGAGATATGCTATTAGTCAAGTTGTTGGAGGCTTATTTACACACTTTAATCCAGGTAAAGTTGTTCACCAGTGAAGTTAAAACATGTGCAGAATATGCCTAGGATAATTTTTCATAGGCACTACATGTGGTGATATCCAGTCTACATGAAACAAAAAGACATTTAGGTTGTAAGAAAGCAACATCTATAATACAAAAGGGAAATATATAGGAAATACACTTTTGATTTCTTGCTTGATACCACTCTCATATCTGTCCTCTCAGTTTTAAGCTACAGCCAGCACCTAATTAGCCTAGAGTGGAAACAAGGGGGCACAGCTAGTTTAGTTTTGTTCGAAAATAACAAAACTCACTGTGCAGGCACCACACTCAGCCATAATAATAATTAGGGGTGAGCCGATCCGATATTAAGTATCGATATTAGTCCGATATTGGCCAAAATCTGTGGATCGGATATCGCAAAGAGAGGGGCATATAATCCGATCCGATACACTACGGAGAATTTGTTTTGAACTATCATATGACTGCTTTACGAGACATGAGCGACGTGTTGTAAAGCGAGACATCACATGAACAGTAGCTTCAACGTGATCGACAGGCATGAGTGAGACCGATCAGCGTTACCATGTCGGCTGTGTGGAGTTATTTTAAACTCAGCGAAGAGGACAAAAGCAAAGCTGAATGCAGTTTATGCAACGTGAGGATTTCGAGGGGTGGCAGCAGCGCTGGAAACTTTAACACCACCAACTTGATTAAACACTTGCAAAAACATCATGGAAAGCAGTATGCTGAATTTATACACGCAACTAATGCCAAGAAGCGTGTCCCGCAGCAACAAACATTGCAGGAAACAATTCAGAAGCGTGAGAAACTCACCCCAGACAGGTCAACTGACATTTTAATTTATGGTTATATCCAGTGTTTGATGCTGGAATTATTATTCTTTCAAACCTAAGTATTTAGAGAATAACAAACGTTTACACAAAGGTGCACCTAAAATTTTACTTGAATGTTTGAATTGTGCTGACTAGTCAAAAGTGCTGCTAAAAGTTCTCTGTTTGAAGAATTGAAATAAAAATTAAGCAGCAGTGTTGCACAACTCATGGTTGTGGGCGATGTATTTCTTCCTTTAGGAGAGTAGAATATTTGACAAATGTGTTACTAAGCAATTGTTTAACAGAGGGGAAAAATATCATTTTGGATCGGTATCGGCAGATACTCAAAATTGGGGTATCGGTATCGGTATCGGACATGGAAAAGTGGTATCGTGCCACCCCTAGTAATAATAATAATTCTATTCTTTAATTCATTTTCCCATTTTTGTAGTTTTTATGCTAAACTAAGCTAACCAGCTGTTGGGTGCAGCTTCATATTTAATAAACAGATATGACAGTAGCATCATTCTTCTCATCTAACATCACCAAGAATTTAAATAAGCTTATTTCCCAAAATGCCAAACTACTGCAATAACTAACATGACTAGAAGGAATTCTATTTACTAGGTCATGCAGACCTGTACAGAATATTTGAATTAGCCTAGTGCACCATGACCAGTAAATCTAAAGCAGCAGTAAACTGTGCAGTGTGCCCAATGCTGACCTAACTCATTCCTGAAACTGCATGGGGGACACCTAGTTCATTCTGTCGAGCTTTCTCATCCAAGTAAATTTGACATCATGGCTGTTTCACCCCTTTTGCCCCTTTCAAACTGAATTTCAAAGAGTTCTTGGAGACAGCAGTAGTCTCAGTGTCAGTCGATCACATTTCCTCCTTAATTTAAAGGCGGGGTAGATGCTTTCCGATTAAGACATGAATAATAAGTAGGCCTGTAGGTCTCCTTGTGGGTGGGAGTTGCCCTTTTTAATCCACTATCAATCCATGTATTTTAAGGAAACTGCTTCTCCATAGTAAAAAATAAATACATAAATAAATAAAACAGCCTCAGACACATGACACTGTTGTTCCAGACTTAATAAACAACTATTTCAGGTTGTGTTACAGAGGGATGCTCCAGTGTGCTGTGGGGCACAGAAAAATACTGTCAATGTAAAGCCGTTAATATACACAAAATGGTTGAGCTTATCATGCCGGTGTGTCTCAAATAACATTTTTCATATGATATGTGATCTAATGGTTCACTTTCTGCTATCAGATTAAGTGGCACCCCCGTATTTCAACGTGATTACTTCCGTATCACTTGCTCAGATTAGAAGCCTTGATGTGATCTGAACTGCAATTTGCAAAGGAATTACAAATTATAATAATTTTCTTCATGGTGTTGAATTAAAAAAAAGAAAATTCAAAAATTAAATGAGGGACAAGGTTGATGAATACACTGCTGCAGGCAGAGGTGCAATGGATCAATTTATAAGCTAGGGATTACACAGATCGCAGATATTTGGCTCATTCATCACATAATATTCAGCATAGCATTAATGCTACATATGAAACCACAATTAATAATTCAGTGGGCTGTCTACCTCAATAAAGGACTTATGATCTTACATCCAGTTAATGGGAGTGTTGCTCTAATGCATAATGACTGTCAAGGTGTTGTGTCTCCACCTAAAGGTAACCCCAGGAACTGAATGAAAGCCTTGTGACAAAATGTTGAACTGATAGGCAGGATAATCATATAAACACTGAGCAGTATTTTAATGAGATCCAATTATAAATCTCTGTTGCATTCGGTTGTACATCAGGTAAAATTGGACATGATCAGGCTTGTGAAATTCAAAAGCTATATTGCATGCATCCAATTACACCATCATATCTGTACAATTTCTAATAAAAAAATAGCAGATTGAGTATAATTCACATGAATTCAGTTGTGTATTATACATTGTAAATAGAGTTGTATTATTCATCTTTCACAATAGATCAGCATAATGCTGACACAAATGAACAATCATTTACTTTTGCTTCTGTACAAACTTTTAAAAATGGCTAAAAATATTAAACACAGTGACACACACTGGGGCAAAAATTTAAATGAATTCAGAAAGTTTTTCCTTTACTTTCTCCTCGATGTTTGCATAGTATTTCATTTGGGTAAGCAGTGCTTTGGCAGCTTGAAGCTCTCCTGATAGTTAGAAAAAGAAAAGTGCAAAAAGAAGTTCAATCAATGACAGTCAGCAAATACGAGGAAAGCATCAGCATAGATAACAAAACCAAGGAATGAGTAAGAGGAAGAGAGAATGGCTCAGTGCAACATCTGAATATAATACCTTTATGAAGGGCAGCATCTATCTGCTCTGTCAAGGCTGTCAGTTTCCCTGCAAGTGAGGAGGAGATAAGTTTCTGTTCTGCATGTGTTAACATGACATGGCACATATGGTGATCGTCCTACTGAGAAACACAAAAGCACACTCGGAGTATCTGCTTGATTTGAGGTAAAACAACGCATTAGAAAAATCAAAGAAACCTTTGTGCTAAGGCAGTTTGATGTGTATAGTATATAAAGGGAGGTCATTTCTGGCATTGTGTAAATCAGTGCTTACAGACCGGGCTGTCCTGAAATAATATATCATTACTGATTCTGCATAAACCACTGAGTGGATTCACATTCTCTGATACTCTTCACTGTGGATCCGCCACCTCCACCTTGGATTCACACTGCTTTATGAACACCCACAACCTGAGCTTGCTTGTTTGCACTGTACAGAGATATACTAGCTGCTCTTCTGACAAAGTAGCCGCTCAAGGACTGTTGGCTGCAATACTAAACCGTACTTGTTGTTACTATGGTAACAACAGGTGTCACCAAATCAGCCAGAGCTGAAATCTTAAGGATTATAAATTTAACCTCTGAAATAAAGCAAGTCTCAGCCAGTAAGCAGGTCAGACAAAAAAAAGCCATTTTCATTTCTTGTATTGTTTCATTTTGACCATAGGTTGGCCTGGAGAGGTCAACCTATTCATAAAACTTCTGGAACATGCGTCAGCACCAACTGACCACATGCTCATCACCCTGTGCTAGGCTATGAGCAGCAAAGAGCACTCAACCAGTTCACTTTCACTCAGTGAAGTGAACAGATGCATGTGCCTACCTTTTGTGTCTTGGCCAATTTTACTGGCTTCTTCTGGAGTCTGTGCTTCATCAAGAGCTTCATTGATCTCCATCAGCATCATTAGAAGCTCTGAATCAACACCAGAGTCGGAGCCCTCTTCCACGTGTATCCCCTCCAGCTTCAGCTGAAACACAGGGGAGGAGTTCACCAAACTCAGCTGCTTCTTAAATGCATTTCACTACTCTTGATGATATTTCTCTTGAACAAGCAATTGAACACACACAGCTTGCAGTTATAAAAATAAACTGACGTTAGGTCAGGGACTTCAAACTTACCATATAAACTCCACGACTCAAAGGCTTAAGCAAAGTCTTGTATGCTTTGTTCACATGAGCAGACTGGCTTTCTGAATACTCCCGCTCTTTCTGCAAAAGAAGGTTGTGTTCAGTTTGCTTTTACTTATGACAAGTTCATTCACTTTTATTCATTCATTGATATTATTCATCATTGAAACAGGATAATAATCTATATTATCGTGTTATCATGATTTTGACTAACATATTGTGCATATGGAACAACAAGCATTCACATTATCCAGAGCTTCACATCAAAATGTCACAAAAGGGGATAACATCGGAGGTAATTTTACACCTTGCCATCCCAATCTATATCTGTCAATTTTTTTAAAGCCAAATCTTCAGCGATACTGTCAAGTTTGGTGTACTACATAAAGCTACTCTTTTGTAGTCGAGCAGTTTGGGACCCTTCAAGGAAAGCAGGTGTAAGTTTGACACAACAGATGTGTGAAAACAAGATGAGGAGGAAAATGTCTTGGAAATGGTTGGCAGATTCAAGCACATTTTGCAGCCATCAGGTCTGTCAGCTCTGGTAAAAATCAATAGTCTCGAGCTGTGGCCCATGGGCCCGCTGCGGAGCTGTTTCTGTAACAACAACCATTGCAGTAGGTGTCTGCTTTGTAGCATTGTATAAGTAATGAGTTTTCCATATATGAGGCTTTCCCCTGAGGCTAGAAGATGTCTAATTAAGAAAAAATGGCCAGAGGTGGTGATAAATAAAACAGAGTCAGTACAATATTGGACAGGCTGTGCATGAAGAAACCATTTAGGTTACCTCTCCTCTCTCACATTCTGCTGAATATGCATTTAGTTTTCATATCACATCATGACAACATTCTGCATTGTTCTTTTCTGCCTGAGTGTACACTATAAATTGCATGTGAAGCAACACGCCTCCGCCTCCCTTGTATTCATAAAGCTTATTCTTCTTACCTGTCATAAATTTTTTTTTAATGATTCAGAAGGGGGAACCAGGATAATATGAACATTTGGTGAATAACCTATAATCACATTCAACTTTAAACAGCTCAGATGCATTGGGAAAAGACATTTCATTTTGTGACATTTTTAAAGCTGCGCTAGTTGAGATTTTTATGTAAAATATAGGCCTTCCTGTCTCATCAGCCTCACTTCGCTCTGGGCTGAGTGTGATTTACTCAAAGCTATTTTCCCACACAAAAATCAGGTGTTAGAAAAGTACACTTGTGTGCCTAGAGGAAATGATACATCAAAAGTGAAGAGGAAGAAAAGACCAAATTTAATTTGTATACAGCTGTGAGAGAGTGCGCCATTCAAAGCCAAGTGAACAAACCACAATTAGATCTCTTTTCCTGTCTTTCCCGTTTACTCTCCTACAGTAGAGTCCATCACCAGGAGCTTGCTGTGTGCATTTTATTGAGGGCATTCTATGTAGTTTCTTAAAGGGGCTCTCAAAGCAGCAACGGTTGAGACACCCTGATTTTAAGTCCCTGTGGGTCAAACTCTCAAAACAATGCATCCTATTTCCCATAATGCGACTTGACAGAGCTTGTCATTAGACTCTCCCTGCTAGCTAAACACCCATGTCATTAAACTCCACTCCCCAGTTTGTAACAAAGGGTTTCTGATATAAATATGTAGTTGTGTAATCCCAGTTAAATCACTATGACATAATTAATAGTGGCTATCCAGAGCCATAGAAGACATTATACAGCAGCCCTCACTGTACTCCTCACAGCTTGTAACTGTAAAATCAGTGGAGTGCCACCTCTGAAATCATGGCTCAGCTGTCTTCTTCTGTAAGCCGGAGTCAATACCATGCAAAGTTGCTGTGTGCAGATGTAAGACATTTTATTTTTATTGTTTACACACAGGGCAGAAACTAAAACACCAAGTGCTGTCCACAGATATCCACCGTATATTTGATGCAACCTGAAATAATTACTGAACTAACTGACTTGTTAATTGACATAAATTGACTATTTTGATAATCATCTCAGTCATTTTTCAAACAAAATGGCCAAATATTCATTGGTTCTAGATTCTAAAATGTGAGGATTTGGGATTTTTCTTTGCTCTGATAGTAAATTACATATCTTTGGCTTTTGGATGACTGGATAAAAAACATGCAATTATGTTGTCACTTCTGTTGCATTCCCATTGGCTTACTGTTTGCAAAGAAAATCATTAATTGATTAATATCAAAAATTGTCTGATTTTTGGGTTTCTTATGGTATTAACATTCACTTATATAACCTTTACTTAGGTTTTAATGACTTTTACGTCCTTAAAACTTAGCATTCACTTTGTTTTGCAAATGTTATTTGTCCCACTCCTTTGGCAAGTCATGCATGTGACCATGTGGTTTTATACTGCTTATATCTCTATTCAACTTTATTCTTTATTATTAAAATGCAGTATGTTTATTCTTGTTTCTTTTCCTTCCTTTTAGATTGAAAAGTTGCAGTGCAGTGTTGTGTAACAGGCCTTTTCACAACAGACATCTTGACATCTCACAGCTGGTAAAGCAGAGATGCAAGTAATAACAAAGTCTTAGCTAAACCATTTCCAAGTTCCTGTATTACACATGCTGGCTTATTGGAAATGCCTCCTGGGATACGTAATGGAACTGAGCCATCCTTGACATCATTTGATATCCCTGTGCTTTTCTTGATAGTCAAAATATCATTGATCTTACTATAAAATGTAAAAGTTCAAGCTCTTTGTACTTGACCCTTACATTTCTACCATGTTTCCATTTTTGTAAGGCTTCCACTTCTGTCTGAAAGCAGTGCTCTTTTGTCTTCAGTTATTTAATTGATTCCCTGAACATGCACTTACATTGTTTAATTGGCAGTTTAATAGGGAAAGTTGCCTTATTAGGGCCAGAAATTTTCATTGTCTTTTAACAAATATATCCTTCAACTTTTCCCAGAGTTGCTGAAATGACCACTTCACAAAGAATCACACTAACAAAACAAAAATGCACAGTCAAGTGGGTAAATAGGGATAAAGGGTCAAACCCAATATTTTTTTATGTGGCACAGCTACTAATAAATAGGAAAGCATCCACCGACTCATGCAGCATCTCTCTTTGCTATTCTCTAATGAGATTCCCCTTACATCCCCCTGCTTTACCACAGATTTCTGGCCGAAGTTGTCTGGGTGTAGTGACCTCTGGAGCTGCAAGTATCGTTTCTGCAGCCTTTGTGTGTCCAGTGTGAATGTGTAGTCACTGAAAAGAGGCAACACGTGATAACATGAAATATTTGGCTCACAGACAGACATAATCCATAAAATATTTATGTAAATAATAGCTCATTAGAAAGAAAAGGCACTCACCAATCCATGATCGTGAAGTAGGACGCCCCTTCATCGGGAGGCTGGACTACATTACAAAACATACAGAAGAACGTGGGAGTTTTGTCTAGAGGTCGTTTGCAGTTCCAGCAGTTCAGTCTGACTTGGCCTGTACAATAATTCCTTGGTGAACTGACTTGCTTAGTGTCGTAAAATAGCTCCCGTCCCTTTCTCAATGCTCTGAAATTTATGCTGCTGTGCCATACGTCCCTGTTGGGGAAGCGGGTGGACATCCAGTGTACCAAACATGGAACAGAATCAGAAACAGACAGTGGGCTCGTCATCAGCCAATTGAGATGCAGCACATCCCGGGATGAGCGCACAATCCGCAAAGCCCTCAGTGACATTTCCGACATTAAAATACAGTATTTAGTGCTGCTGTACAGTCAACCAAAACACGTGATCTTCTGTCAAAACATTAACATCCCTTTTGGTGAAGGAGAGGAAGAGTTCTTCTTCTTCTACGTCTGAAAAAACGCATCACACTGCCACCGCTCGGCTTGGCGGTGAAAGCAGATAACTGCCTATCATAGAGGTGCTAGAAAAAACAACCACAGTTAGCAAGCTGGGCTGTTAGCAGCAAACATAATTTGGTAGGAACTATTTATATGAAAGTATCACTGGATTTAATCGCAGCATATTAATTACAATAAGTGGCACACCCTAGTAGTGCACTGCATGTTAGTAATAATGTTACTACACCGGCGTAATAACTTCGGCATTTGCTCGGATGTAAACTTCCGATGACAAGAAGCCGGTGGTAAATATGTAGCTAACTTAGCTCACTAGCTTATTGCATTCTAGCTTAGTTTGCTAACGTGTTATAAATGCAAAAATTGTACTTGTTGGGTTCGGTGCTGATAAGTAGCTTGTCGTCAGATGCCCATGTGCTTGCACAACGATAATGTGTTACATTACCTAATAGTAACTCCTTGTGTGAACTTTATGTCGAGAAGCTGGCCCAGCTACCGCTACCCAGCCAAAAGATACACCATGCTAACGTTACGAGCGGTGAGATAGCGTTACATACATCTACAGTAATATTAATATGTATCATGCAACACAAACCACGGGCTACCTTCATAGATCACACAGTACACCATAGCCTTTAAAGGCACACGTTGTATTGTTGTTTAAACGTAACTTGGATCAGTGTGCAAGTACATTTCTTTATGCTTTTTGCTTAAGTACATCTGTCTAAGTAAGCTAGAAAACGAACGGGACCATATTGCCATCTCCCTATGTGTTTTTTCAGATCTCCTATTAAAACCCATGGCGACGAGAGGGGCAGTGGTCCATGAAGAGTTTTCCATACACAGAGAGTGGCTGGTCCACCAGGGATATCATCAGGCACTGGAGCACAGATAACACCCCCAAACTGGTATTTATTTAAAGAGTGTACTTTTTTACTGCATCCACCCCAGCACTGGGATAGCTGTTTCTCTGAACTGGGACCAGTCAAAATATGCTTATTTGGCCAATGATCACAGTAGGTTTCTTGAATCTGTGCTTTTACAGTTTCCTAACAAAGTACTAGCTGTGATGAATGCCAACTCTTGACTCTTATTGTGTATCTGTAAATGGGTGTTTGGGGATGCAAATGGCGACAGTAGAGTATTCCAGAGAGACACTAGTTGGAGACAGC
Organism: Monopterus albus; assembly: GCF_001952655.1. Taxonomy (NCBI): domain Eukaryota; kingdom Metazoa; phylum Chordata; class Actinopteri; order Synbranchiformes; family Synbranchidae; genus Monopterus; species Monopterus albus. The sequence goes on from NW_018127917.1 coordinate 1,678,291, forward strand.
AGCGTCTTTAAGGTAAACAGGATCTCCTCCGAAAGGTTCAGGGAGGTACTTGTCAAGGCCCCCACAGACAATACTCTGGGTATTATTAACGGAAATGGCTAAGAATAGAGAGCAGGGGAGCAAGGTGGCTCCTCTGGCGACTGTGTTGTTTGGATTAAACAAGCCAAAACGGAACATCATCTTTAGAAGAGTGACTTCTCAAGCTTGCTTGCTGGGTGTGTCGCACACGCACAAGGCTAGAGGTTGATTTGGAGGGCTTTGTCTGGTGCTGATGTATAGCAGTGGTGAAGTAGTATTTGCAGATTGCTCTAGACTGTTTATACGTGGAGTTGTTGCACTTCACAGTTTGGATTTGTAAGTAGATCAAATTTTCCAGTGCATTAAGAGCATTTTTATCTATTCTTATACACTAATTATGTTGTTAATGTGCACTTTTTTGTTTGCTTGTATTTCATACCAACAACTGGGTGTATCTTAACTAGATCTCGCTGCCTGTGCATCAGGTTTAGATGGGATTTTGTGGTTGCATGGATGCATAAATATTTATTCCTAAATATATACTGATAAAATCCTCTATCACGGTATACTTATGTCAAATTTAATACCTAACAAATCAAGGCAATTTATTACATTGAGACAAAAAAACATGTCAAAATTCAGTTGACCATGAAGCAGCTCTTTTCATTATTTTGTACCATAAATCATTTGTTACAGTATATCCAGTAATGTTAGAGGGATAGATGTACTAATGGTATAGACAGTATCGCAGAATCTTTGATGCTAGACAAATTTATACTGTCTTATAGTTTATTATCATTGCATGTGCTGCCTCTACTCCTAATTAATAGTGAGACATAAATGCACTGCTCTGGATTAGTGTCACATTCAGGACTATTACTGGGGCACAGGTAATCTAATGTACTGTGTCTTCATCACTATTTGTGTAATAATAGAATGTACATGCTGTTTTCATTTTGTCCTAATTTTATAATTATACATATATACTATTACACTGTACTATTATACTTATAAACTTTTATACTGAATTTTTTTTTAAGATATTGAACTACCTAATACAATTAAAATTAATTACTTTATTTATGATA
>NW_018127917.1:1679468-1694341 GCF_001952655.1 Monopterus albus
CATGTTTGTAGCCTGCACACACTTCTGGGGCAGCTGTCTCATTAGCCGGGGGAGAGCCATATCTTTTGACTTTCTCATTACAAGGACAGTCCATTAATTCTTCCCCTAAATCTTGCAGAGACTAAATAAAAATGCAGACAAAGTGAGTTTATATTTTATTGATGTTTGCTGGTGTGCTGCAACATTTGAAATTCTGTCCGGTATGACACCTCTTTGAAAGCAAGACTATTTGTTCATCTTTAACAATGGGTGAATCGATGAAATGGTAGCCCACCCAGTGAAATCAATCAAGCAGTTCTTTGTCACAGCACTTGGGAATCTCTGTTTCATTACTTCTGGCAGACTTTAAATTAACCATCAGGAATGTTCTGATGTATGAACCTGTTACTTATCACTCTGGCATTGATTTGTCAGCTTGGTTGTGGTTCAGTTAAAGGCTGTTCAGTCATTAATGGGAAGGAGTTTTTTTTTTTTTTACAACAGTATATATAGTTTTTCAGTATTTGATTATAATCATTTTCTTGAACCATCTTTTTCACAGATAAACCATGATTCCCATCACTGAGCTGAGGTACTTTGTGGACACACAGCCAGCATACCGCATCCTGAAACCATGGTGGGATGTGTTCACCGACTATATCTCCATTGTTATGCTTATGATTTCTGTGTTTGGAGGGACACTGCAGGTCACCCAGGATAAGATGATCTGCCTGCCCTGCAAATGGGTGGTCAATGATACCTGCAAGAAAAACTTCAATTCCACTCTCTTAGCATCATTATTCATGGAGCCCAAAGGGATCCAGTATGACCTGGACCGCCACCAGTACAACTATGTGGATGCTGTGTGCTATGAGAATAAATTGCACTGGTTTGCCAAGTATTTCCCCTACCTAGTATTACTCCACACCCTTATTTTCCTAGCTTGCAGTAACTTTTGGTTTAAGTTTCCACGGACTAGCTCCAAACTAGAACACTTTGTATCCATCTTGCTGAAATGCTTTGACTCCCCATGGACAACTAGGGCGCTGTCAGAGACAGTGGTTGAAGAGAGTGACCCAAAACCAATGAAAATGAACGGCTCAATGGATCACAAGGAGTCTGTAATCAGTGAGGATGTTGAAGCAAGTGTTCCTATGCTCCAAAGGACAAAGACCCGCTTTGAGCAGGGCATTGTGGATAGAACAGAAACTGGGGTTTTGGACAAAAAAGAAGGCGAACAGGCAAAAGCCCTGTTTGAAAAAGTGAAAAAGTTTCGTATACATGTTGAAGAAGGAGACATTGTGTATAGACTGTACATCCGTCAGACTATCATCAAAGTTATCAAGTTTATTTTGATAATCTGCTACACAGGGTATTATGTGCACGATATTAAATTCAGTGTAGATTGTTCGGTAAATATAGAGAGTCTGACAGGTTACAGTGTGTACCGTTGTGCTCACCCACTGGCTACACTTTTTAAAATCTTAGCCTGTTTCTACATTAGCTTAGTTGTGGTGTATGGTTTGATCTGCATGTACACGCTCTGCTGGATGCTTCGGCGCTCTCTGAAGAAGTACTCCTTCGAGTCAATACGGGAAGAGAGCAGCTACAGTGACATACCCGATGTGAAGAACGACTTTGCATTTATGTTGCACATGATAGACCAGTATGATCCTCTGTACTCCAAACGCTTTGCTGTGTTCCTCTCAGAAGTAAGCGAAAATAAGCTGAGGCAGCTCAACCTCAATAACGAGTGGACACTGGACAAGATCAGGCAGAGGATAACTAAGAACTCTCAGGAGAAGTTGGAGTTGCACCTTTTCATGCTGAGTGGTATTCCAGACACAGTGTTTGACCTAATGGAGCTGGAGGTTCTTAAACTGGAGCTTATCCCAGATGTCACTATTCCCCCAATCATCGCCCAACTGGTCAACCTGCAAGAAATGTGGCTTTATCACACCCCAGCCAAAATCGAAGCTCCAGCATTGGCATTTTTGCGTGAACACTTGAAGTCTCTGCACATCAAGTTCACTGATATCAAAGAGATTCCCTTATGGATCTACAGTTTGAAGAATCTTAGTGAACTTCACCTAACAGGGAATCTCAGTGCTGAGAACAACCGTTACATTGTCATCGATGGGCTCCGGGAGCTCAAGAGGCTCAAAGTTCTTCGTCTGAAGAGCAATCTCACCAAGCTACCTCAGGTGGTGACTGATGTGGGCATGCATCTCCAGAAGTTTTCCATCAATAATGAAGGCACCAAGCTGATGGTGCTCAACAGCCTGAAAAAGATGGTGAACCTGACGGAACTGGAGCTCATTCGCTGTGATCTAGAACGCATACCACACTCAATCTTCAGCTTGCACAACTTGCAGGAGATTGATCTGAAGGACAACAACCTGAAGACCATTGAGGAGATCATCAGCTTCCAACACCTTCATCGGCTGGTCTGCCTTAAGCTCTGGTATAACCACATCGCCTATATTCCCATTCAGATTGGCACACTGACCAACCTGGAGAAGCTGTACCTGAACAGAAACAAGATTGAGACGATCCCCAACCAGTTGTTTTATTGCCGCAAGCTGCGCTTCCTCGACCTGAGCCATAACAACCTGACCTACATCCCAACAGACATTGGCTTCCTCCAGAATCTGCAGTACCTGGCAGTGACAGCCAACAGGGTAGGCACTTGAACATCACAGTTATATAACAGATTTCATCTTTGTTGAATGCACATTGATTGTATATATACTCTGTGGGTTGTTTGCAACAATTTGTCTCCTGCTGTAAAATGTAAAATTTTAAAAATTTTAATCTCTCTCCATTTTTTTCCCTTCACAACAACCTCATCATCTTTAATTAAAGATTGAGAGTCTGCCTAATGAGCTGTTCCAGTGCAAGAAGCTTCGCACATTGAACTTGGGGAACAACTGCCTGCAGTCTCTGCCATCACGGTTTGGGGAACTGACTGGGTTGACACAGCTAGAGCTGAGAGGAAACCGTCTGGAGTGTCTGCCTGTGGAGCTGGGCGAGTGTCGTCAGCTAAAGAGAACCGGGCTGGTGGTGGAGGAAGACCTCTTCAGCACCTTGCCCACGGAGGTTAAGGAGCAGCTGTGGAAAGCTGATAAGGAACAACCTTAAACAGGTCTGTAGTTGTGAGTGAAAACATTAACTTTCCCCTGACAAGGGTGAAATGTCCATACTGCCCCAGAAGGTTTGCTGAGGCAGGCAGTAGACCTACTGCAGTGTACTGTCAGTAAGGCTGGATACCGAGAGCCACTGCCAGTTTGACAGAACAAAAAGTACAGCCTGGCACCTTCTGATTGTTCACTCAGATCGCATTGGTCCAGCTGCTTTATTTATTTATTTATCTATTTGATTTATTTTTGCTTTTAATTTAACCCTTCATGAACAATTCCTCCAGCCTTTCCTTTATAATCCGGTAATGATCGTTTATAGCCATTGTGATCAGCAGCATCTGTATTTTTATTTTAACCAAAAGCGAGGTTTGAACAAAAGGTGTTTTTTTTTTATAGCTTACACTTCTGCAGTTTAACTCATCTTCCTTCCCTTTTTGAATGGTGAATCTGATTTTGCGCCACCTGCTGGTAAGCAGAGTTATTTGTGTCACACAGGCGCAGAACGTACATGCTAGTTGGCCGTTGGCTGCAGTCTGTGCACTGTGTTCAAGTGCCACTTTTTCAACCCTGCTGGCCCAGACAAAGTAGGTGTGAGGCCTGCATTGCCATTAGTTCTTTCACGTTAGTTTGGTGTGTCTCTGCTTTTTGACCTAGCTCTTATGGAAAAGCAGTTTTTCTGTTTAATGCTACTCAGTGGACAAGCATTACAAAACATCAACCCCATACAATTACATTAGCAGAGCATCTTATCAGGAAGCACGTACCCAACCCTTACTGCCAGTATGCTACTCAGTGGGAATTGAGCAAAATCTATTATATGGCCATGCTGCATTCACATTTTTTGCTTGCACTGAATTACACAAAGCAAAGAAATGGACGATGGAGGAAATGCTGAGAATTTTTCAAATGAGCTAAATCATGTCTGCATAATAACTTAAATGAAGTTCATACAGTATTGACATTGAAATTCATCTGCCAAATCTAGCATTATAATATGATGTTTCTGACATGATAAGGCAGTTATTCTGTTATTTTAATCTTGCTGAACTGCATAACACAAAACATTATGCAGTGTTTAGCGTAGATGTTGTTCCCCTATGTGTAAGATTATAGCCATCCTCAGTGTGAAATTAACTGCCACATACGAAAGTAACTTAATCTGAATTTTTGTGTGAAAGAACAATGCAAGATGGATTAAAATGATTTCTGAACCTTCAAAGTGGTGAAACATTCCTACAATTTCCTTTGTCAGTCATAAGGAGGATTATGAGGCATTTTTGACGAGAGGTATTTTAGGTCAGTTGCCTTAACTTGCTGTTACTGTATGTTTTGTTTTGTTATTATTTTTGTTACCACATCTGCTGAGCTCAAAATAAACGATCATGCTCACAAACATGCTTTAAGGCAGGTAATTCTCTTTAAAGCTGCACTAGACTACCCCGGCCCGAATGGGAATGCACAGGTTTTTTGTTTATTGTATATTTTGCTCTAGTGTTCGCTCTAGTTTAGGCAAATAAAAGATACGAGTCTTAGTCATGATTAGTGAGACATTCTTCACTGTTGTAATTTTGACTTTTTTATCATAATTATGGGACCTAGAAAATGTTTTATTACTATTCTTAATTTTTTTTTTCCTGCCATAAATGGGCTTCCATACGTTTTAGGTTATCTGATTGTTGTCAGTTTTTTCTCTGGCATCACGTGTGGTCGTTTAATAAGTTGGGCCTGAGAGAGACATTTCTGCACAGCGCTAAAACTGTGGAATTCAACATCAGTGCACAGCTCTGAAACCACACAACACACAACTGTTGTTCTTGTGTTTACCTTGAGGACAAAAGCTCACTTTACGTTTCAGTAAACCTAACTGCAAAGAAAATTTGGACAGTAGCAATATACAGTATAGTTCAGTAACTGGATGGAAAAGTAGAATAGTTTTAGGTTTGTACTGTATATTTATTTCAGTAACATGTATAACTATGCTGTATTGTGCTATATTGCCTTTATTTAAACTATGTAAAGGTTAGTAGTGATGTAGTTTAACAATGTGCATGGGCATTCATTTTAATAGGGTGATAGAATTTCAAAATAACTAGATTAGAGATTTCCACACGTTACATTTAGGAAATGCAAATAATGGTATGATGCACTGTGATTCTGAGTTCTTAATGTACAGTAGACAATGCATGTTTTGTATGTTTTCCGGTATTGAACGGTTCAATTGAATGACTGCCAGCCATGAGATTAAAATAGTAGTACATTAGTAGTTAAGTTTCTCTCTCTCTTTTTAAAGAACTACTCATAGAAAAAGCAAATTAAGTTTGGTCCCAACTGGAACATTTTAAACGACACCCAGAACACATCAGCAGTATGCCACAGACCAAGACAATCAACTGTCCAGTTTAAGTTTAAAAACCTAATGTCAAATGTAGAGCTGCAGTGAGCACTGCAAGTAAATGGTCACTATGTTAAAAATACATTGTGTAGGCTGCGACTAAAGTAGTATCAGTAAAAAGATTAGTTTTTTGTCTCCTAGCCATTATTAATCTTTTGTTCCTTGTATTGTTCCTTTTTTATCATTTCATTTGTGTTGCCATTGTCACCACTGATAAGCATGTCCATGACTTTAGAAACCCATGGATGAATAAGGTGATCCAAAATGCTGCCTTTAAAGTGGGTGACAGAGAACAATACACTGTTGTCAGACATGTCCTGAAACAACGCGCTAAGGCTGCATACAAGGAAACAGTTGAGGAACATTTCATCAGTAAAAATCCAACATGCATATGGAAAGGCATACAGCAGGTCACCAATTATAGGAACGCAGATAATTATGCCTCTCTGGCAGAGGAGGACTATGAAAATTTCACAATGTGTGGTCTTATTATATTGTCTTCAGTGTTATTTATTACGTGGAACATTCACTCATCATGTGTAATATTTACTTTTTTTAATTATATCTGCTGCTGTAGACTGCTTCTTAACTCGGCTGAATGTAAATAGATGTAGTACAATCAGTGTAATGTGTTTAGGTTTTGCTTGACACACATATTCAATGACAACAAAGCTATTCTGTTCTATTCTATTCTATTTATGTTTTTATTTTGGCAGTTGTCAGTATTACTGTAGTATAGCTAAATTTCTCAGGAAACCAGCTAATACTCACTTCTTTTTTAAGTTGATTGCCAACTTTTTATTACAGTTGTTTTTTCTTTTTCTTTTTTTTTACAGTTGTGATAATATTTTATATGCATTTCTATGAATTGTTTCTAGTTTGGTGTATTTAATATTGACTGATGGTTTAAAACAATGTGTTTTTAAAGAAATCACTTGGTTTAACCTTGATTCTTTGTTTTCATCAGTGATCATGTGTTAACTGAGCTGCAACTGTTGTCTTCATTATATTTGGCACAGGTCAACTGTTTGTATGAGCGTGTTGGTGTATATGTACACTGTATGCATGTAATGTTCCCCCAACTAAATTCCAGTTATAGGTGTACAGTGTTTTTACCCCAAAAATGTTTTATTGTAAAGGAAATCATATGTGCAACAGTATTAACATGAAGGAAGTGGCAGTGAGCGGGCATTCTGTTTGAAAATTTTTCCACATCCACTAAAGTAAAATAAACTTGGTTGACCAAATTTCCTTTACTTTCTGTTTGGTATGTGTAGAAGTGAAGATGTCATGAATGACTGTGTTCTCTGTTTGGTGTTGGGTAGAGAATCTGCCCAGGTACTATATTAGATAAGAGCAGCTGTGATAATCACTTTATTCAAAAGTTATTAAGAAGTAATAGGACATATGTTGTTTGATTAACAATTGCTGAAGACAGTATAGATGTGTGTAGTGTTATTTTAATCTTACTTAAAATTATTAAAGATTTTTTTTTTTCTTAAGAAGTAAATCCAGGGGCTGTCTGTTACGGGACAGTCTCTTTAAGCACAAGGCCACCTACAAGGTAAGCTGCAGTTGTCTTTGTCAAAATTTATATTAATGCTAAGCTATGCTGAAAATTAGTTTGGGATATGCACCACAAACTAAACAATTATAGCCAACATGATAAGGATGTGTAAAAGTGCATCCTCAGTAACTAGCTGCAGTCTGGAATCAGGCTGAATTAATTGGTAATATTCTAGCAGAGAAAGCTTTGATAATGTGTATTAAAAGTGTTGGGGGGTGGTGAACAATGTAATTAAACTAGTAGTTTAATTAACTCCATTTTGCATTAACTTGCTGGTAGTTCAACTACATTCATAGTTATGTAGATAAATTACATTTTTGCCATTTTTTGTATACTTAACTACTGCAACTACAAACAATTCTGGGCCATACAAGGAAAGATTAAAAAAAAAAAATTATTTTACCATTGCTTCTCTAACTCTAACTGCCTTTTGAATAAGAGCTTAGAGTGACTCCTCGTGTCATATAAACAAGAGATTATGCTCTGAGAAGGAGTAGTAAAAGATTGGCCCATTTAGGCCAGAGTTCAAGTTCAAGACTGTTTTACTTATTAGGTTTGTTCAAGTCAGATGTTACAAAACTGACAAGTACAGTAACACAACAGTCAAGGTGCACTTATATAATTTGTTTAGAAAGTTACAATGTCATTGTCAAAAGCCCAGATGGCATTGTTTTGTTTAGGACAAGTTTTTGTCTCTGGTAAGTACACTCCGCTGGGTGTCATTTTTTGCCTGCATGTGATTTTTATTTTATTATGTTATAGTTTCGTATCACATGAACATAGTCGGTTTGGTCATTCTTACAAAGTTGTTTGAAATACTTTTACTAAGTAACTTTAGTTTACCAAACGACATTTCTCTCTAGAGCATCTTTGCTGTAGTTTAACTTCTTCTGATTTGAAGTAATTGATGGTTTTATCAAAGTAGCTTCCCCAACTTTGCCTTGTGTGTGTATCGGTCTATTTTAAACGACTCCAAATTCTTTGCGGAACCATTCAACGCCGAGTGACTGCACCTAGACGGACATGTTTCTCCGACACACCCGATCAGAGACGCAACGTTTGTAATGGTAACTCCCATTGTGAAATATTCTGGTAGATTAATCTCAGATAAATTACCAAACCATCTCAAGAAGTAATTAACTATTATTGTGGTTTAACGAGGCAAACCCGTGTATGACTCAGATTGCTAACTGTACTTGTGTAACGTCATAATTTGCTTATGTTTGCTGCTAAGCTATGCAGACAGCATTAATGAACTTAACGTTTTGTAGTTATTACTGTGGTGTTTTCTCTTTTGTACCTTTTATAGGCTGTTACCCTTCACACAGATCTAGGAGAGGTTAAAATTGAATTGTTCTGTGAGCGCACACCGAAAACATGTGAGGTAGTTACAAGCTTCTCTGTCTCTTTTAATAGCTACACTTCACACATTCTAGGTTTGAACTAACAGTTACTAACAGTTTAGTACTGGGAGACTCTCAAACCGCCAGCGTTGGAGTTTTAACATCAGCACTAATCAAAAACCTAGAAGTGAATATCCTTAAATTATTAGATTCTCTTTAATATGCTTTGTGGTTATTTCCTGGAGACCCAACGTTATGTTTGTAATACGTTTACATTTCTTATTCTGCACTTAGTTTCACTTGTTTTTAACTGTAACAGTAATTTTCAATCTGAATAGAAATGTTGATGTTTTTTTATTTGAAGTCGTGGTATATTATAAAAATGTCCCTTTTTAATATAATATTTTACAGAATTTTCTGGCTCTGTGTGCTAGTGGGTTCTACAATGGTTGCGTCTTCCACAGAAATATTAAAGGCTTCATGGTTCAAACTGGAGATCCTACAGGTACCTGACTGTAGTTGCATCTGAACAATATACACAGTGTAAGAATTCACATTCTCATTTCCTGTCCTTGGTTCTCCTGTAGGCACGGGAAAAGGAGGAACAAGTATATGGGGTCGCAAATTTGAAGATGAGTTCAGTGAACATTTAAAAGTGAGCGCCTTCTCTAGCTAGTTTTACCTCAATGTTTTTAGGGGTCCTTAACATTTTCACTTTTGTGGTGTATTTTTTTCTTCAGCACAATGTGAGAGGGGTGGTCTCAATGGCAAACAACGGCCCCAACACAAATGGCTCCCAGTTCTTCTTCACATATGCCAAACAACCTCATCTGGACATGAAGTACACAGTGTTTGGAAAGTATGTAACCTTTATACAGTATCAGTAAATGGTTATATGACTATAGACAGCCAATTAGAATGTGTTTACTGAATGATTATAATTTACACAATGTATCATAGTTTTGTAGCCCTTTTGTTAGACACAAAATGACCACCTAAAATTGCTTCTGCATGACCTCAGTTAATTTTAGGTGTCCTCATCATGTAGGATTATCGATGGCCTGGAAACACTGGATGAACTAGAGAAGCAGCCCGTCAATGAAAAGACGTTCCGACCGCTGACTGAAACCCGGATAAAAGATGTGACCATTCATGCTAACCCTTTTGCTGGATAGAAAACTTTCTCTTCAGTGCAGATGGGCCTTTTACACAGATGTAGTCTCCGCTATTTCTAATGAGACGGTAGATAAAGTGTATGGTACCTTTAAATTGGAGAGTACGCCCCCAGATACCAACTATGGGCAGCACATGGACTCTGAAGCTGTAAAATGATCTTATAGTTTGTTTGTTTGTTTTTTATGTGTTTCTAATAACACATAATTTAAATGTCATTTGGGTGAAAAATACTTGCGGCTTAACGAGATCAACACCTTAGACTCTGTCCACAGCGTAGTACTGCCATTTGCAACACCGAAGCAAAATTCAGGGCTCTGCTTTGCAATGAAGTACCTGACACCTCTTCATCTTCAATCATTCACAATTCTGTTAAAAAGAGAAAACGCCTTTGAATACCATACATGTTCTGATCATTTTTTAAAAATAGACTGTAAATAAATAGTCAATTTTGTACTAAATAAAATGATCCAAATAATACATCCTGTTTTTGGCATGATTTCAAAACATTTTCTGCGTGGACATGTATTTTAAATGTATTCACATAAAAGATAAGGTGCTGAAAACGTTGTTGGAGGTCTAGAAGAGTAGTGTCACCCAATGCTTGGGCCTACAAATTTGGAGAGGGGCCGAGCTCTTCTTCATATTTGAGCGCCTGATGCGTCACATTACGTCATCATTAGTGGATTCACGAGTGACTTCAGACCATATGTCTTCAGGTGACGCATTTAAAGTAGGTGTACTTCGTGGTTTTATTGTTTCCTTGTATTATTGTTATCATTGCTTTGACACTCATTGAGTATGAACTAAATTAGAGTTTATTCACGACAAGGTACAGCGTGGACACCTGATAGTTTGGGCATTTGTTTCTATGTGTATTCCAGGTGTCTTCTCTTAGGGGAAAAGTGGCCCTGATAACCGGTGCCAGCTCGGGCATCGGGGCAGGTACCAGCGTCCTGTTCGCCAAACTCGGAGCTCTGCTGGCTCTCCACGGACGCGATGTGGACAACCTGAACAAAACAGCCCAACAGTGCACCAACTGTGGCGCTTCTCAGGTACAGACATGCACATTTCACTACAGCCCATATTAGGATTTACCTGTTTTCTTCCGGCTGTGAGTCCTTTAAATGCTGTTTGACAAACTCCAAGCAGCAAACAGGATGCTCTTCGATTACGATTTAAAGTACCAAAGCAAAAGCTATGAATACTACTTAATAAAGACGTTTCAGTTTAGATTTTTAATAAATTTGCAAACATTTCTAAAAACATGCTTAAGTCAAATTTGACTGCCATTGTGGGTTGTTGAGTGTAGACTGATGACCACAAATGGCAGTTTTATCAATTTAATATTTAATCTCCAACAAAAAGTGTGCAAAATGTGAAGGAGAGTAAATACTTTCTGAAGCCAGTGTATGTTAAAAATTTTAAAGAAAGCAAACACTAACATTCAGACATTACCCCCTTTAACATAGTGATTCATATGGTGTTATGTTTTTGAAACCTTTGCAAAGTTACCTATAAAGGTTGATGAAACATTATGCGTGCATTGCTGTGCAGCCCTTGCTCATTCCCGGAGACCTGACTGATGAGGAGACAGTGAAGAAGACAGTGGAGCAAACCATCGCTCACTACGGCCGGCTGGATGTTCTGGTCAACAGTGCTGGTATCCTGGCCATGGGCAGCATCGAGACAGCAGACCTGGCTCAGTACGATAAGGTCATGAACATTAATGTCAGGTAGGATTTCACAGACCTGACTTCATAAAATCATGGAGATGGGTTGGTGCTGGTTGCCAAGTAGCTGGGATGTGTCAGATGACAGTGTTATGTTTTGAGTTGAGCTGGTTGGCAAATGAAACATTTAGATGGAAAAATGGGCAAGAGAAATCTGGTATATGACAGGTCATTAGGATTGAGTAACAGCATTGCTGATTAATGCAAATGTAGTTATTCATATTGTTAGAGAAAATAAATGGTTCTATGACTCCGCCCACCAGTCAAATTCACAGGAATGGGACAGATGTGAGGTCACTGACCTCTAATCACTTCATCATTTAGACACTTCTGCCAAATTTGACATCGTGTCCACAAGAATGGGGTGAACCTGATGTCACTGTGACTTTTGACTATCAAAATCTAATCAGTTCATTCTTGAATCCAAGTGGACACTTGTGCCAAATTTGAAGAAATTAAATTAAGGCGTTCCTGATGTATCGTGTTGACAAGAACGGGCCAGACGGACGGACGTACAACACGAAACATATTGCGTCCAGCCCTGGCTATTGTCAGCGCAGAGGCATAAACAGCTCAGGCAGAAACGTAAAGAAAATCAGTTTTGCATTTTATGGAAGAGTAAAGATATACTGAAATTTTGGAAGTTGAATGAAACTGAAAGTTAATCAATTTCATGCATATATGAATTATAGTAAGCAAAATGTTTTGCATGGCAAGATAAATGAAGAGTTTACATTAAATTGAATTCTACTGTAAACAAAGGTGACCACTGAAACAAAAAAATGCATAAGTAAAAAGTATTTTGTGACTCCCAGATTTCACTATAGAGAACATCAAACCATGCCGTCATAAATCCATAGAAACATTAGACCAGTGGCATCATTCTCCAGTCACGCAGTAACAGGATCAGTGAATGGGAGTTGGTGATACTGCTGTCATCACACTGTGAATCCCTTCACACTTGCTAGGATGCAATTGTTCTTTATACTCTTGAAGGTACTTATAGCAGTACTTAGTTCCCAACTTAATATTTAGTGTGCATGTGTATTTTCAGACATTTTAGTTGTACTCTGTCACCTCACCTTTGTTTCACATTCCAGATCCGTATACCACCTGACTCAGCTTTGTGTGCCCCACCTGATCAAGACCAAAGGCTCCATTGTCAATGTATCCAGTATCAATGGACAGAGATCGGTGGGTATTACACAGCTTGGCAGGAATCTCCAACAGTAGCCTTCATATACAGCAGCTTTATACGTTATTGAAGCATCTTTGAGAGCTGTTACATTTCTCTCTCCAGTTCAGTGGTGTGTTGGTCTATTGCATGTCCAAGTCTGCAATTGACCAGTTCACCCGCTGTGTAGCACTTGGTGAGTTGAATCATGTTATTCTTGTATATTCAGCACTGTAAAAGTTCACAATCTCACATGAACATATAACTGCTTTTTGTTTCAGAGCTGGCACCAAAGCAAGTCCGAGTGAACTCTGTCTGGTACGTGCAACTTGTTGCAGACTTTTAGCTCACATGCTGTCTGATAAAGCAGATTGTCTAAATTAAAAAAAATTTTTTTTTGTTGTTTCTGATATAATTTAAATGTCTATTTTCATCTCTTCAGCCCTGGTGTGATCGTCACAGATATCCACAAGAGAGCAGGACTGGATGAGGAGCAGTATGCTCAGGTACAGAACATCTGTGGTTGAACTGCACGTTCAAGTCATTCCCCACTCTGTTTGTATTTACCTTTTACAAATGATAACATCTAAATCTGTGTATCCCTTGTCCTCGTTCTGTCGTTTTTCACCAGTTTCTTGCCAAATGCAAGCAGACCCATGCCCTGGGCCGACCTGGTCAGGTGGAGGAAGTGGCCCACAGCATCGCCTTCCTGGCATCGGACGCTGCCAGCTTCATTACTGGAGTCAACCTACCTATTGATGGAGGGCGCCACGCCATGTGCCCAAGATAAGAACATGTACCATATTATTAACATAAAGCAGTCTGCTAATATAGTGCCAATATAGTCCAAACCTGCCTTTTTTTTCCAACTTGAATAAGGCTGCACTTGACAGAAACCCCCTGCTATCCCAGAAATTGAGCAAAGGGAAAAGCTGCAAAAAAAAAAAAAAGTACTTCAAGGAGACAACTTTCTCTATGCTTACAATGGTGGTAGGTCAGGGGCCTATTTCAAGAAGGCGGTTTTGTCGAAACTCAGAGTTTGTTAACCCCGAAATGAGGGAAACTCTGAGTTTTTGGTTTCAAAAACGGAGGTAACTTAAACCCGTGAAGCGGGGTAAGTTAAACCCGTTTCACAAAGAGAGGTAATCGAAACTCAGTCAGTTACTATGGCAAATTACTCTGTGAACCTAACCTGCTGGCGAGCAGGTTTTGTTCGGGAAACTCAGAGTTTCCTCCGGGTCTCCGCCCCTTTTTAAAGTGAAAGGTGTTTAATACGTCATTTAATCTTTCAGTACATTCATAGATTGCACACGTTTCCGTCACGCAGAGACCAAAATGACATGTCCATTCATAGAGGATCCTGTAGATGAGGACGCTGTATTAATTCGCAGGGAATTGCATTTACGTCGGGAGAGGATATTGAGGCCACGAGTTGATTTTTTTTTTTTTTGTCATATCCCCATGTATTTTTCTTTGAGCAGTACCGTTTTTCTAGAGAGTCCATAACATATATCAATAATCTTATCCACCCATACATCAGACACATCACCCATCGTGGCCGTGCTCTTACATCCGAGCAGATGCTTTGTGTTGCGTTACGATTTGTTGCAAACGGTAGTTTTCTTTATAACATCGGGGATGCAGAGCACATTAGTAAGGCCACAGTATGTAGAATAGTTCGGAAAGTGTGCCTCACCCTCAAGCGCTTTCTGTGAATTTTTGTTGTGTTTCCTGGGCACAAACCCCTCAGAGCCATTAAAGAGGAGTTTCACAGGATTGCAGGTTAGTGGTATTGAATTCGTTTCAGCAAGGCTAATCCGACAAATGATGATCAGTTAATAACATCTTGCTGTGACCTCTGGAAATAAACTAATAATTAGAATCCCCTTCAGGATTTCCTAATGCGGTTGGATGCATTGATGGCACACATATTCCCATCAATGCACCTACATGAAAATTAAAATTCAATTCTTATATTATTACATCAGTGTTGGGTCAATTTTAAAAAAGTATTTTGATTAATGTAATAATTACTCTCCATAAAACATACTGGATTATTTATTAATCATTACTTTACAAATCCCATATCAACCACAATAGGAATTTTAAGAAAGGGTAGACATAAAACTGCACTTTTAATTCGTACAAAAATCGGTATTTTATGCAATTACTGAAGTTACTCATTCAATTATTGAAGAATTAAGAACCATTCCTTACTTTACAAGTGACAAATAATAACAATACTAACATTATTTAGTAATTACTTACACCGAACACTGTATGATTAAAATGTAAACGTACCCATTGACTCGGGCAGCTATTTTCCCCCAAGCTAACTCTTTCTCTTTCGCCGCTGCAGCCGTGTTGTTTTT
>NW_018127917.1:1694602-1733297 GCF_001952655.1 Monopterus albus
ACAACTCAGAGTTGATTAAACCAACTCTTTTCAGCTGTTCTGAAACCGAAAACTCCAAGTTTTCCAACTCTGTGTAAGTCAACTCAGAGTTCAAACCTGAACTCTGAGTTTGTTAAACCTCCTTCTTGAAATGGGCCCCAGGACTTGACTGTTTCAAGTGTGAAACAAACGCTGCAATGCATTGTCACAAGCCAGCAGTATGAATGCATTTTATCTTATATTTCTTTGGCGGAAAAAACTGAAAGCTGCTTATCAACACAGGTTTCAGACATTTATTGAATGTCCTGTTGAGTCATCAACCTTTATTCACACAGCATAAAAATGCCTGTATAGACCAAAACACTGTTAGCTCAGGCGCTGTGGTATGTTGTTGTGTCTTGTAAGAAATCCTCTGAGTTTATCAGCTGATGCGACTATTTTTGTAGCAAATGCATCAACAGAAATAAAGCTGGCAACATCCTAAAACACAGTTGATTGTGTACGACAGATTTATTTAAAAAAAAAAATCCATAATATAAAATCTAAAGGTCCAACTGACCAAAAAAATGTGCTTAAAACAGGACCCTGTTGCCTGGTTTTGATCTGTAAAGCTAATCAGAATTTAAATAGAATCCACTGTAAATAATAAAGGTTGCATAATAATACATTTACACTGTAACAAATAAACATGTAGTGTCAGTACAAGAAATACTTGGAAAAAGTTAAAATACCTACCTTGAAAATATAATTTAATGAATTTGGCTTGAGTGTTTATTTTACAACCTTCCCTTTCCGTGAGGCACAGACAGTGCTTCACTGAGCTGATGGGTTTATCATATGTTGCAGCACCAGGTGTCACCTCTGTCATCCCAGATTATATCAGGTAATGTCTTGTTTGCTGTGAGATGAGCGGTGCAGAACGAGGTAGCTTCTTGACACACTTCACTGTTCATACTGCGGAAACCTTGGCTCCACCTGAACATTAAAAGCACCACACAGCAGTTGTTTGTGTGAGGATATCTGTAGAAACGTAGGGTGTCTCAGCACATTTAGCAGAGGAAAAGAACGTCTGTGTGTCTGAGGCCCATGGTATACCTGAATGAGTGATATAACGTTGATAGTGTATATGCCTAAAGTCTGTGGAACAATAAGTACTGCACTTTATATTACAATATACAGTACTTATACGTGTATAAATAATACTTAAAGTAGGAATTATTGCATTTTGGAGATGTAACTGTTCCATATTTCTGTATAGATCTCCTTCTAGGTTTTTGCAAAATCAGGTATCAAACCGTGAAGAAAATATTGTACAACATGGTCTGAGAGATGACACAAATGAGACGCTGATATTACTTCCTTCCAAAATGGGCATCCAGGTCCTGGTTCCCATAAACATGTCAACAAAAAAATGAGCTTGTCAGGCTGATTAGTGCCACAAGTCTTCTCTCTCAATTTCCAATGGGCTTTCTTTCTCTGGCACCCCCTGCTGTTTCTGCAGTCCAAGCATATATTGTGGAGAGAAAATGGGGTCTGTTCTGGAAGCCATAGCAGCATTGGTCTTCTCCATCCACCCCCACCCCCTCCATGTAGTCACTCCTTTAAGGAGTATTCCTGGCTCCACCACAGGGCCCTACATGAAGCACACGGGTCCGACCTCGAGGTGGTAGCGTGCACCGGGTTCTGTGGTCAACAGGTTGTACACATCCACTATAGGGAGTAAGTTTGGGTCCTGCATCTGGAAGATGAAGCGAGTCTGATGCCAGTGGCCATCTTTAATCTGAAAGTGAAAGCTGTATTACAGCACATGATGTGATGATGTGGAAGGCAAAAGTAAAATCAAAGGGTCAGTTCTCTCACATACCTTTGTCTAGCTACAGTTTTGCTTTTGCTGCAGGTTCTGAGATTTTTGCCTGGAATTTTATTTTAGCTGCACAAAGAATTGAAAATTTACACCTAATAAATATCAGCAGCTTGCCTTTCTAACAAAGAAGGGAGCAGAAATTGCAGAGAACCAAAACTGTCAGCATGTCCATCGTGAGATGTAAGAGAGAAAACGTGGTTTGGTATGGAGCTAGGGGGTGATTAGCTTATCTTAGCATAGAGAGTTGAAGCAGAAAGAACAGATTAACTTGATTTACTCCAAATTTGAACAAACAGCTCTCCAACACCCCAGTTAAAATTGTTTACAAATATGTTGTACCCCATTTTCTGCGTCGGCACAGAAATAAAAATGTAAAACATGTTTCGGCTTCAGCTTCATACTTAACAGACATGAGTGTCGTAAACGTTTGTCGTAACAGTAGCAGTGCATACCCAGCAGTCATCCCTGGGTATGAGCGGCTCCAGGAGGTCTCCTGCCTGAATCTTCTCCCCAGTCCAGGACTTGAAGCTCACAGCCCTGCTTGAGGGCTGCAGGGAGGGTCCTGCTGCCCACACAGTTGTGTTGAGGCAGTGAATGGTGATGTGCTGCACAGCCTCAGTACTCAAAAGGTGGATGAAGTTTATCTGGCTCCGACCCACTCCTGTCTCCAACTATAAGGCAAATAGAGTTTTGTCAGGTTACTTTAATTTGTAGATATTTAGAGCATGTTCATGAGGTTTATTATTTAAGTCAATGTAACATTCCAAAGTGTTAAGAGCTCATTGTATAAAGCCAGCAGATTATCACGAGTTGCATTATAGACACAGCCTATTTTAAACTCAAAAGCTTCTCTGCTTCTTTAAATATTCTCTGTAAGACAGCACAGGGAGAACTTTCTCCATGTGAACACCAGCAACCATGGATTAGATCTTCGTCCACATATAAGTGATGTGTTTTTACATTTCATTGGGTGTTTTGGTTGGCTGAGGCAAATGGCTTAATGGAAAAGTGATTGTAACCTTAGATACTGTGATAGGTTTCAGGCAAGTCTGTCCTCCAGCAGTGAAGTTGCACGTCACCTCGATGGTGTCAGCAGTACAGCCAAGGTTTGGGTCAATCCAGTAAGTGCCTGTTAAAAAGGGGCAGGAGGAGGAAATGGCTCCTAATAACCACACCAGAGTGGACATGTACACAGAAATGATGGAGCAGGTTAAATGTCTCCTCACCATCATACATTCTGTCTTCACAGTTGAAGAGGTCTCGGCAGATCCTGGCAGGATTGTCACGGGTTCCCAGAGGGTTTTTTAATTTCTGGATCAGAGTGCTGAGATGCTGCAGGGTCTTGAAAATGTGTGTGCCCTGGTCTGACATGGACAGGTCCATGCTTGGATAATTCTGTTTAGACACAAAGACTGGCATGACTTTTTTTTATCTTAACTAAGTTGTCATATTCTAGGCCTCTGCCATGGCTCACTTTCCCATAATGGGTCATGAATTTTCTGACAAAACCAACAATTAATAAACAGTGATTCTTTGCTATGCGAATTGTTTCCCTCAAAACTGACCTCCTGCCTCGGTGCACTATGGGATTCGGTGATGACTTGAAAGGCAGCACCAAGAGCCTCATTCTTCTACCACAGAAGACAAGAAGGCAGTAAGGTAACAAAAAATAAGATCATTTTCACTTTTCGGTTTGTACTAAAAGGCATCATCTTTCCACAAAAATACCCTGTACTGACAATGAAGAGAAACATACTTACAAGTGAAAGGGCAGAACTGGGCAGACCCTAGAAACCAAAGGGAGTAACTTGTATTAGAGGCACCATGTGTCTTGGCACATTTTATTTTTTGTTAGAATTATTGTAGGAATGGCCACTTAATGGATTTTTTCATGAAACAGTTCTGTAAATCCCAATATACACTGTTGGTGATGATGTCTTCACTTGTCACTCATTATGTACAGGAACAATCATAAATGCACAGGAAATGAGGCGTGAACGAAAAGGAAATAGAGCATGTCAAATTCAGAAAAGAGGAGCTACTAGCTAACAGCCATTTGATTTAGACCACAGTGGAAAACAAGCAGGTCTATAACTAGATTATCCTCTAAACAATGCATTTCATGTCTCACATATTAACAGTGGTATAGATGTACAGATGAATTTCTCATTTTCAGATTATGTATGGTGGAATGCTACTGCTGGTTCCTCATAGTTTTGGTCTCTGCACTGTTAAAAACTGCAAATCAAATGATGAGCTCCCACTGATTTGTCCTCACTAAGAACCCTTTTCAGAAAGAATACTCTCACTGGAGATTTGATTTGCTTACAGTAAAACACTCAAATTGAGATACATAGTGAAAAATTTATGGACTCTTTTCACTGGTAAAATATACAAAATGAAGAACTTACTGGGGGTCCGGGTGGTCCACGAGGACCGGGAGATCCCTGAAATGTCATGCAACCACATTAGACTCCAAATTATCTAAAACCCAGCTTCTAGAGAAGATGATACAGAAGTGAAGTCATTTCTCCTCACAATGAGCAAAGGATAATGATTAAACTAGAGAGGTAAATGATTACTCACCCTCGGTCCTTGTAACCCCTGTTGGCGATGAGAGAAAAATAAATCGATACTGATAAGCAGACAATCCCATAGTAATAGAATAAGTCTGGCAGCAGAGCAAATATATTTCTGTAGCATCATCTTTGTGCTACCATTGCCTTTATCTACTGTATGCTGAATTGCTATTGAACTGCACGCTTGCTTCTTTACAAGTCTACGCTCTGAAATCCTATTTCCACACAGTAAATCCTCTTTTCACACAGCAAACCCTTACATGAGTGCTGGTGTTGTAGGAGTAAGCTTGTGAATTATGCCTGTGTATGACATCAACAAACCACTTAAAGGGCTTGAGCTGTGCATGCAGCCAACATTTATCAGCCTGACAGGAGTTCCACAGCAGCCAAGTGTCACCACGAGTGTAACAACAAACAGTGGAGCACAATAGGAAATGAAACGTGCTGAGGGCAAAGGAAGCTGACTGGTTTGCTGTCTCCAGACTAAGTACTCTATTCTGTGCTCACAGTACAAACAGAAGAGGATTCATCAAAACATTGGCACACACCATCTCTCCTCGACTTCCTTTGTCACCCTGGGGTCCCTGATGGAGGGAAAAGAGACATAGGATCACTGCATCACTGCCAAAGAGTAGATAGAAGTCTCATAAAACTTGGCAGATCAGAAGAGATATGAGGTACATACAGGATGACCACTGGGGCCAATGATGCCAGCGGGGCCCAAAGCTCCCTCTATACCCTGGAAAACAGACATATGTTGGTGACTGACGACACATGATGGGGCATCTGATGAAGCACTGCTTGCTTGCATGCCAAGTGCGCGGTTTGTGAGAGTTCAGTGCATTGGCACTGGTTGAAATACTGCAGTGACTTACCAAAGTAACAATAGTTTTCATCTTACCATCAAACCACGTGGTCCTTTTGGACCTTGTATCCCTGCTGGGCCAATATGTCCTGGGGGGCCCTAGAAAGACAGTTATTTTTTAAAATAGGGGATAAGCTATGGTAAGCTTAGGTTAACCCTGTATTAATTAATTGTCAAGAAGTAGAATACTTTTTTTAATTTCTCTGCAGTTAGCAAGTGGCTCTCACATGAAATAATACATGCTTTGATGGGTGTGCATCCAAGTCTGGAATAATTTCTGTGTCTTAGACTGATTGATTTCTCTGCTGCTCTTTTGTGTCTGTGTTGCATTTGTGGCAACGTACAACTTCTTACTGTACTGTAATTTTCAGGTATGTTTTGGACATTTTATGTGTTTTATCTCATTTTTACAATGCTTTTTCTTTATTTTGTCTTAACCTGTTCCATTCTGGTTCTAATTCTTATTACTTTTAATGCGGTTAATATTTCTCTTTGCCTAAGCACTTTGAATTGCCTCTGTGTATGAAATGTACTACATAAATAAAGCTGCCTTGTCTTAATAAACCTCACAAAGGGATTTGTTTATAATTTTCTCAGGTGCTTGCAAGTTATCCAGTTGTTACCAATTAATCTATTCCTATCTGTATTAAGTTTCTAGTGTGATAAATGTCAAATAAAGTGAAAAACTCAAACTGTAAAGTCTTGAATCTTAGACCAACATTCTCATACCCAAAGGTAATTCATTTACAAGCACACAACAGAGACAACCAGAGAATTTACATTAGAAACATACAAGTGATTTGCATTTTGACATACTCTGACATATAGTAGCTATAAAATAAATGTTATAAATGATTTGCAGCACAGTGTTTTTGATAGATTTTACCACCCAAGGTTTGTTACACCACCTTTATTTCTGCACTTTTATCTGATGACTTTTCTCAAATTATCCTTAGTCATTGCTTCTATGTTAGAACAACTATTAGAAACTATTGAACAGTAACACAAATCACATCTGCTTCATAGTCCTGTCCAAATCCCACTGCAGGAAAATATCCAACATCATTCTCTCATTTTACTCTCTCAGAGCCATATCATAAGTCAGGCCTAAGTGTTAAGAACACGGTTCAGAATGGAAAAAATGTTTAAGTCTGGTTGACATGTGGTCATCACTTTGGTTATGAATGGATTTTGACGGAAGCATACCTTTGGTCCAAACAAACCCAACACCCCTGGAAAACCTTGTTCACCCATATCCCCCTGATAAACAAAGAGAAGGGAAAGTATGGTGATGGTCATCACTGCACAAGCAGCATGTCATGTAAAGGAATTTTTAGAAGGTATTTGTCAAATAAGTGCTCACTTGCGGCCCTTTAGATCCCTGGTCTCCTTGTTTTCCTGGCAATCCCTTCCCACCAAAAGAGCCTCTTTTTCCTAATGGACCAGTTTGACCCGGAAGACCCCCCTCACCCTGGTAAACACAAACGCACATAAACAAGTGTACATCCTTCTCACATCCCACCCAACGGCCTCTGCACAGACACCAAGACAAACCAGTGGAAGCTACAAAAGCAGTGACAGGTTTATGATTCCCGCAATGGCTACCCACTGATGGGCACTGAATTGTCTTTGTGGGGCCACTGAACAAGTAGAAAGCACCACTGTCAAGATGGATGATAACATGGATCAGTTTGACTGGTGGCTTTCCCCCGCAACACCCTGGTGTCCCATAATATCACTTTTAAATGTTTTATTATTACAAAATGCAGCACAACCAAATCACAGTTTGCCTCATAACAAACTGAATTAGATCATCAATATATGACCCAATCAGAGTGCAACTTTATATCTCATTGAGAGTAAAGGGAAAACTGTCTAAAACCACTAGTCCAATAAATAAAGCCTCTCTGTGTTTATCACTGTCAGGTTTACTGTATGTAAATGTTATGTAACATTGGCCAGGTTATGCAAATAAAAACTGTGCCAACTAATTAATATTTCTGCAACACTAACAATGACTGTGCTGGATATTCTTTCAAGAGAATATATAAAGACTCTGTGCAGAGATTGGCCTTTGAGATCAGAAAATCCTCCAGATATAGTATATAGTAGGCACCATTATGGTGAAAAGGAAGGCTGCTCTTGCAGATTAAAGCTGACCGAGCAATTTCCACTTGATACTGGCAATAAATTATCCTGCATTGTGACCTATAAAGAAGCATATGCCATAACTTAAAGGTGCATTAAATAAGATTTTACACATTGTCTGATAAATCAAGTGAAAATGGGACAGGAGGTGTCTCTCAGCTATACTGCCCCCTCCATGGCACTCTGCTGCCTACAGCCCTTGTGCTGTTTTTCCCAGCTTCTCTACCCTGTGCTGTCAAAGTACGATCCATAAATTAGCCCTGCCTGCCACCTAGCCAAGGTTATAAGAAGAGTTTTCCCAAACAGCAAGTCATTCCAAGCAGTCAGCCATGGAGGAGCTCTCATCTGCTTAAAAAGTCCAAAACAGTGGCTGCCAGAAGTCCTTTTCACAGAAAGATTAGGCGAAAGAAAAGACAAAGAAACCAGGGTTAATATTAGTTTGGCTTTTTGAGATAGGGAGCATTAAAAGCAGCCAAATAATCAATTTAGGTATAGTATTTAGGCATACAATTTAGTAATTCCAGCTTTGGACCAACAAATGTACCAGTTAGTCAGCTAAAGCTAGCTTTGGACTGGAAAAGGTATTTTGTACTGTTTGTCACAACCAGGCGTCCATAGTTCACATCATTGCTAAGAATCAGGACATGATGGGAGGGGCAAGGAGCAGCTAATTGTGTCAGTTTGTTCTGAGTCTCACTAAACCCTCTAGTGGCTGAAAAGAAATTAGGCAGAGTAGCTCTAACATTATGCTTTTGTTGATAAGATAAAAACTTTCTTAGCACAAGCAACTAAAATGAAGGAAACATATGTAACCCATCATTCTCACCTTTGGTCCAATGGAACCTTGACTTCCAGGAAGCCCAGTCACACCAGTTTCACCCTGCTGCCCAGGTTTTCCAGGCAAGCCCACTTCTCCATCTTCTGCTTGCTCCCCCTAAACACAAAAACTAATTGGATAACTATGTATTTCAAACATTTGAGCCCCTGTATAACATTCTACTCAAATTCAGATGCACCATTGAAGGTAACAAGAACAGGCTAGAATTAGAATGTAGATACTAGCAAATCCTCTTGCCATCATAAATACAGGACAAACCCATCTGATTCTTTATGAAGACTGTATATATTATGATGTGCAATGTTGATGTAAACTCATTAAGTAAATTGCGTGAACTGGGAAACTCCCATGTTCTCAGTCTTCTTCGGTCAGCCAAATACAAAAGTCAACAAATTCCTTTCAACATGACTCAAAACCGCTGTTCTTCTCAATTAAATGGGCATCACTGACAGCCCTTACCTTGGCTCCTTTACTTCCATCTTTACCAGGCAGTCCAGTCATTCCAGGCAGCCCCTCCAGTCCCTCCCTGCCCACAATTCCCCGTGGACCAGGAGGACCCTCTGGACCCTTAGAAAAGATAATTACAAATGTTTATAAAAACAATATAATGTCTGATTATATGGCAAGACAAGAAATGTGTCCAACTCACTGGTGGTCCTTTGTTTCCAGATGTGCCTGTTGCCCCTGATTTTCCTTTCTGTCCCTGGAGCATAAAGAGGTCATGTTCCACAGTTCTGACATGGTTGCATGACAGAAAATACATTCCAATAATAATGCATGAAATAACTGATTTCCCTCACAAAGCATAATCATGCCACTGTCCTTACTTGATCACCTTTGGATCCTTTCACCCCTGGTTTTCCCTTTGGCCCAGGATGCCCCTAGAATGATCATTACTTATTAATTGTGAGTTGACAATTTGACACAGTGTCTACATACATAACCTGAGTTTTACAGAGTTTTTAAGAAACAAAACTGATATACTTACAGGAAGCCCTGGGGCACCAGCTTCACCTCTCTTTCCATCAAAACCTATTTGACCCTGGAACAGAGGTTTCTGCATTTCAATGTACAAAACATCATTTAAACCTAATTTATACTACACTGCAGGCAAAACATTTTCATACACAAAGGCAATTCAAAATGCTTAACACAATCCACACAGAGATAAAACATTAAAATGCAAATGAAAACCAACAGTTACATGACAGCACAAAGTAGCAACACACAAGTGTAGATACCCAATACTTTTAGGATAGTTGTGGTAGACTGTGGACTCTCACTGTTCTCATTATTCTTATAACCCTTTACTTCAGTTATGATACATGCAGACAGAGTGTAAAACTGAGTAGAATCAATTAAAAGCAGTCAAAAAAGAACAGTCTTTAGTTTAGTTTTAAAAGTGGCTACAGCTTGGGCAGATCTAAGTTCCAAGGGGAGCTGGTTCTAGCTGTGGGCAGTATAATGGCTAAAGCCCTTTTCACCTTGTTTAGTTCAAACTCTGGGCTCCACTAGCTGACCAATCCCTGCAGATCTGAGACACCTACCAGGCTTGTACTCAGCACACACAATACCTGAACACCAATGCAAACATGTCAGTTTTATTGCACTTACAATGTGTCCTGGGTCACCTGACTCTCCTCTCTCTCCTCTGTTTCCAGGAGGACCCTGGATTCATATAAAAAAACAAACAAACAAACAAAAAAAAACCCACAAATCAATAAAATAATCCAGAATACCCTCACAAAGAGCACAGAAAAGCTGGTGCATGTAAGAAACTCACTCTGTCACCTTGGGGACCTGGAGGACCTTCTACCTTGCTGTCATCTCCTTGTTCACCCTAAACAAGCAATACAGAAACAACCACAATCAATGAAATTTCCCTTAGACCCAGTGGTCTGTGCAAAATCAATGCATGTTTTGTTTGAGAGAGTATAACAATGGGAACAGATTGCCCACTCTATTTATATGAATGGAAAATCATTACATGCGCTATTACCCACAATGATCCCATTTCACATAAATGGGGCCAATGTCTATTCCAGAGCCTTTATGGGATTCGTTAAACAATAACTACAGAAGTGTGTATGATTTTAATAGTCATGTGTTGTGCATGTGACAGATAAAATAAATTAAAACAAGAGCCCAGCAGGCATCTGAAAGCTGTAGGATAATTAGTGATGGCCACTGGCTTAGAAAAACTGATAAGATAAGAAACATACTGCTCTTAACATAATGGTGTTACAGGGTATGTTTAAGCACCAGGGTTACCTGGTGCTCTCAACTGTCAGGCATACATTTCAATGGTCCGTGTGATAGCATGGTATTGATTTAATTAAAAAGCACGTGCAGCCACTATTAAGAGGTAATTGGCAAAAAACAAAAACAAACAAAAACATATCCACACATGGATTCTACCCAGGAACTAAAAAAATGCAAATTAGTGTCTCACTAAACTCAGGTGCAGTGTGTTCTGTTCTGTGCCGCGCCTGTCAAATAAACATAAATTATAGTACTAATATACCCAAAATCATAAGCCGAAGAGTCCAGGTGCTTGGCTAATTATATACAGTTGACAGCACTGAGTTAATTGGATGTGTCCTAGCTCATATTATTGATCAAATTAGGGATGACTTCAGGAATATTGCAAGGACAACAAGACAGATAGAAAAGGCAATAATTAGAGACACAACTGAAGTCCAGATGCATACAAAAACACTCAAAGACAATGTGCTGCTCAGAAGTTTTAGATTGTTAAGTAATACCATCATTAAATGAAACCAGGGTGCATTAGAGACAAAGTGTGGGAATGTACCTTTTCACCTTTTGGTCCAGGAGGTCCCAGTGGGCCCTGTGGTCCCATGTGACCCTGGGAAAAGAAAAAGAGTTTGTGACTGAATATAATTGGAACACTATAATCTCCCAGCCTTCACTCCACTTTAGAGTGTGAAATACTGTTTGTAGTGTAGAGAAACACATGGAATCAATGTACAGACAATTGAGGATACATTTTCCAAAACAGTGTCATCAATCATCTCTCCATCTTCTGCTGCCATGACAAATGCAATTTTGTGATTCATCAGTCAAGTCAGCACTATATGTTTCAATAATTTGATTCTACTTTAGTCATAAATTTGGAATCATCAGTCTTATCCTGAATCTGTTATGCATGTAAACAGGTGAAGACCAGCAATGTTGTTGTTTTTCTCTCCTTTGCACACAAAAAAGAAAGTTTGTTGTCACACTCCATCTCAGAGCAGTTTCTCCATCACTCCTGCAATAGCTGGCAAATGTAAAGTGCTGTCCTGGTGTGGATACATCGAATAGAGGCACATTTAGGTAGAGGAAAGACTCCCTACTCTCCATTTATTTATTTAAAGTTTGTTTATGTGGTCTTGAATTAAAACTGTATATAACGTTATGACCACTGACAGGTGAAGTTAATAGCACTGATTATCTTGTTACAATAGCACCTGTCGGAGTCGGGGGTATATTGGGCAGCAAGTGAACATTCAGTCCTTGAAGTTGATGTGCTGAAAGCAGGAAAAATGGGCAGCATAAGGATCTGAGTGATTTTGACAAGGGGCCAAACTGTGGTAGCTGGACGATTGGGTCTTTCTCCCAGACTGCAGGTCGTGTTGCTGTTCCCAGTCTGCAGTGGTTACTACCCACCAGAAGTAGCCTAAGGGAGGACAAACAGTGAACTGGCAACATGGTCGTGGCCAACCAAGGCTCACTGATGATGAGACTGACCTAGTGTAGATTAAATTTTTAAATGTCATTCACACTTTTAAAAAGATCCCATTTTGTTTGAATTTTTGTTAACATGGTTTAAAATGAGAAATACTGTATATTGGTTCTCTATGAAGAGAAACATTCAGTGGCTGTAGTGGTGATATCACACCTAGAGTGGTGAGGCTGTTGAATTTGTCGAAATCTCTCCTTTAACACAAGTTTTTCAGTGAATGGTAGACACAATAGTGCTTTTCCTGAATATGGAGGAAAACG
Source organism: Monopterus albus (assembly GCF_001952655.1). Lineage (NCBI taxonomy): Eukaryota > Metazoa > Chordata > Actinopteri > Synbranchiformes > Synbranchidae > Monopterus > Monopterus albus. The sequence continues at coordinate 1,706,884 of NW_018127917.1, forward strand.
GATTCACAGAAGATGAACAGTGAGCTGGAGAGTGACACGAGTGCCAGCCAACTCCTGTGTACACAGTATTAGGCAGGTAGTCATAATGTTATGGCTGATTGGTGGCTAATCCACCTTTTGACAGGTACCATTGTAATGAGATAACCTATACTATTCATTTCACCTGCCAGTGATTTTAATGTTGTGGCTGAACAGTTTATATTTCCATCGCTGTTAATGAAGAAGTGCTTACCGCGTAACCTGCTATGCCTAGTTGTCCTTGTAGGCCCATCCTCCCTGGAATGCCCTAGGGAAATATATGGATTTTAACCAACATCCACCACCAATCAATTAAGTCCTTAATCTCTAAACTACTTACCACTGGCCCGATGGTTCCTCTTGCTCCCTTCTGTCCAACAAACCCCATCTCTCCCTGCTCACCAGTAGGCCCCGTCTCACCCAGATGACCTTGATGACCCTTGCTCCCCTGGACAGAGACCATCAATGGGCAGGTTATGCAGTGAGTGTAAAAAGATTTCCTGAACTGTTATCTGGGCAGTTTGACAATTCAAATATTTAATACAGAAAGTCCTTCGGGTCTGTTACCTCAACAGAGAATGCTCCTACCTCTGTATTAAATGAGTAAACCTTGCATTCAAAAATGCAAGGTGTGTTTACGCCCCAGGCAAGTGAACTGACAAACCTGTTCTCCTGATTTTCCTCTTTCACCAATTTTGCCAGGTTTGCCCTCCTGGCCCTGATAAGAGAAAATCAAACAGGGTTGTGAGTCGACAAAATGAGCTGCCTTTTCATGGGAATTGAGTGAAATTTGGAGCTGGCTGCTGAGACACTCACCCTTACACCCACCAGTCCAGGAGGCCCAAGATGTCCTTCCTTTCCTTTCAGGCCAACATCACCCCTGTTTCCTTTTGTGCCATCTGGACCAGCATCCCCCTTTTCACCCTGGGTACAGTAGTACAAGTCCAATTAAAAATACAATATACTGGAGTATGTTGATGTAATCCCAGGCAACCTTAGTCAGTCAAATTATTCTGAAACAACAATTCATATCCCCACTCCACTTCAAACCTTTGTCTCTAAAATCTGAGTAACTAAAGATACTTACAGAACCGGGGGGCCCCAACATCAAAACTTCGCCTACAGTCATGAATTTTGCCTCTAGAACAGTGATTGAGCCTGATCCAGTGAATGTAGATTCCTGCCTCTTGTGTATTTTTCTAAGAGTCTATGATTGGGAGCTTGATTTTGAGAAGGGTTGCAGATTATAAATCAAATCTGTCATTTCATTCAGTATTCACAGTCCATCAGTTCATCAGCTGTATCTACTGCCACCTTATCAGAGCTGATCATGAGGACTTCAGTTTTGTTGCAAGTTTGTAGACTGACTCTTTACAGTTGAGCAGCCATCTTGTAAGAAAGCCAACATGTCCACCAGCCTTGCAGCAAGTTAAAGAAAAGGTAAGTCAAGGTCTAACCATGTACCAAAGTTAAAGAGTCCATGACATGTTTTTTGACTTATCTACAATGTTACAATGGCAAATTATCATCCTAGAGGTGTCCTAAAGCTCAAATAATAAGGTGTACGTATGTTCTAGTATTTCTATGCAGAAGCAACTGGGTTTATACACATCTCCCAAACTCTTGCTCATGAGATTTTTTTTAACAAAATAAAGTATTACAAGATAATTCAAGGATCTCCTTGAATGGGCATAAAATCCAGGCCGTTGCGCATTCATGCAAGTTTGCCTGACATCCACCGGTAGCCAAGATTAAACATTAAACATTAAATGGCTGGAAACAAAATGAGCATGCCATGGGCACTTTAAGAAATGCAGCCAAAACAACCAGCATCTGCCCAACTGAACATGTAAATGTAATCTAAGTCTGGGCCATGAATTGAGCCCTGAGAAACACCACAGGAAAAGAAGAGTATTAGACTTAGATCTTGCAGTGAGAAAACAGAGGACTCCTTGGCACATATTAACATATCACTTGAGACCCTACACAGTAGAAGGCCAAAGAGTGCTTAAAGGATATCTGTCAATCTGTCAGTCCTTAATTATTTTATTCATCTGTGCCATAGACCTCCACTGTTGTTCAAAAATGATTAAAAACACATCAGGGAAACATTCCGCTGCATTGGGTGACATACAGTATTTCTTCATTATGAAACACCAGCCCGGCATATTTTTTTTAAATGTTGCCCCAAAGGAAACATGTCCCCAGTGGAGCACGGTATTTCCCCTGTGTCTTTTTAATTGTTTTTGAACAGTGGAGGTCTATGGCACAGATGAATAAGGTAATTAAGGGGAGACAGAGAGACAATTAATTGTTGGATTAAATGATCAGCTTTATCCTTTAAAAATGGCTGTACTCTACACTTCTCCATTTGTTTTACAACTTTGTGTTGTTTGGAATCTTTCTCCAGATTTTTTTTAACCTATCTCTCCCATCATTCCCCCTGTCAACTCACAGAAATACTGCATGGCTCATCTTATCCCAAGCCTGTGGTTCAAACAGTGAAGAGAGGGACCACCTGCATTTCACTCTGTTTCTTTCATCTATATGGTGCTTTACATATGCATAACCAGATTAAATAACAGCTTTTCCCCTCAAGCTGTTAAATTTGCTAAACATGGCCAGACCACCTACCCCCTCACTCTCACAACCACACACACAATCACACACAGACACAGTGACACGCTGCTGGAGTGCAGATGCTCAGACTATTTTTATTATGTGCCTTCTGCTGCTTTTAGTGTTTTATGCATTTTTGTACTTTAACTATTTTCATTTTTAAACACCTTAATGTTTTAAATTGTTTTAATGAGAGTCTACTCAGGGTGTGCCTTCACAGTTTCATTGTATTGCTGTCTTACACTGCAGTATAATGACAATAAAGCTTATCCATCTATGTATCTATATTTATTTAAAATTATACATGGGTTCTCTCAAGAGCAGCTGAAACTGCATATACAAAAGCCGTAGGCTCACCTGGAGGCAAGAATTAGGTGTTAAACTTAAATGGAGCAGGGTGGCAGTCAAAAGAATATTTATTGCAACAACTTGAGTTAATTTACTTCTTGTAAAATTTTATGTCATGAATAGACTTCATCTCACCAAAGTTATTCAATTACCGATTAAAACATCTGACACTGAGAGATGTAATGACTCTGATCATAAAAACAGAATTTTATGATTTGATGAATTTCAAGTTTGAAACTGAATCATGACACTGCACTGCACTGCATCCCCAGTTAACAGCACAAGCTGCAAACTGTTCTTGAGCTGCTGTTTAACATTCAAGAGCTGCACTGTGGCCAAGAACCCCTCAACATAGTTCACTCTCCTGCCTAACAGAAAATGTCCTGTACAGCAGAAAGCTAAACAGACTCTCAGGTTGATCTATTCTAATCATCAGTGTTCTCTGTGCTCACATTTTACCGCCTTGTCTGAGCCTAAAGCTGTTTGTGGCTCTGTCAGCCATACGTGCAGTGGTTTAGCTCTGCTGAATAGGCAGGCTTTTACTGCCTTTTTTTTCAACACTTGCCAGACAGAAGAGCTGTTAAAATAGCCCTGTTATCGGTTTTCACTAAGCATCAACACAATGCAGCTCCAGCTGTACAAAGTCAAATATCTCACAAACAATACTCAACTTGTTCTCATTACAATAAGCTGTTGCAGTAAAAAAGCTGGTTCACTGGGTTCACAGACACACAGCTTCAGGGCAGAATGATGTTGAAATTAGTAATAAGAATGTGGCTACATTTTCAAGGTAACATCACAGTTTTATTGTGATGGTATATCTCAAATTTTCATTCACAGTATATCTCATTGTCATGCTTGCCTTGGCTCCGTCAGGTCCACTTGGTCCAGTCTCCCCTTCGATACCTGTCTCACCCTGATGAACAAATAAAAGCACAGTACCAGTCAAAGGTTTTGACACAGCATCTCATTCAGTGGCTTTTCTGTTTCTATTATTTCATGCACTACAGACTAATCCCGAAGACATCAAGCCAAACAATGTGCTTTACCTCATTAATACTTAACAGAAGGAAAATATGGCATACTTACTCTCTGGCCAATCAAACCCTGCTCCCCGATGTTGCCAGGCAGACCAATAGCACCCTGTCAGGGGAAGAAACATGGTCAAGTCATCAGTGAGGTGTTATATCTCTTGATGTACAACCTTCGCCTCACCATGGGTGTTTTACCAAAACTACTTTCTCAGTAATGGAGATTAGCATGGCATTACATTTGTGCCTCAATCCTGAGTGCACTAATGGACCTTTTTAGTACAAAAATATTTTATGCATGTACATAAATTATATTTCATAGAGAAATCAAATTTTATTATCCACAAAAGTGCATAAGAGCCTTTCTCACTTTTCCTCTACCATAACATCAACCTAATGGAACTGCAAACTGGAGTAGGTGATTTCTGTTTTGTTGCCTGTACAAGTGCAAAGACTGCCATGTGATAACAATGCATCAATGTAATCGCAATTTTAATTATGCAAAACACAAAAGACAAGTGCTCATTGACCAATCCAATGTCTCAGTAATCAATGAAAAGAACACAATACAAACGTCTTCACCTTCTCTCCGGGTTCACCAGGCACCCCTCTTTCTCCAGCCTTTCCCAGCAACCCCTGTCAGAAACAGTGACAGCCTTTATTCAGCGCTAATGTAACAGTCAGTGGGAGCTCTTGCGCCAGCTGTGTGATCAAACTCACCACTGGTCCCATCTCTCCCAGTGGCCCTACAGTTCCTGGTGGCCCTGCTGGTCCCTGTGGCGACAATCCAGAGGCATCAATAAAAAGGTTAAGAGTGCTTTTTAATCTTGGACAAACATCTTTCCAAGTGACAGCAGAGGAGGAAAAATGTGTAAAGAAATAAGAACCATGCAGAAAGTGTTGATTTGTAGAGATCAGTTAATCTGCAGGGCTAGGAGCCTTCAAAACACCAAGCCAAAGAATCTGCAAGTGATAGAAACAGGCCTGCTGTTACAGAGACACGTTCAGGCTATAATAAAGCTGCCTCTCCAGAAGGAGATGGTGTAAATCAAATTGTCTCAGACTCACTACTACTCTGCTTGTGTCTGTGAGACTTGGGCAGAATGAGAGAACAAGAATTAGGTTGTTCAGGGCTTTTCGACCAGACATGGATTTCTAGGAAGCACTCAATAACAGGTGTCAAAGTGGAAATTCAGTTAAGTAAGGTTCAAGAAGAAGAGTGCACAGTAGGTGCTGGAGAACCATGTTGTTTCATTGTCTGTTTCATTACAGACAATGAAACATGGTGTCTGTCTATACCCTCCTGTGAGAGATTCTACAGCTTTCTAAATTTTACATAATTGAACCAGATGGAATAAAAACAAAGAAAAGGAAACATTACCATACTGTTGCCTGCTATTTCTTAAAGGGATTTATTCTTAAATATGGGGTATATTCAGATTAATAAATTATAAACTCACTGGCTTTCCTGCAATTCCTTTGGCTCCTGGAGGTCCTGAGGGTCCTTGAACACCCTGAAAACAATAGAGCTGTTTATAGCATACATCACTGGTATTCATACTGTACACATGTTGACATGCTACAATGCCCACTAGAAAAACAATGTTCCACACCAGCTTCTCTTATCCACTACAGTTCCCCAAAATGTGTCCACCCCAAAAATCAAGACTGACCTAAAAGAGACCTTTGTTAGCCCCAATCACTTACTGGAAATCCCTTAGGCCCAGCTTCACCTGGCTCACCAAGCCTTCCCTGCAGCAAACGACAAAACAGAAACAAGTAAAGAGCTTTTAATGCTTTTGTTTGGTCTTATACCAGTTCAGACTCTAGTGCTCAGTTCTTTGTGTTTTCTCTGAGATTTTAAATTTAAAAAGCAACAACGTCCAGTCACAGGTTGTTAGAGCCTGATGTGATCACTTAGAATTACTTGCACTGTCAAACCAAAAGTGCAAAACATTCAGTTTTATTAAAGGAAAGAGGCAAATCCTGACTTTTCATTAGCCGAAAAGGTCATTAAATGTTGGGCCTTTTTGTTGAAATTACTTCAAGAATTATTCAATTATCATGCTGGTAAATTGTTAATTTTCAAACCAAACAACTAAAACTACTCTGCACTAATGAATGTCTCTGCAAGTTCACAAGCCATTAGCAATGGCAGTCACAAAGGCATGGTGTGAATGAAGCAGTGCTATAGTCACAGCTGCACCAAATGGGACTGTAAATAAATGTGCATTTTACCATGATCGTGTGTTGTATTGTATGTAACATCAAGCACACAGTTTAATGTACATCAAACTGTAAGCACGTTTCTCTGCTCTTGCTTAAAGTTTCTCTTCAAGTCAACCAGGGAAATAGTTCTTCATTAAGAAAAGTTCCAAAATGGCAGTGTTGTCTCTGCTATGTGCTGCGCTGACCATCAAGGGCAACTTGGGGTTGGTTCAGTGTCTTGCCCAAGGATGTTTTAACATGTGGACTAGGAAGAACAGGACTCAAATCTCCAACCTTCTATTTAGTGGATGACCACTCCTGAGCTACAGCCGCCCTGTCATTACGTTATGAAGGGAAAGTAAAAAGAAAAAGCCTAAGTTTCCTTACCAACTCCCCAGGGAGGCCAAATTTTCCTGGTGGTCCATCAGGGCCCTGCAGAGAAAACATCCAACCCAGTTAAATGAGCTTTTTAAAATCCCAACTACAAAGCCAAAAACCATCAATAGTCCTGCTGTTAGATTTGTAGTTAGCATCATCTCAAGATTCTGTAGAAAATAGTTACTAATTAGTCTCCTGGACAAGCTGCTGGTATAAGTTCCCACGATTGCTAAGAAACTTGGGTTACTTTTTCTTTTTTGTCCTTATTTTCCACAGGACAGATTCAGTGTGTGCACTAAGGATGTCTAAGGCACTTTGGCATGTAGCTTAACCACCAAATATTTGCCACAAACTTGAACTGAGGTTTTCAAAATTGCTGTTGACTATGCGCTCACCTTTACTCCAGCAGACCCTTCCTCCCCCACTGGGCCATCAGGACCCCTTGGACCCTATAAAAAAGAAATACTAGCTGTCACTGATGAGCAGCTTTGGAAAACCTGGCCTTTAACAGACCTGAGGTACAAGTTGTTTAATATTAAGGCAATACATTTAGGCACTTAATCTTCATTTCTGTCATCTCCATTTAGTGGAGCCTGGGAGGCAATTCTCTTTGTCTTAAGTGTACTATGCAGCCCACATTGAACAGATGCCAACAAAAAATGTGGCTATTTTGCAATTACTTAGCATCTGCAAATTAGCTCCACAGTGTGCTGAACACTGGCTCGACTTTGTGCCTATGTTTCCACGATTACACACAGTGGTACAATGTGGTTATTGCAAAGAAGCCTTGGAAAAAGGTCACTACTCCTGTTGCTGACTCATCCTCGCCCTTAAAATTGTTCATGTAAGCATCTCATATAAAAGTTATTTAAACAGAACCAGAGTAGAATACAAATCCTACTTACACATGGCCTTTTCATTGCTGTTTGGTAATAACAGACAAATTTGTTCAAGACTGTTGAGAAACTGAGGTAGTGGTGTGGCTGTGCATGATTGATAACAAAATATTAATACAATCCAATAAGCTTTCTGATCATCCAAAAATATTTTGAATTATTACATAAATAAAAAAGAGTTTTTCATTTAATTTAACTAACCTGCCTTCATGGAACTAGGGGAACAATCTGTACTGTGACTATATGGCTTTTTCTCAATTAAGTTGGACATATTTTAAAGTGCAGGCATTTACTATCCATTGATCACTCCATAAATCTGTTTTTTTTAGACCCATTCAACCTGAACAGGCATGTCAGCTTTAAGCTCACCCACTTTCACCATCTTTGTTTTAATACTTGGGTTTTTAAGTACAGTGGAAACACCTAAAACTAAATTATGATAATGACTTGCTTACATATTGACGAAATGCATCAGGTGAAGATTGTAAAGTCCAATTGGATGGGGGCAAACAAGTGAAAGACACAGTGACATTATGCTGATGTATGGGTGAAGTATGACTAAAACTTCTAAAAGTAAAATATTGAAACAATATTTGAGAACAAACAAAAGGTAACAGAGGAGTACGAGTGAAACATATTTGTTTTACTCGTTTCAGGAATCATTTTTAAAATGTGAAAATGTCAGTTTTAAACACCAAACATTGGGCTCAGGAAAAGGTTATTAGTGTTCTTCCCCATTCTTGCTGATTGGGAATTACTTGAGACACTGCAAAAACAACTGGTGTTTAATCATACTTACCTTAATTCTATTTCCCAAAGCTTTGATGTAAATGTCAGTCATTACAGTTATTAAATATATTTGTGACTGTGATATCAGGGAAGCCTTGTAAAACCAATCTAAAGAATGAAATGCCTTAATTATATCATTTCTTCAAGTTGGAGCAATTATTCATTCAGTCCAACGAGCTTGCTGTGCAACCAAGGGCTATTTTCACAAAGCAGAAAAGTCAATTATAGAAGAATCAATGCACAGAACTTTTTCCTCAGCTCATGACAGACACATTTTTCATGCACAGAAACGCCACAGTGTTTTACTGTATGTAGTGAGATGTCAGGACAAACTGCTTAGTATGTTAGAATTCATGTGCTCTGAAGGTTACTGAGTAGTCTTCAGTCTGGTACTTTTGCATTGCACTTCAAAAAGATACAATCTGTAGATGCTAAGTTTTGATCTGTTCATCACTGTTCATGTTAACTACTATAACATTGTAAGATTTGAGTCTTATAGACACTAGTTACTTTATCAGTTTTGGTTACTTTTCAGTTCTTCATTGTCTTTCAGTTACGTTTCATATGTTTACCTTCCTTGCTTACACATGGTAAAACTGTACTGATGATTGACCAGAACTACTGAGCCTTGGTTACTTTAATACATTTATTTTCCTTGCATGTATAATTTCCAATTGTACTGATGAGAGTCAAGTGATACTGAAGTAGAAACTGACTACTTTAACTTCTGTGTACACACAGTGTTTATATTCATGAGGTCCTGCTTTGTCTTGTAATGGGATTGCACACATAGGGGGTCTGCGGAGCAAAGGACCCATTGTTCAGCTGCCGCCTGGAAAATCACATGACAACACACCTGGTTTCGTGGTACTTCTGTCCAGGGCGGAGCAGCCCAAGAAGATAAATGTATTGTTAAAACATAGTTCATGGTTCAGAAGATGGATTTCCTGCGGGAGCTTGTTCATCTTATATTTATTCTAAACAAATGTTATTGCTGATAGTGCAAATTATGTAAAATACATAACGTCCCATACTGCAAAATGTATGTTTTCTTGGATAAGACCTACTGTATGTTAACATCTGCAGACACGCTAGCATCTCTGTGAGGCTGTAGCTAAATGCTAAAACTAATAACACTATTGTGATGTTTAGCAGACACTGTTTACCAGATTTACCATGTTAGTTTAATGTGTTAGCCGAAAAACGTAGAAAACACTTGAATGTGTTGGCATGCTATTTGCTAAAGAGCACTAAAGAAAAACGAAAGGTAGGGCTGACGGGAGTGCCCTTCATTTTGCAGGTATTTGGAGAAGTACTGGACAAACATTTTGGGTAACCATAAATGTCAGCACAAAATATCTGAAAGCAACTCAGACATGTTATTCTGGACCAGAGTGTGGAACCAACACACACAGTCATCCTTACAACAATGATGCCAGTTCCATGAAATGTGAGTAGACTGAACTGTTGCATCATATCATATGCTACAACACAGCATGTGTCATCTAATGATTATATAATCTTATGTCACAGATTTCAGTTACTTACCCTAAGACCTTTGGGCCCTCTGATGCCAATGGATCCACGTGAACCAGGAGGCCCCTAAATGTGTGTGGAGAGAAACATAAGTCTGAGCTTTAACTTTGGAAACTAAGATACAAGGGACAGTTGTCTAGGTCTCATTCTTATTTTTATTAACAACATCAAGTACACATCAGCTCAGTTGTTTAATATACAGTAATTATAGCTATCAAAGGTTGCATTTTTAGTGCCTTTATAAAGGATTCATATACAATAATAGACTTTTGTTACTGTCAGTAATTTTGCTTAACATGAGTTCAGGACTGCATCATCATTACACGCAACAGCAGGTGATCATGTGACTGGTTGTATGCCAGGAATAGCTGGAACATTTGAGACATGTTTAGAGTAACATGTTTTAATTTTAAACACAACCATCTAGGCCACACAACATTTCAAAGGCCCAAGCCTGCATTTTATCTTCTATATAAGGTGCTATACAAATTTAGACACATCATTAAATGTAAGTAGGTTAGGCTAAAGTTAGAATGTAGATGCCAGGAATTTCTGTAGTTTCCATAAATACAAGACGAACCCAACTGATTCTTGGTGAGGATTATACCATGTTATGATACTGTAGTATGTGCAGTGTTCACCTGATCTCGTTAAATAAACTGTCTGAACTGGTAAACTCTCGTGTCCTGGGTTTTCTTCAATCAGCCAAATACAAAAGTCAACAAATTTCTTTCAGTTAGACTAGCTTAACACTAACTGGAACTCTTGTTTTGCTGAACTAGCTTAACTGCTGCAGCGAAGCAGACGTGTATTTCAGGGTGTCTCAGTACACTGTGATGTCACAGTTGGGTGTTTACAAGGGCAACACACCAAACTTCTGACCATACTTGTAAAGCTTTGAGAGTGAAAACAGCAAACCTACTGGGATCCCTTGTAGTCCAGATGGCCCCGTCTTTCCAGGTATTCCAGTGTGACCCTGATGACAACAACATTATTCAAATGATATCTATATGATTTATCAAATAAATAATAAACTATCTATACTATATGCCCATTCTGTGATTATTGTTTAATCACCTAAATCAGTCTCTTCAAACAAATCACACCCCCATCCCTTATGTATGTAGAACTGAATGCCCCCTGTTACAAGAGACAGGGTCCAGACTTACTCCTTACCATTGGCCCCGGTTCACCTGGTGGCCCGGGGTCGCCTGTTTTCCCTCGATCACCCTGAGGAACCACAGTCCACAATTAGAGAAACATCATAGGCAGGGTTTCAACTAATGATTATTTTCATTATCAACTAATGTCTTTCAGTCTACCAAATATCAAAACACAGTCAAACATGCCAATCACAATTTCAGAGCCCAAATTGATGCCTTCAAATTTCTGGTCTTGTCAGAGAAACAGTCTAAATCTGAAATATACATATTTTACAGTGACTATAGGTTGGTACAGATAGATATTATAATTATATAAAGAAAAGTAGGAAATTTGCCCATTTGAGAAGCCATACCATCAAATGTTTCACATTTTTGCTTGAACAATTAACAGATTACTAAAATTGCTGCGACTGATATATCAACAAAGAGCAACAGATTAAAAAGGACAATGGATGACAGCAAATGTGATAAACTGGCACCATGCTAACCTTTTCTCCAGCTATGCCTGTCTCTCCAACAGGACCAACAGAACCAGGCAGTCCCTGAAGGACAGAGAACATGCAGTCTTAATCTCTTGTTCCTCTTAGGTGTACTGAAGGTATATTGGTCATAATAGGCCGCTGAGCTTTGGGGCTCCAACAAAACACCACAAACAAGTGAGCAACAAACAGAAATGTGCAGAAGAAAAGGAAGAAAAGCCTTTACCCTCTCGCCAAGCTTTCCGACCTCGCCAGTTATCCCGGTCTCACCCTACAGCAAAATAGGTCATTAGCATAACACAAACTTGTTCATGCCTTTCGTTTTTAGTTTAAATCAGTTGAAATATGCTTGGAGGCCCATTCCACCTGTGGTAATGGAGAATTAACATCTAATTTACACTTATTCGGATGATACATTATCATAAAGACAATCAAGGAACAAATGTTCAGTTAAGGAGGACAGTGGTTCAACAGAGGATGTGTGATTATTAGGTCTGACCTTGAATCCATCCGGGCCTGTCGGCCCAGGAAATCCCTGCCTCCCTGGCCTGCCCTGAACAGAAAACAAAAGTGACACACAGAATTGTACTGAAGCTCCACACAACAAATAAACCCCTCTTTACTGTAAAAGGTGCAAACTGCTGTCCCTCGAGAGGCTAAGGCACAAGACAAACCAACAATTGATGCCAAAACTAAAACATCTCTTTAAGAAAGTTAATGATCCAGAAAACAAAGAGGCTTTTGCAGCATCAAAGGTTTCTTATTACTCCCAAAAATCACTGGGTTATTTGAGTTTGTTTTCAGTGGGTTACACTTTTGGGAAATAGATTGGAGTCAAAGACTGCAAAAATAATGTTTCATTGTTAAAGTCTTCTCATTTGTTTGGTCTGGGACAACTCCAAACCAACACTTTTTTGAATCAGTTCAAAGCCCTCCATTTGTCTCTTATAAAGTCTTAAGTTTGGCTTCCACGGCAACTTTATTGACTGTGGTCCATGGACAAATGCTGCTAACTAAGAATATAAATTGATTTTTGAAAAACAAACAACAAAGGAGCCAGTTTGAATTATTTCTCCACAATCTTAGATTAAATAACTTTTATTGACATCCCCAAAAGACACAAATAATTCACTATTGTCGGTATTCAGTCAAAGTATTTTCTTTCTTACAATGAATTAATCATCACATTAAATATATCTTACAAACAGCTATATGCTTGGTTTGAAATTGAAAGATAGTCGTTTTGATTTATTGCTTGTTAGTGTGTGGTTTTTAATAACAAAAAGAAGTCTAACAATTTGCTGACCAATCTGGTAATATGAGTATACAGAGAGCAGAACAACATAGAGATCAGTCTGCCAAAGTCCATAACAGACTAGAGACTGCAAATTCAGGGAAGCCTAAATTTAGGCAGAGGCACATGTTGCTTGTGTGTAGAGTGTGTTGTTGCCTGCTGTGTATAGCAGATCCTACATGATTACTGTTTTGTGGTGTTTGCTAACTGGTCATAAATTGCAGGGATTATTCATTCAGCACTCACCTCCGGTCCAGCGGGTCCAGCTGGCCCCGTTGTTCCTTTATCACCCTGACAAGAAAATTATTGAAAAAGGTCAAGGGAAGAAAAATGTCTTTATCTTTCGCTCATTTTCAAAATATATTGATATACCAAAGTCAAACCAACCTGAAGTCCAGGTGTTCCTGTTGGACCTGGCAAACCTCCAGCCCCTTGCTTTCCCTATAGATAACAAGACTGAAAGTGAAATTTCACTTCATTTATTACACTTGACAATTCAGGTCTGAAGAGTCAGTGTTACACTACCAACCTTGGGCCCTTCTGGGCCATTTTGTCCTGGTGGGCCAATGTCACCTGGAAAGCCCTTTAACAATGTCAGAAATTAAACCACAGTTTCATCACAACACAGTAGCATACTTTCTGCATTAACACATTAAATATATTGATACGGTAAGACAAATAGTCAACATAATACTTAGCAAATATGAGCTATCCTACCTCTGAGCCAGGAGGACCAGGTAAGCCATCAGGGCCCTTTTCACCAGGTTTGCCCTGAGAAATTCCACATGCAATGTCACGACACAAATCAGTGATGAGATTTCCTGCCAGTAACCTCATAACTTTAGTCAACAAAGCATAGACATTTTGGAAATAGCTTTTTATGTTCTTCTGGTGCTCAGTGCTTTAATGAATGGGACTTGCCTGCAATCCAGGTTTTCCACGAGGACCTGGTAACCCAGGTATGCCATAGGTACCCTGTAACATAAAATTCACTATAATGTAATCAAGTGTGGAAAAAAAAAAATCTGAACATGCTAATCACACAGAGGAACATTGAAACTGTGAGTAAAACTGTTATAGATGGACTGAAGCAGGAAAGAAGACAAACCCAATATCTATAATCCCTCTTATTCACCCATGCACACGCACAGACAGTGGCAGAGATGCCACACAATGCTGTAGTCTAGTCACTGGAAGAATTCTGAAGTTCACTGTCTTGCTCAAAGACACTTCGACATGCTGATGAAAGAAGCCAGGAACAGAAGCACCAATGCTGTGATTAATGGATAAACCTGTCTGCCACCTGGCCAACATACCTTGTCCCCTTGGAACCCACGCTCCCCTGGCACTCCTGGTAAGCCAACGTCTCCCTAAGAAAACACAAAATAAGGTGAGAAATATAATAATAATACTGAGAGATTCATTCCAGGTGGGCATTATAGGTGTCTGCTGGTTTTCTCCAAAGTCAGTTATTCACATGCATTCTCATATTCAGTGGTCAGTGATCTAAGAAAGAAATATGCAGATCACCTGATCACCTTCCAGTCCTGGTTCCCCTGGGTTCCCTGGTACTCCCTTGCAAAAACAGAACAGAAAACAGTAACATCACTTTTCCCTGTTAGCTTGAGTTTACACCGTCAGGCTTTTAGAAGAAGACATGACCATGGAGTGAAGAGTTCACAAGGTTTACAGATTTTATCCAAATAAGCAACTCACTGAATTGGTACTTAAAGACATTCTGGTTAAGAAAAATAATAAACCAAAAGGTATCATTTTAATGTCACACCAATATCAAAACCATAGTCATGAACAACACATCCACACTGGTTACCTTGTGGCCTGGCGGTCCTGCTAAGCCCATAATGCCAACAGGACCCATGTCTCCCTGTCAGCAATAAAACATAAAACATATTTACTAAACTGAAAACACAGGTCAAATTTCACATGTTCACTGTCACAACTGCTTCTATTACCCAAAACTACATCTGTAAGTGTGCAAGTAAGGAATCACACTTTTCTATATAGCCCTTTTCAAAGCAGTAGCTCCAATCAGCTTTCCAGGAGGAAGTAAAGACAAAGAGGACCCTCAAGAGAAGACAATATATGGAAAAAAACAAGGACTCAAAGTGTATAAATCAAAAAAATATAAACTACAAACTAAGTGACGAGAATACAACACTCACAATAAGACCAGGGACTCCACATGGGCCAAGAGCTCCCAGTTCACCCTAAAAGGCAGAACAGAAAGAACGAGATACAGAAAAGATGTAACATGAGCACAGGCTGACAGAGCTGTAGAGTGGCAGGGGGAGGAATCACATATAAGCATACAGCATGTTTCTATATTTTGTTTACTTCTTTGTTCCTCCATTGATAGTCTAATACAGTATGCTTCTCCACTCAGTTTAGCACAGTGAGTGAGCGCTCGGCACAGAGAGGCTTGTTGTCCAAGCTACCCACATGCCATGCCTACATCCTCTCTATGCTACACATCCAACAGAGAGCGAGATGGAGGCCACACAGCCCACTGTGAGCTTCCTGTCGCCTCCTCTAGTCCTCTATGAATGAAAGGAGATGAATTCAGCCAAATGGAACATCCCCTCTTCCCACCAGAGGCACAGGAAACGAGTCCTCAAGGAGGCTCGGAGAGGTCAGCCAATCACAATCCAACTCTGAACCTGTCAATCACCAGCAGTGAGGGTCAAAGTAAAGAAAGATTGATACTGTTGATGCTGCCTTAATATCAGTATGGATTATGATGGGTGAGTGACTTACTGCAGTGATTGGCCTCACAGCAAATTCATACACATGACTGTAAAACGAAATGCAAATGCCAGCTCTCTCACTCTATATTTTCCAAACATAGGGCAGTGGTCTAACTTGACCTAAACTAAAGAAAGTGATGCAGAAGCATTTTCCTACTTTTGTCTTTTTTTAGGTGTACTTTTCATCTCTTGTTAAAAACATTGCAATGCATTTTTACATGGGGCTATATATGGTATGAAGTTTGGTGACACCTCAGTCAGGTGTAATGTTGTGGACTTCAGGGACAGATATGAACAATTGCACTATACCAACAGTGAGTAGAGGTTGTTTGCATCTACATCATTTCACTTACTGGGTACCCATCAGGGCCAGGAGGTCCACTCTCTCCAAGGTCACCAGGAAACCCCTGAGCAAACAAACAGAGTAGTCATGTAACCAGAGGGGGAACTGAGTGGTTTCATTGTATTCATTTGGTCACAGTACACATTTTGCTGAATTTATTTAGATACCACATGGTTTGTCAGTGAAGCCTATCACACCAAACACAGGGAACAACAAAGTGTTCTCAAAGCCAAACAAATGCACAAAAGTGCTTCATTTCTGGTAGTCCGGCAGGAAATTCCACAGCTGAGTCCTTCCGAGCACACACTGGCAGGAAGAACTCGACCAAACCCCCAGAACTTGCCTAAATTGCCGAATAAAGCTGCTTGGCCCAGGAGCTGCTGATTTGTCCCTTTCTTGCTCATAATTTTATTGCAGAGGCAGAACAAGAGGCATGATGTAACGCAAGGCCACAAACTCATTGTGTGCTTGGCGATGTGCCACGGTCAACATACAACCCACCACACATCTGGGCTCTGCTCTTGCCAAGAGAAGGCAAGCCCATTGTTGGACTAATGATAAATGGCAGAGCAGAGAACAGATCTGTCATTCTGTGTCTACAGACAAAGAGAAAAATCAAAATATAAAGACCTCAAGTGATGGCAGAGACAGGGCTGTTTGTATGGCAGACTGTTTCCTCAGAACATTAGGCAAATATGGAGAAAGCAATATACAGAAACTGGTGCAACATGAAGTAAACAGGAAATGTGGAAAAATATTCCTCTTTCCATAAACAACAACCGACTCGGTATGATGAAAAACATATGCAAGTGTTTTCCTCATAGTGAATACAAACTTGGCAAGACCCTTTATGAGATCTGTCTAATGGTTGGTCTGTCACTCTGCTTATGTGCACAATAAAATTTTCACTAGAAAAATACATATATAAGGATTCTCCTCAACATCTGTGAGGTTGACACAGGAGAAGAGGAGTTGTTAAACACCATACTTTGCAAGTTTCAGAATGTGTCTTTTTGTGGAATCATTTGTTTTAGTATTTAAGATATGAATCACATGGATCTCTGCTGGATCAAGGCCCTTCTCTTGCTGTCACTGTTACACTGCTTTACTGCTGACTCAGGAGCAAAAAAAAAAAAAACACAAAGTGGCTGACCTCACTTTTCACCACAGAGGAAGAGAAAGGGCTTGCTCATGACTTGGCTTTTACAAGCACCTCAGTGTATGTCACTGAGCATTACAGCATAATAATATTTTTTTAATGTGTACAACCAGGCCTGGGAAACGTCAAATTTACATAAGAATTTTTGAGTGGTATTAGTATTTTCCAGGCGCCAGTAACGACAGATTTCTCTGGTCTGCGGGTACAGGCTCCACAAAGCCAAACCTACAACTGACACATCAGTCTCATATCAGTCTAATACAAACCAGGCACAGTATTAAGCACACTGTATGACATACACAGTTCCATAAAATAGTCTTCAAAGAGAAAATTAATCATACAGTATTTATACAGGAGCCACTGGACTTAATATGAGACCAGACATTTTCGATTTTTAAAAGGGAATAGACTGGGAATTTGAAACATTTCTGTTTCCAATACATCCAGTTACATTATTCGGGGCATTTCTCCTCTACAGTAATCCCTAGCCTCACTATGGCAGTGTGAACCTTAACACAACTTTTCTTCACACTGAGCTAGAGTCTCCGTCAGAGTAATGGTTATTTAATACTCTTCAAAGTACTTCAGCACTACAGTAATACTTCATACTGAAGATCAAGGCAAAACCTCCTCACTTTCATGAGGCTGCATTAAAAATGTTGTCTGAGAAGTATGTGGAGAGAAAACTTTACCGGCCTACCCATCTTGCCCTTCTCCCCGTGATCTGCAGGAATTCCCTGGAAACAGGAAAGAAAACAGGTGACATAGAAATATGGATAAAAAACTAAAGGAGAGATATATATGCATAATTTAAAAACATTGAAAACATTTGATAAGACAAAGTCTTTAGCAACACTAGTAGCCCCGTGAGGCTATGGTTCTCTCATAACTAAACAAAAGTGTTGGATGGAACAAAAATAGAGAAGCAACTTTTCTATTCTTAGATCCTAGTTGGGCAAAACTATAAATACTGAGCTTTAAAGCTAATTTTTTAGCCTGGCAACAGTAGCTGACAAAACAATTTCAAACATTATTTTAACAGCTGCTGTGCTTTTCAGTAATATCTCAACATGTCCATGAACTGATCAACCTTTAACCTAAATGGAGAAGTAGTCATTAAAATCAGGGTCAAACCTTATTTAGGTTTCCTTTACAGTGCACTGTACTTAGTCAGTGTGCTGCGCTTTGAGCTGAATGCTACTTTAGCAAGCTAATTTATAGCATTCAAAAGTAAGCCTTGGCATGTTATCCATGCAGTGTGCCATGTCAGCATTAACCTTAATATTGTCATTAAGTGAGGATGACAGAATCCCTGCCCTCGATGTTTGTGGGAATCTTTGTTGGGTATTTAAGTAATTTCAATGTGCCTCCTACATTATAATCATATTCAAAACAGGAGAGATGTTAGGGGGGCACAGGCGGTCTTTGCCACTGGACTTGATTCAGTACAGTATAAGGCACCTTGCACTACCTTAAGCCTATAACAATGATTTGGTGAAATGTGCCTGTGGAACCTCAAGAGTGAAGTGCATTTCTGTTTAATTATTTTGCCCTAGAGTCATATAAAGCAACCCAGTAGGCATTTATTCCCCAAACCACTAATACTCACTCTCTCGCCATCAGGACCAGGAAGGCCAGAAAACCCAGGGATGCCAATGTGACCCTACAGACATGAATAAAAGAGAGAGTGGCGGAAAAGATAAGCCACAGCCAGAGGGAAGGTGGTCAGGGGGGCACATTGAGACTGAGCCAAGATGATGGATACTGTGTAGAACTTTTAGAGGTCAATAACACTAAACACACGTCAGGCTCAATGTGTGATGCTTTGATCTGTTACGGCACCACAGGCGTATGCTACAGCAGAGTGGGGTCTTGAAGATCTAAGCCTTGAGGCAAGTGTATATGCCCATGGACTGCATGGTGCTGGCTTCCACGATGTAGTCCAAGGGCACATACCCTCACATCAGGGATCTCTGAAGATCTCTCTCCAACATCTGCTCAGAGGAAAAGAAAATTACAACATAAATGAGAATCTCACACTTGAATGCATCATGGTCACACTCTGCCACAGACAAATACGGTTTTATATTTTGCTAACATTAACAAGAACAGCAGGCATGGAAAGGATTTAAAGACATCCAGAGTTGCCTGTCCCTACAGTACTTTAAATACACTAAGAAAACCATCTGTCATTATCATCATAGAGTTAACAAGGGCAGACAAGAGGCGTTTATGACATCGACCTTTTAATGTACCCACACTGGTCAGGTCATTCATTTAGTGTACATTTTACAGCTCATTCCAAAAAGTGAAAGTTCAAATCTTTTCTGTACAAGGAAGTAACATGCTTCTCTCCCCTGTGGCCTTCAGTGGAAATAGGAAGAGGGTGCATGACATGAACATAAAATACAAGTAAGCAAGACTTTCTCAGAGTGCTTTAAACATGTTGGACTTTACAATGTGAGATATACAGTAGTTACACAAAGCACCTTTTTATTACCACAGAATAAAACATACTGCAGTAAAATGTCTACATTTGCTAAAACAGATCAATATTAAAACTGTTTTTTTCCAACATCTACTTACCCTGACTCCTTTTGGCCCCATTTTTCCTATTGGCCCAGGTAAACCCTAAACATAACAGATGACCAAATATATTTCTGTGGTTACAACCAGAGGCAGAACTTTATTTAAGTAAATATGAAAGTACTTAATTTAAAAAATGCTTTGACTATCCATCTAGATTAAAAAGTCTCACTACTTGATAATAAGCATCATTTTTAAAATTATAATTAGCAATCTTAGCTGGCATTTACAGTGTTAATACTTCAGCCGCATCCACATCTTTTCTCTGAGACACTGCCAACAAATCCACTAGTGCAGATAATCTCCCCCTGCAACCATAACGATCAACACTCAGATCAGGAGAACTCCCTACAGCCAAGTGCAGAATCTTGACACAAACCTACAGCTCCAGTGATTCACAGCCTACAGATGGTAGGGGGTGCTAAAACCTAATCCATCACACACCACTAAGTCTCTATAGGGATCAGGGCTCTGACATAGAAAGTGCACTGACACACACAGGCAAGCACCGAGACCGGTGCCTGAACTCTGTTATCATTAACATTAAAGGGAGCAAAAGTGAGTAAGCAGCTGCACAGCTGCTGTGGGACTTTAAATTTGTTAAAAGTTAAGAGGGAACATATTTTAAATGCACAGAGACCATAACAGTCCCCAGCTTTGAATACTTAAGTTAAACCCTATTCCTAAAAGTGGGGCAAGGAATGATGCTCACAGAGCATTGGAAGGACAGAAAAAGCTTATTTCTACCCGGGGAGCTGTGGCATTAGTCACACTTCTATTATCTTTTCTTTCTTCAGGGTAACATTCACTATAGAAACCTTATGACATTTTCTTGCTAGAACAGGGGTGTTTGTAGCTGTAATTCCACCACAGAGAGTGTTTGTCTTATTTCTGGGGCCAACCCTTTTTATTTGGATTTACCAAATTGGGTGTTTGTCTTTGTTCCGAGCACTTAAAAAAAAAAATTTCTAGAAAGCATACAAGGAGTCAATGTTCCCCCAAGTCCAAATCATCCCATATCTTCAAAAACCTGAATTCACAATAGAGATGACAACCTAGCCTCCTTTTTTTGTTGTGTCTTGCAGGTGTGTTTCTGTGTGTGTGTGTGTGTTTGTTTGTGTGTGTGTGGCCCTGCTCAACCAGCACCGCAACACTAGATTTACTGCACCTGCCTGCCAGGATAGCCTTTGGCCCCCGGGCTTCCATCATTTCCACGGTCACCCTGTGGAGAAAAAGACAGATCAGAAATTAACATCAGGGGAGGCCAGGAAAGGGTGACGGGAGGAAGAAAGGGTTGAAGGATGGAGGAAAGGAAGCAGTAATCTTCAGGACAAATGTTTTTATATGTACTGTACATAAGGGGTGCATCCGAAATCGACTACTTGCCTACTACGCAGTAGGCTAAAATGTGTGTGCGAGACAAGTAGTATGGTAAAATATGTACACGAGTAGTAACCTACATAACATCGTAGTATGTAAGCAATGAACAATACACTATCCCATCCTCCCACGGTGGTGACGGCAAGCTCAAAGCAGTTATAATTTTTGTCCTAGGGCTGTTATTATACCACTTTAAATTTTGATATTTTTCAAGGGAGGGAAATTAATGATCTAGTTGTCAAATATGTGGTCCGACATTTTCAGAGATGTGATGACCCGCTGTCAGCCAGTCCATGGTGCCAGCTAGCTAGTTCTATTTAGATGTAGCCACAGGTTTTTGAATTCAACAAGAAACCTCCACAGGGTACCTTTAAGTAACAAACAAACTCCACTTAATTAATAGTCAACCAGGAGTGTCTGTAACAATTAAGAGTGAATGTCCCTTTGGCAGGAGATGACGCTGGTTATCCTCAATGAACTAGAAGAACCAAATGTATTACACTACTGCAACAAAAGTAACAGGCCTCAGAATACACAGGCCAACAGATGTGCATGTTAAAACATGTGGTGTGTAGTTATTTTCCAAAGAAAAGATTGCATCATCTTTTTGAGAATATTAGAAAAGACACACTGTGACACAGCACATTCTTTTCAAAGAGACAGGAACTGAACTCAGGAAGGCGGGAAAGGAGACGGGACCTAGGGTGTGCAAACTATTTAGCCCACTTGTATCACTGCCAAAAATCTCTCATCGGTTTTCCCGCCAAGATTCCTGCACAACTAGTGTGTAATGTCTCTACTCACCCTTCTTTTTTTAATGTCCAATGACTCTGTGTTAACATTTTCCCTCTGTCATTCCCTCCCTTTCTCCTGTTTTGTAACTATAAATGGAAAGACATGCTGGAGTGTTATGGGAACTGTCTCTGCAGACTCTTAGCTTTTCTATTCAGTCAGTAAACATATACTTAACATATAGCTAACACACACTCCAGCCATCAGACAAACAGCATGCAGTGGGCTCAGTCAGCATGATATCACTTCAGAAAGATGAAGGGATCTGATTTCATTTGTTTTCAGATGCCACTTTTGCTATTCACAAAATCCTCTTAGGAAAATCCTCTCGTGATTTTTTTAAACCTTACAATAAAATTCACACTCTCACCCCAGACACCGTTGATCATATATTTAAAAAGGGCCAGTGATGCATCTCACCTCAGAATTTACTGAATTTAAGTATATTGTAGCGTTCTAGCAGCTTTCCCCCATAATTCTCATTAACCTAAAAATGGCACTACAGTTGTAGACAATGCAACTACTGATTCAGTGGCTGACAGCAGCTTGCAACATGGCTGCAGTTTGATGAAGATACTGAGAAAGAAATTGGCTCTGCTATACATTAAAGAAAAGGTATAAATACACTGTACAACCAACTGGAGCCATTTTACTGAAAAATCAAGTACTTACAGCTTCACCTGGGAGGCCAGAAGGACCAGGATGTCCTTTTTGTCCCTGTTGATAAGAAACAATAAGTTAGAGTGCTGCTCATCCATAAATAAGTCCAAATACAAGGGTATATGTTATTTAAATTCAGATCACAAAGCCAGAGGAAATGTATAATGCTAAATGAGGTGCTTTGGAAAAAGAGATCATATCAGACTTGGCTAGAAAATATTAAGTGTATAAATCTGATCAAATTATTGTTTGTGTTTATAAACTCGAGAGCATCTCAGTGAACACAGCAGTGGCTGACATTGCAATTTCCCATTTGCCTTAGATAGGACCTTACATTGTTTCCTCACAGAAAAGTTCACTAAAACAACTTAATAAAGATCTAGAAGGCTGGTTTGGAAACATCTACAGCAAAGGCAAACTTAATATCTGGGATACAAATAGAACCCTCATATGCAGCGTTTGCTGATTAACTCTGAATAAAATGCTTTTTTTTTTGCAATCTCTATACAAGTCCAGTTTTATTTATTGTTGGAGTACAGCTGTATGGCTAGGTGTTTGTCTAATCACCGCCACCACCACGCTCTGACAAAACAATTTCAGATTAATTAAACCAGCAAACCAATTACACAGTAACACGTGAAACCCAAAAGAGTAATTAACGGTCACACTGTGGTCTCAAATGAACATGCCATCTGGTTGCAAAATGTATTCATCTTTTCAGAGTCAAGACCTACAGTAGTGTAGATAGAGTTATATGTAGTCAGCTTTATCCCCTCAAGTGTGAAGTCATTAGCCACCAGCTGTGTTGGTCTGTCAGCAGCCGAACAAGTCAACCACAGGCAGCCAGAGGCTGATGTAAAAAATTATAATAATAATAATTGCTGATTGTGTCCAAAGAGTTCTATTTTAACTTCATCAGTCCACAGCACTTGTTTCCAAAACGCATCGGGCTTCTGTAGATGTCCTGTTGCATACTTCAGACGTTGGATTTTATGATGGGGACGCAGATAAGGTTTTCTTCTGCTGACTCTTCCATGAAGGCCTTGTCTGTGCAAGCATCGCTGCACAGTGGAACGGTGCACCACCACTCCTGAGTCTGCTAAATCTTCCTGCAGGTTTTTTGCAGTCAAATGGGGGTTTTGATTTGTCTTTCTGACCAGCATACGAGCAGTTCTGTCCGAGAGTTTTCTTGGTCTTCCAGATCTCATCTTGACCTCCACAGTTCCCCTGATCTGCCATCTCTTAATTACATTTCTTACTGTGGAAACTGCAAGCTGACAACGCTTTGCTATCTTCTTGTAGCCTTCTCCTGCATTGTGGGCGTCAATAACTTTCATTTTCAGGGTCTTACACAGCTGCTTAGAGGAACCCATGGTTGCTGGGTGTCCACAAGTGTGTGCACAAGGTTTGAAGAGTCAAAGTATTTGTACAGCTTTGAAATTGGCATTTACCAATGACAGCTGTTGCTGTGCATCAGATCTAACGAGCTGATTAAGGTCTGATACCTTGTGAGAGACTTTGAGACTCTGGAACTCTTAGGGTGCCCAAACTTTTGCACCATGCCATAATAATGTTTTTATTTTTTATTTTTGTTCAATTTATGGCATAAGAAGTAACTATGCATCACTGTTTGCAGAAAATATTGTGCATTTTTTCCATTTCCAAGAGAAACTGTGTTAACATCTGTTCAAATAAAAAATCACCAAAATCTGTTATTTATCAAGGGGTGCCTAAACTTTTGCATAAGACTGTATATAAAGCAGGACTCAACTTTAAAGGCTGCTTCTCTGAGTTTGTACAGGCCTGGATGATGTCAATTAGGAAAGGGGACTTAGATTCACAATTTATTTTATCATAACTTTCAATACTGTGATTTCTTTCTTTCTGGTGCTGATATTTAGTTTGTTAAGACTGGATTATTTCCATGTATAAAAATAAGTAAACATTTCTTTTATACTTGGCTGGATGCTAAAATCTCTGAAACATTCAGATCACTGTGTGGTTCCCACACTATTTGCTATGCTAACCTGAGATAATAGTCTTCTGGCTGTAGCTTCATGTTTACCGTACAGACATGAGAGGAAAACCAAACTTGCTGCTTACAAGAAGGTGAATATGGAGCTCTCAAAATGTTGAACTACTCCTTTAAACATGGGCTGGAGCTCTTAAACTGGTTACACAAATGATTCAAACTGTGCTCAAAATTCACAACCATATACTGTACAGTCTGTATCTGCCTGTTTCAACACATCATTTGATCTTTCTGGTGCTTACAAGTAATAAAATATTAAACCTGAAGACACTACAGTATGTTCCTCAAATAAGACTTTTCTACAGTAGATGTGCAAGTCTCATGAATTATTTATCACACATTTTGCAGTAATGGAGTCCGACATGTTTTTGTTTTTGGAAAGTTCGAACTCTTTATTAGATTTCGTGGGTTTAAAAACCAGTCAGACATGGCTGAGTGAGACTGACATGCCTGAAGCTGTTAGATAAAATCACGATGGCAGACTGACCTCCCACTTTGATCAAAAGGCTGGTATCGGTCAAGAGTAGCATCTTAATTCAATAAAATACTTTACAATGTCCCACTGCTACAAACCAATAAACTGAGACTCAAACCTGTGTCACCAGGAAGAAGCTAAAGTTGTGCATTCATAGAAGTATGTAACGGAGATGAGTTGATCTTTACAAATGCTCAGACCTTGGTGCTGGGCTCAATTAAAGAGTATAACAGCCTTACAAAGAAATACATTAACACACAGGCTTGCATTACATTTCTCTGCCACTTCTCCTGCAGCTGTTGGATACAAAATGTAGCCAGATGCCAGTCCACTGGACGCAGTAGCTCTGTCAAACCACTGTAATACTCCAGTCCTGCCAAACTCCTAATTATTTGTTTAGCTGCAGACAGGCAGCAATGTGTTTCAAATGGGAATTATCTGACAGGAATTTGGGGAGTAGACGATCATGCAGAAGCCAAAGTACTGCAGCCACAAAAAGACAAAAGAATGTGCTGGGCCATAAGAGCAAGGCCAATATACTAGATCAGTACAGCAGAAGTAGGAGAAGGAAGTCTGTCCTTGTGTGTGTGTGCGTAGCAACCAGCTTTATGTAATGCACAACAGATCAACCTTGCAGTCAACAGGCAAAGTACAGCTGCAGCAGCGGTGTCTCCTCTGCTTACATAATAAGTAACAGACTTGGCGGATGAAAATACAATGTTCTTTCCACTGATTTTTATATGTATTGTAACAGAACCTTATTCCCACCTACCAAGCCTCACTCATCTTTCTTGAATAAATCCGATTCGACAAATAAAGGTAGTGAGAATGTTGTTACATACAGCTGAGCAGCAGGAAGGACATTGTTTGAGGGCTGCACAGCTAATAAAATCCTTATTTCAGTCTGCCATACTCACAGTCGGCTGTGTAAAAGGCACAAACCAGTCCAGAGCTAGTAATACTCTCAGACTTTCAGCTTGACACTCACATATGAGTCCCTTCTTGGTTTACAGTGCAGACTGCTGACTGACTCCCAGGCAACCTTCCCATTACATCTTAATACATTTCCCACAGTGAGAAAGGCTTTCTCTGGCAGCAGGCCAGGGACTGAGCAGAAAACTCAGCAGAAGGTCCATAAAACTGTAGCAGGTCATAGTTTTACTTGTTGGTTGGACGAGCGAGAACAAGAGAACAAACCTTAAGCTTCATATGGCAGATGAGTATATGTTAATGTAATATGAAAACAAAAGTGCATTGTAAGGAGTTTTGGTTTTCTGTCCCAGAGTATGATTTAAAAAAATCTAAGTTAAAAACAGCTGCAAGCAATGAGGCCTTTCAGCACAGCCAAGCTGATTGCCTTGTTTTTACTGGCTGGATACAAACTGCATTTTAATTGTTCATTTGGCTGTCAGCAGTGACTCGCAGACACGACACAAACTCGATGAGGAACCAGAATTCCCACT
>NW_018127917.1:1735103-1763505 GCF_001952655.1 Monopterus albus
GTATTTGAAGATGCCACTTTTGACTCAGGACAGTGGGCATCTTTCCTATTTTGTTTTCCTAGCCTGTGAATTAAAACAAATTAAAATCAAGAAAATAATCAGCAGATTAATCAGAGGCCCTTGAATTTTTTATTTCTACTTTATTCAGGACAGCACAGCATCCCACTTTGCAAGGCACAGAGGAGCTTGTCATTTGCATTTACACTGTCAAAGAGTAATGAGTTCATACTACTTATTGGTGAGACTGTGCAGACTATTTATGCCCTTCTGTGATTCAGTTTATACCAAGCCAGCGAGACATGATAGGGAGTGACTGTGCACATTCTTCTCCCTTTTCAGGCAGTGGGAATCATGTCAGCACATTCTGGGTCAGCATCCAACTGCACTGGTGAAAAGATGTGTCCTGTCCTCTACACAATTATAATGTAAAAGGCTCATGGAGAGACAGAATATTTCTTGTGTTAGTGCTTATCATACAAAGAAACATGGAGGAAAAACTGAACTGTGTTGGTTGGACTGTAGTCAACTAATAGCTGGTATCATCAGACTGTAAATGCTCTGACAGTTTTGACTAACTGAGGTTTTGGCTTAGAAATAAATCCTGCATTATGACTCACTTTGGTGAAATCTTTTTAAAGTAGTGAGCCCCCCCCCAAAGAGTTTTAGCTAAAAGTGTAGCTATATGAATGAGGCCGTTTCTTCTCAAGGACTTAATAAGCACTTGTACCTTCCACTGATTATATGCTTATTCAATGCCTTCATTCATTTTATTTGTCAGTCTTAATGGTAGACAGTAGTAGATAAATGAACATCATTTCAATTCATCACTGTTACATCCAGATAAAGGTGCACATTTAAAACAACTTTTAGCAAACACACAGTATGGGCTCACACAGCTGGTTCAGAGCAGGCAGTCTGGCACAAGTCTGTGTGCAAATCGGTCAAACTGAGTCAGGCCAGGTGTGGTTAGACCCCAAAGCATCATATTAATGATGTTTTTAACCCACTCAAGTGGGTCATGTATAGACTTGAAATATGAGCAATTTCCCATTTTATCCCAACAAAGTCTAACATGCAGACTTATTTATTAAACAGCTAAGCAATTCTTTCTGTTGACAATTCCAATCAGCTGAAACAGACTGGTGTCAAGTAGTTACAAATCAGTGAGTCAGAAAGACATAAAAATGCTGCTCTCTCCTGAATGGAACAAATGGCTTTTTAAGAGAGTAGAAGAGCAGCATGTTGAAGCTCATAGGACGTGATCTCAGGCTAAGTGAATTCACAAACACACACCGGATGACAAAGAAAATCTACAAGAAATATTCGCTCTTCAAATTTACATTAGTCTAAACACTGTTGCTACACTGGTTAGATATGGAGCATAAAGGATCTGTACCATAAAAACTGTGCCATGCATCCCTGAGGGTTCAGATTAGAGACATTCCGCATATACTGCGTTACTGTGCATTTTGTCTTAACTTTAGAAATATATCCAGACTATACCAATATCATCTCACCTTGGGCAATTACAGTGCCTTGCGAAAGTATTGCCTTGGACAATTACAGCAGCATTTTGCTGAAACCTTTGTATTTTCCTTCCTAAAAATAGTTGCATGCCATTTGACAGAACATTATTCATAGATCAGTGACATGCCTTCACTCCAGGAGGTCCAGGACGACCAGGGTTTCCATGTGGGCCAGGAGGACCCTGAAAACAGACACACACACACACGACACATAAGAAACAGAGTAAAGGTGAACATCAGGGTCACTGACCCCAGGCCCCATTTCAGCTGCAAAGAGGAGGTGGTTTTGTTATATGTGGTATTCACAGATAGATTTGCATACTGTTGCCTTTCCTCTGCTTGTGTGTGTTATGGGACATGGCAGCAGTGCCCCAGGTTCTCTCTGTGTTTATGAATAGGTGTCCTGTAAAACGTAGTGTGTCCTGCCTCCACCCCCATTCCCTCCTGCCTAAGTTATGACATATGGATGTGATTTTCCTCATCCGTACACTTTTCCACTGTTTTCTGGGGTCACACAATGAAGGGCACTCACACATCAGACCATACTCGTTGTGTGCCACAAAGTGTAGATATCTGTAATGCGCTTACAGTAGTTGTAATTTATATAATTCACTGAGCTATCTGTGCCAGGTGTTTTATTAAAAAGGGCTATCTCCTGCATATCAGTCCAAATTGGAAGACACACATAGAACGAGGAGATGAAATCCATTTTTTTTCTGGTTGAAGGGACTATAAATTCATGCATGCAGCAAAAAGGGACTGTTTGGGAAAATAAAGACAACTTCCTGAGACATCCAAGTGAAGACTTTTCAGTTCAGCTACACAACTGTGTGGTCTAGGGCTGAAACGCTGAGCATGGAAAAATCTTCCCAAGCAAAACTGAAAGCGCTGAAACATGTTCAGATGGCCCGAACAGAAAGCAACTGTGTTCAGCCCATTTCTTGATTTGTTCAAACTTTCATTGGGTTGTGAAGACGGACTTTTTCCCCAAGCTGACCGCGAAAGTGACGGATTGAGTAGGCCAAAAGGTGTAAGTGTACGGTTGGGTGATCCAGCAGGTCTCTGTTATTTATCTGTGCTCTATTATCAGGCAGCCTGCCTCCTCTCAAAGTGTCCAGACCTCTCCCCTCACAGATGCTCGCTGCTAGACATATGGAGACACTTAACAGAAGCTCATCTACAGATTTCCTCCTCCTCCATTTAGAGCATTCTCCTCTTCACTCACTCGATATTAAAACATATGGAAGTCATTATCTCCAGAAAGAAAGCAGAGGGGGGAGGAATAGTAAAGAAATAGGAAGGCTGAGACAGAATATTACAAATTGCATTCTTTCAGCACATAAGATGAAGGCACGGTGCTGATGAGAAGGTGGGTGGGTGTTATCCCGATGGAGATGGGAATAATGGGGAGAGTGAGTCACTTTGTTCATCTATCTTTGCGTGGGTGAGAAGAGGAAAGAAGATCCTCTTTGCTTAATTATTAAAAAGTGCTCCTGGCAGGAAACCATTTAGAAACCACCAGCACATAAACACAAACATACACACTAATGTAAACCCAGGTCAGCACATCCACAAATGCACACCAACACACGAGGCCAGCAGATAAAGGGCACCTGTACACCATGTGTGCTAATGGCTTTTACACAAGTGCTACTGTTTTTACAGGCCATTAACCCAGAACAGACCTGCAAAGACCTGCAGTGCACTGCAAGGAGGGAAATACTGTCTATTCTGATGATTACTCAATATAGTACATAGTATAAGATCTGACTTCCCATTTATTTTGGCAACAACCTCACAGCTAACTAAGTGCTAATTGTACAGTGTCCACAGTGTCTTAAGTCCAGTGGGAGAAGTTTTAAACATTTGGAGATACAACCTCAAAAGCATGGTCACCTTTTGTCTTGAGCCTGGAACAAGGAACAACCAACAAGCCCTAAGAGGAGGACCTCAAATTGCTACTGGAGACATAAGGCTGCAGTAGTTCTTCAATATAGGCAGTTGCTTGGCAAATGTAATCACAAGAATTTTGAAAGGGGACTTTGGATTCGACCGATGGCCAAAGTAAAGAGACTAGAACAGGTGTCACATCAGACCTTTTGGAGAACGCTGTCAAAGGCTTGGCAGTAATATACAGTATTTTGGACCAGGAAGGTCTTGCTAAGGCAGTTGAAAAAGTAATTACAATAGTCAAAACAGGATTATATAACCACATGAATAATCATCGCCATCTCAGCTAGGGACACTATGGGCCTGAGTTTCCTCAGCTGGTAGAAAGAGGAAGGAACCAAACAATTTACTGTACTTGTTGGCCAAGACTCAAAGCCTGGTCCATAGACATTCCTAAATTACTGAGATTAGAATTAACAGAAGGAGATGTCTAATCAAATGGAAGCTAAATTAAAATAGAATATCAGCTGAATCTGATCAAATTCACAATGAATTGAACTGTATCATATCATTCCATATGATTTTGTTTAGAATCAGGGACTATGTATCAAGATACAGATCAAATCCTGTAAAAAGGAAATACAACCCCTATTGATGAGATACAAGGTAAATCCTAATTCACCTAATTGCATCCATGTTTCCTTCACTTGTGTCGTTTCCTTGGGTCTTAGTCCCACCCGAGTAAGATGCAAGGAGAAACTGTGATGACAGAAGAACCAAGGAAACACATTTTAACTGACATGAGAAGTCCTGTCCTCGAGCCTTCATTTAGAAGCATCCATTTACAAAGGGATTTCCGACAAAGGGGTCTGTCAATCGATAACAGACTTCAGCAAAGAATCCACTCATGTATCCTCAGTTCAAGCTCCTCCAGGGAGCCTCCTTGCTCATCAGAGCAGAAATTAAATTGGGACATCCTTCATCATGACGGACCGGAACGAGTTCCGGAATGAGTAAGGATCGAAGAAGGATAAAATAAGGGTAATGGGATTCACCTATAGTTTGAATGACCATGCATCAAGAAATTGAGAAGAGCTGTTCCTGTTGAGTGCAAGTGACAGAAACCAGACTGAAATTTGTTTTGCTCATATCAGTCAGGTGTAAGTTGAGAGAATGATGCTTGGTTGTACTATTGGACATGATAATTATTATAAAAAGTAGTAGAAACCTTTGCTGAAGAGAGATGGTTTGATGTAAGCTTAGCTGGCGAATCACATTTGTGTTTCAGAATTGCACTTCTTTTGATTTTATAGATTTATGTCCAACAAACTGGAAATATAAAATACATCACCTCATCTGTAGAGGTGATGTATGGTATGTAGACTTGCCACATACTGAGAGCAGCAAGTGTTAATATTTTCATCAACTTAATTAACCAGTGTGTATAGTAACATTAATATTTAAGTAATGGAATGATTCCAGGTTTATGTATGCCCAGTTTTACTGCCACTGCTCAGGAATAATTCAGCACTGAACAACAAACTGCCTGTTGCTGGCATGTCGTGTGAACCCTCTGCCACTCAACTTCAACTCTGTAAATGTGCTTCCTATTAGCTTTAATACATTCAATAGCGGAAAATGTCTGTGCAACTAATAATGACCTAATCAAATCTCCAAGGGACTGCTCATTCATGGCTACACGTGTAATTCATTTCAGAATATTCTAAATTTTACAGCATGTATAATTTGTTTTCTGCAGCAATCAAAAGCTCATTGCTTGAGCCTCCATAGACTCTTTGTCACATAATATAGTGACAAGCGTTCCTTCAGCAATTGTGCAAAAGTTTTTTGAATTTCTCACAAACCCAGTTTCATATACTGACTACAACAGTGTCTGCACAAAGCCTTCTTTGATCTGCTCTGAAGCCTCTCCTTCAAGCCCGGGTGAACTCCGGCGCTCTGCCGGGCTTATGGCTGCGTCAAGGAACGCGGCCGGTCTCAAAGCAGAAGTGAGACTGTCTGCTCATTCAAACATGACACCTTGCTGTCAGAGAGGTAAAGCCCTGAAGGTACTGTCATTCCACCTGCTATAAAGCTTTTGTTATGAGTAAGAATACCTACACTTTCCACAGATAGGCCACAATGTTGGCACATTTTCTGCAACAGGAATAGTTTTGGTTTCACATCAACTCTCCCTGTGACTTCTTCTGACTCGACAGGAGAAAGTAATATGAGGAAAGAATCTTCCAAAGACTAGAGGTGCTTTCAGCAAATCAGACAATGTTGAGGAGAATAAATTCATCACATGCCCTCAATGTGTTTTAAATTTACTAACCAAAAATAGCTGGTGTCTTAATTTCGCACAGACACACTCATCCATGTCAAAATTTGTATTGATTTTCAACCACTAGCAGTACCAAGAAAACTACAGACATTGTTCAGCCTTCTTCAATCAATCTCCTTTCATGTGTAAAAACATGTACATTTGTGAAAACAAACGAGTTGAATCACTGCTCTTTGCTAACTTATAAAACAGCACACAATATTAAAAAAATCAATTCTTCTACTGTTGTAAACTTTAATTTCAAATGTTCCACCACAAGATTAAATATTTCTAATACATTCATCCCTCAAGCTTTCAGAAAAAGCTCTGACTCTTATTTGACCAAGTTTCTCTGATTAAAAGAGGTTGTTACATTTTACTGCAGTAAATATCACTTTAATTTCAAATGTTTGTACAGGTTTTACCCAGAATCAATTACAAGCTTTCTGTAGATCATGTGTTTCTGTTAGGTATTTCTTTCTAATTGCATAACTATCCAGGAAAATTCTGGTGGTTCAAGACAACAATCAGTAAAATCCTGAACTGCGCACGCTTTTTTTTTTTTTTTTTTTTTTTTTTTTTTTTTTTTTTTGCTGTGAGTTGTCGTGGTTTGCAGTTGGGTCTCAAGAGCTTGATGATGAATGAACTCTAGACACAGTCTTAAATGCCTTTAATAAGATGAGGACAAAGCCCTCTTTCTTGCTTGTTTAAAGAGATTGGGTTCCCACTGCCCTCCCCTCTGAGGCCTGACCGGAGGGCGCAGTCGCGCTGCCTGTGGCAGGCTGCTAATGCTCCCATACTCCTCAGTAGCACAAGTGCTCTGCAGGAGTACTTCAGCAGCAGATCTGCAAAAGAGCCACCAAAAGTGGTATCTCTTCTTTCTTCACTGCCTCTAGCAAAGTTTTTCCAGTTTAGGACTCACTGCACTGTAATTCCAAATTCAACCTCTCCTTTATTCACTTTCATACAAGGGTGATGAAGAGGCAGTTAAAAGGGCAGCAACTGCAAACTGTACAGAACCATCAGTTACATGGTCTTAGAAGGAAATTAAAATAACAAACTGTCCCCATGCGACAAATAATCTCCCAGGGTTGGCTCTCTTCTTAAACTTCCTCTGATATCGTGACCATAAAATAACATCTGCATTCACTATTTGGTTCCAGCAGGAACTCACAGCTGCAGACCGATACTGAGCCCGACTGAGACAGGGCACCAGAGTACTGAGTCCAGTACACTAGAAACATTCACCAGTGTTGATATCTATGCTTAATTTAGTACAAGTCCTGTTTATGTATGGGATATAAAGTGCATGTTCTGGAAACGTACTCTGTATACACACTTGCACAAGTTATTTTATTTTTTTATGTCAATGTAATACCTATCATATTTTATGTGGTTAATTAATAATATTGGCAACCTACAGATACAGAATGTAGCTTATGGTTGCTCTCCAGCTTTACAAATGGACCTTGGCAGCAAAGCAGCACAGCTTGATCAAACCCAGAGCCAAATTAAACTAATGTCTGGCTGAGTAATGCTCCATAATCCAAAGATGTCACTGTGCCTGATCAAAATGCTCACAGGTCTTCCATATCAGTACACTGCTAATAGTGTTGCTTCAGTATAATGCAGAAGACTCATTGTTGAGACATCATTAAGACAGAGTACAATACATACATATGTAAGGTCTTGAAGGTGGAACAGAAACATGGTAATGGAAAAAAGAAGAAGTGTATGGAATTAAATGGGAAACTTGTGACTGACTGGGAGACACTCACCCGTGGGCCCCTCTTCCCTGGCTTTCCTGACAACCCTGGAAGTCCTGAAAGTCCCTAAAAGGAAAAGATAAGAGATGTCAGGGAAACAATGAAGCTAATCTATAAATACAGTAAAGGAAATAAAAGTTGCTGCCTTTTCTTTTGTCATTTCAAGGGAGCCCTGGACATTTGAGAACAGTACAACAGAAGATTCAGAATAAAGAAAAATCACATGAAAGTCACTCAAGATAGATATTCAACCATTACAGTGCATTAAGTGTAAGTCTGAGTCACTGTACTGGCAGGGGGGTCAAGTTGGGGTCCAGGCGGGGGGTTCACCGGGGCCTCCAGCCACAACGACACACATAGCTTTAAATCAGTTTCATACATAAATTAGCAAAGCTCTCAAAGGTCAAAACTGATGAGGGGTCAATCTGAGGAGCCTGAGTTTGTTTGAGATGTTTGGAGTTTTACTTATTTTCCAGTGGCTCCACAAGTTTAAAGGAAGAGAAAAAGGAAACAGTTCAAGGCAGTGCAGCTGAAATTGGGATACAGTAATACTTTTGTCTGTCCCAGACAGGACTGATGGCTATAATAATACCGTTTCAGCAAGCACACACTATGAAAAGCCAAAGGGCTTTCAGCAACCTTTAGAGTTTTTTTTAAGTCTGCAGCCATTAGGTTGTCCACAGATCATAAGCAGTGTGAGCTGCAGTCACTGTTGAAATGGATATCAAGGGACTTCTAGAGTTCAAGGCCTTATAAAATTTATGCAATATACTGTATAAACAATATTTCTTCATGCCTTGAAACGCTAAGTCAGAATTTGACTTGAGATTATTCTGTCACAAATAACTGATTGAGTGTCAAATCTCACTACTATTTTACCTCTGAAAGTTTAAATGCTTTCTTTATGTTTTTCCTGGTCAGCAACAAACAAGAGTAGTGATCAAATTATTTGAAACTCAGGGTATAACATCCCAGTGGTTCACAACCTTCAAAGCAGCACAGCGAGGTTCAGAACTTCTCTCTCTAAAAGAAAACAAACACTCAAGAATGCACAAATCCAACTTTTCCACTCAAACCAACAGCAATACCTCATGTCAGGGTATTTGCCAATACGAGTACCTAGCTAATACAAATGCTTTTTCAGGCGAATAAAAGCCTGTTTGAAGTATGGGCATTGTTGTTTGTAAGGTAACATGATGCATAAGATTGATGTGGGACTTAAATAAATTCAATATCTGACACAGCAATCTGTTTAGCTAGAGTTATACTGAAACATTAGCAAGTGATACATTGGTGAAAGTCCTCAGAAGGTAACTTTTACGCCACCACATACTATGTATTGATCAGCATTAGTTAGTTCCTTGTCTCTGATAAAAATGGCCTGAGCAGATTCAGAGGCATGCGGAGCTGTGGTTTCCCTCACTGCCAAAGTAGGAAAGCTTTACTCAAAGCATTCTTTTGGTCAAAAAGACAGAGTACAAGACAGACAAGTCCTTTTCACATTGGAAAATGTGGGTAATAATTTCATGTTCAACGGATGAACAGTGCTTGACAGGACCATGTGGTCAATATGAATGTACACTCACCAACCACTTTATTAAGTACACCTCTACAATTATAAGCAACACTTCCACCTTAACATCAAGTTTATGAAGCTCAAAATGTTTAAGGTTTTGGTGAAATTGTCATTAATGTATAAATTCAATTATATGTTAAGGTGGTGTTGTACTGGACTAAGTTATATTTAGAAGTGTCTCTATATTTCTGTCCTCCCCAGCTACAAACAGGAGAGGGTCAGAATATTAGGAACACGTCTGTTATCAGGTGATGATAATGTTTAAACCAAGACAATCTGTGGTGCCTAATACTAAAGCTCTTAATAATGAGAATAAAGCAATGCATTCATATTGATGGGCCTTTAGATGCTTTGTACAAATCGTTAAATTGTGGACAAGTGCTTTTTTTTTTTTAACCTTTGACCCTTCTTTAAAAAGTGTACATTCTCTGAGCAGTCACACTCCCTCTGATTGGAATCCAACACCTCACCACCAGCCCCTCCACTCAGACAAACACTAAGTGGCAAAGATACGAACCTGACTATTTCTAGTACTGCTGCTAAAAGGAATTCACACATTAATCAGCACAAATTTGACATGAATAGAACATTTTTCACATGACACGGACTTCATGCAAGTCAAAAAACAAAAGTAGCAGAACTAATGAAGTGATTCAAAAATCCAGATCAGTTAGACAAGCACTGTATTTTTCTATTCAGATCAGCACACATTTTAGAGATGCAATACTTGGTGACTGTCACAACCAAGACACACATTAGCATCCACATCAGCAGCAATTCCAGATGTCAAAGAACAGCAAACTAATGTATAAACAACAAGCTGCAATTTGACCCAAAGCAAAGACAAATGGCAGCCAAGAATTACAACATGCATCCCACGCTTCAGCTGTCATAATTCATAAGACATCCATTAACAGAATAAACACTAATCACTGTACAAATCATAATATTTCTGCAGTTTATGCACAAAGTTGTGCTTATTGTGCTTCAAAGGTCTGATAAGTGTGATATTACTTGTACAAGTTTCAGGCACAGGTTTGTGTTGTGTTTGTTTAAAGCTCACACTCACCGGCAGCCCGGGCTCTCCCTTTAGTCCAGGTGGTCCAGCCAGCAGTGAGAACTGGGTCGGTTCCAGGTCAAATGTTTGGAAGCCATCTGTTGCAGCTTGAGTTATTGCAAATATTGAGGTGGGTTTGACATCCTGTACACTGGTCACTTTTGGCTCAGGTTCCTTTGGAGCTCCTGTGATTTGCTGCTTTCCTCTGGGAACATAGGTGTGTGAAGGAGAGCCCTGTGTAGCAGTAGCTGTGGTCTGTAGGTCCGGCTTCACCTCAGATGGTCTGGTGGAAGCAGGTATATCCATGCTATTTCCAGAAGGTTTATGGTTTTTGTTCTTTCTAATATGTGAATTTGGTGTTGGGTTTGATGGTGCCACACTCGTCCTAAGAGATGTAGTAACTGTTTGAGTCATAAACTTCAATGGGCTTTCCAAACCCGGATGAACTGAGGGAGAAACAGACACAGCACCAGGTTTTGGAGTGCTCACAGACTGTATCAGTGAGTGATCTCTTGAAATAAGAATTGTAGTCCTTGTGTTCCCCTCAGTCAAGGCCAAAGTGGGTCTCTGGCCCATTTTGGGAAGCTCTGTCAGTGACAGTGGAGTTATCTGAGTGACAGTAATGTTTGGGTCTGTAGAAAGCAGAGGTGGCAGTGGTGGAAACACAGGCCGATACGTGTCAGCTTCCCTGCAATGTTTTTTAATGTAGTCACAATAGTTATGAGCTGCCTTAGCAGAGGGATAAATGTCAAACTGACAGATGGCGCCTTCAAACGGCACCGAGTTGTGGTTAATTTTGCCCAGTAGGAAAGAGCCCTCTGGATCCAGGGCCTCCTCTTTTTTAGAATGCAAATATGCATGTACACTTCTGTTTCCACAAGAAGTATGTAAGAACACCTGATGGCCTTGAACAGACAAAGCCAGACTATGCCACCGGCCATCGTGGACATCATAGTCAAAACTCACAGAGCTGCTCTGCCCCACATGTACCAGGATCTTCCCAGGTACAAACTGCACTCCAAGCTGCAGTTTCCTTTTCTTAGACAGAACTGAGAAAAGAAAAGCGCTGTTGATGCGATGAAGAGACAAGCTCAGGATCAGGGTGATGTTAGTGGAGCTGTAGGTAGCAGGGATAACAGTGTGCAGAGGCACCTGTATACGTGCCCTGGGGGTGAGGATAACTCCAGACTTGAAGGGAATGATGCCATTGGGGGTGGATCGAGTGCCTGAAGGTGACAAGCCGCCTGCCCTTCGCCCAGAAAGCCCAAGCTGCTGCAGAACATCCACATCTTCAGAGAAATACAAAAGACAGAAGTCAGTGACTCTTAGCTTTGTAGTCCTCAAGATACTAAACAAGAACTTTTTCGTTTACAATATCATGATTTCTAAGATTATATGACCTAATAGAGCATGAACTGTCTTTTATATCCACCATTTTATAGCCTCTCATTTCAAAACCTCTAACAGGAATAACTTTTATATAATCCCCTGAGAAATACACAGCCTACACAAGGGCATAAAATAAAAACTATTACAATACATAAATATAAAAATGAAAAAGAAAAAAGTTCATTTCATTACACATTTTGCTTTTTATGTGCACTTAAAAAGCTATTTAGAATAAGATACTATGTTAATGTGCATAAAACAACTATAACATGATTCCACTCAAGAGAAATGATATGCATCTGAGTATAAACTGAAAAAGCAATAGTGCAGTAATAGAAGTAATCATTTAATATGTCATAATGTCAAGCTAGGAGTTTACAAGTTTAAAGTTCAGCTAGGACCACACATCAACATACACTTTTGGGGATTGCCACAAATGATGATATCGTTACATCACTCTTAATAAGCACAATTTCAGGAACTGGATGCTGAACTGGCCCCTGGGGAGGACAGCGGTGGTGTTTTGTTTTGTTTTTTATTAGTGCAGAGGCTGGTAATGTTTAAAACACTCACTCTGACAGGGGCCCAAGCTCGTGAAAACACACAGCAATTAAACCCTGCAGAAAACTGCAATTTGTATCTCAAGGAGCACAACATGGGTGATTTTTACACATTTAATGTTATCTGTATTATATATGGTTCCTATCTGGATCCACAACTTGAGTGTAATAAAATCCACATTTCACTGTAGCAAGAAACTCCTCAGACTTTTCAACTAGTGACATTTAAAGCATCTGCTTGCCTGCTGATGACCACCCATTACAGTAGGGTAACATAAAAATGAATACCCTGTGTAATGTGTAAAAGAACTGACATAAAAGTCTGAATATTTTAGTAAAGCTAAGTTAGGAGGAAAAGCTGGTTTTAACTGTGAAATCACTTCACAAGTTAAAAAAAAAAAAGATATATTTCGTTACCTCCAAACCTAACATGATGGTCACAACCCCCAAAATGAAAACCAATGAAACGGCATCACCAAGGTTATTCAAACTGAGATAGTACTTTTACAAGCATAACATTCAGTATTCTGTGAAAGTCAAATCTCATTTTGGTTCTAACATCATAACAGACTGAAAATGTTCCATTATTATACTACTGTCTATTGTTAGGCAGTGGTTCAAGTCATCAGTAATGTCAAACAAAGGCTTTTTTTGTTTAGTTTAGCAAGGTTGGAAAAGATGAACTGATCATCCTCAGTAATCAGTATATCCTGAATACTGTATGGCAATTCCCTCAATGGGTTCAATGTACAAACTAAACACTTGCATACAGATCTCAAATATCCACTCTTTCTGGACTAATACAAAACAAATGTGGGCAAGACTGAAACAAGCTGCTAAATGGTGAACTGCAACTCAGCAGAGAAGTGTAGACAGCAGACCAGAGGGAAACCCTGCTCAGTGTATGCAGGCAGTGGGAGGTCAGCTCTTTTGAAAAACTCCCACATAGAGAAGAAACTGATACAACAACAAAGACTGTCTTCAGCTAAGCTCCCATATAGCACTCTTTTGAATTAGCATGGCTTGAAAAAGAGCAAAATTGTTCTTTCATTTTGTGATTTACCTTCAGGGCTTTCCCTGCATTTCTATATCTAATCAGGTAAGCAGTGTGTCTAAGGCTTTTCGTGACCTCCTGCTGAGCTGGGGGAAAAGTAAAACACATCCTTTAAACAAAGGAACTTGAGAACAAGTGTAGCACACAACACAACTTTTCTCAGACAGCTAGCATGTTGCACTATTAGTATGCTGTCAATGCAGACTTCAGATTTCCTGCAGCTGCTTCATATTACAAACCTTATGGAGACACTAAAAAATAATGTAGATGGATATTAACAATTGGTTTATTCCACTAACTGTATATAAAAGATGGACGAACCCTCTGTTTCGTCACCCATTGGTTTTCTGAAGAGCAGTTTTGAAGCTCAGGTCTGGTTGTCGCCATCTTGTTAATGCTACACTCCACCTGCTACAGCTAATCTGAAAATGGGCAAAGATGTGAAGCATGAGTGGAGCCTACCAGCCAGCGGCTAACCACCTGTGGCAGGACCCTCCCACCTGTCACTCAAAGTGACCCCGCCCTTAATGAATGCATGTTGGCCTTAATTTAGATTAAATGAGCGAGTTATAAAAAAAAGTACCCCACCCCACACAGTTGTCATGGAAGGGGAAATTAGCTATAAAGGCCACAACTGTTTTTTGTACCTGACTGTAAACATGTTTATTATGGGAGTCTATGGAGCCAGCTTCCAGTGGCCATACACGGAACTGCAAGTTTTAACACTTCCACATCAGCTTAATGTCTCAGTCAAAAGTCAAAAAGTAAAGGCCTTTCAATACATTTAAGTTTCCTTCGGGTGTAAAAAGTAGAAGTAGCAGTCCATGGGGTAGAACTCTCATAACTGCAAAGGAAAGGCTGCAGCACACCAGTTTAATGCTCTGGAGTTCAGTCAGCTCCTTGCAAACAAATGATACAACAAATTGTGATTGCACAACTTCCACTGCAAGTGATCCTCTTATGAAAAGAGCAGACAACACAGAGTCCACACAGAATCTTTCAAATAGTCTGCAGGGGTTTACACTATGCCAGCAGAACTGTATTTCCAGTGCAGCCTTCTAAATGTATAGTCTCATTAGGGTCTGAGAGTTTGCAAATTAAAACAAGACTTTAGACATTTAAAAGTCATTACAGAAGGAAAACATCTAAAAAGTATCTAGAAACTAGAAAGAGCTCTGACTGAATAGGATCTGGCAGACTGTGACTGACAGCAAAATCAGACCACATGCTCATCAACAGAAAGTTGACCGCAACAGTCATCAAAGGCACAGCTTAGTGTAAGTCAAAATAAAAAAGCACACACTTCAAGTGAGTAGGGATGACGCATGGCTGATAACACCTTGGAAACCTTTATTAAGGCATCAGACAGGTATGAGGCTCGCTTAGGCATTGTCTCATAAGGACTGAACATTTGCATCTTGGAAAAGATTTATAGGATCATTAGCCTGTTTCCAATTAAAATCCTTTCCAGCAAAGTAAATATCTGAAACACATCTAAATGTGCATATTCTTTTACTTTTTTCACATTTTGCAGTATGTGCAATGATTGCAGTGCCTCCAGCAGAACTGCTAAGGTTCTGGGGTATTTTAAATTCTTTTTACTGACAGTATGAGATGCAGTGAAAGCAGAATGTGATGCTCTACTT
Source organism: Monopterus albus (assembly GCF_001952655.1). NCBI lineage: Eukaryota > Metazoa > Chordata > Actinopteri > Synbranchiformes > Synbranchidae > Monopterus > Monopterus albus. The sequence continues at coordinate 1,749,891 of NW_018127917.1, forward strand.
CCACCATATCCTCACCCACAAATTGCTCAGAAAACAGTGCCATGAATAGGAAGTCATATTATGAAGAACATCTGTGGTTTCCTGCTAGTCCAGTCTCAAAGTATTCAGCAAACAGCCATCACCTCATGTGAAAAAGAGCAGCCCATCTCTTATGAACACTTAATCTGCTTTTCAGGGACGAGTAAGCATAATGAACCAGAGTTTGTGGCCTTGATAGATCCAACAGCACCGCTGACCGAGGTACAGCTAAGAGGAAATATAAACTCTGATCACCTTGGTCACACATAATCCTTGGTAACTTGGACAAACATGTGCACAACAAGGGGCCTATGTCAAGGTAGCTAGACTTTCTTCACCCATTTTTCATTTGCACTACTGTTCAACTGCATATAATCATTATACCATCAAGGTATGACCTGAATACTCTCATTGTGGTGCGGTGCATAGGAAACACCTGAAACATTTCACTGTAACCTCCCATAAATCAATTTTAAATTCCCTTCCTACACTGTAACATTAAAAGTTCAATATCATTAGAGTCGCATAAAAAAACAGCATATACCCATCCTTGTCAAAACCTGCTTACCTTGTGCTTGAGCAAGCCTTAGAGAGCAGGTGCAACAGAGAATAGCCCAGAGAATCAGAACTCTCCTACAGAGAAAGAAGAAAGGTTGAAACTATTATGGCAGATAGTCACAGTGCAGATAATGTTAGAGACTGTTCTTTACATTTCCTTAATCTTTCTGATGTGTTTTGGAGTAATATTAAGTCTCTAAAATGCCAAAAGCAATGATACACTCCCATCAAAGGTAACCAGAACCTTTTATCCCTTCCATTAATTTTAGTCAGCAAGAAAAACATGTATTCACTGATTTAATCAAGTCAAGGTAAAGTGAAATAAATATTAGAATTTTTGAAGTTTTGACAAAGAGATTGATGGTATGATTAATCAACTAAGTGTTTCAGCTCCTAATTAATCCCTGACTGCTCTAATTAAAAGTCACAATATTGAATCAGAAGTTGCAGAACTTAGTGTAGGCCTACACTATAACAAGTAAGGCCTGAAATATACTTCATGCAAGTACACAAACACAGAAACTTTGAGCTACACAAGATCCATTTCACATGTTGTTGTTGCATTTTTGCATGTCACCTAAAATTCCTTATGTGACACACGTGTATGTTGCACTCTGCACTGCTGCTAAAGGGCGCTGTAGCATGAAAAAGAGAAAGTACATAACCCCAGCCTGTAAAAGTGCATGTTGACAATGATCACAGGGGACGTATTAAAACTCTTAATGCTCATACGCCATAAGCTTCCACCTACCACAGAATGATAGACAGCATCACCAGCAGCTCAGCTTTGTTCAAAGAATCTCACATCTGTTTCAAAACAACAAGCTTCATCTTATCTAGCCCCCACCAGATGAGCTACTGCACAGCAGGTCCACTGAAAAATCTACATGACACTGCATCGAATTACATTTTCAAATGATACTGTAGATATAGACAGGTGACAATTTGGGCCACCACATGCCACCAAGAACAGCTTCAGTGCACCTTGGCATTGATTCTACAAGTCTCTGAACTCTGTTGGAAGGATGAACACTGTTCTTCCAAAAGAACACGTGGGTCCAAAAGGTGGGTCCCATAGGTGTTCAGCTAAGTTGAGATCTGGTGACAAGTGAATTCAAACCATGCCAGCAACTTTCTTGTTTCTCCACTCATTTATTCAGGTTTTTCCTTTAACTTGTCACCCGTCCCTATATATGAATGTTGATCGATGCTGCATTTTATTCTATAACACCTGAGCTTTTCAGTAACTGAGACAAACTGCCTTGATAATACCTTGTGCAACTCACTGTTCAGCCGAAGCTTTCGAGGAGGTTTTGTGGATCAAAAAGGTGCCGAATTTTCAACCTAACAAAGACCACAATATATGGATAACAGTAACATTTGTGAACTTACATCAAATGGTGATACAACTGCTCACACATAAAGAGCTGATATGGTTCTAAAGATGTTAGGCCTAAATGATCTTTGAGTGTGACCTCATTATCACAAAGATAATGGTGATTTTCACCCTCTTGTAACAGAAACTGCTGAGCAACTCATGTCTGGAGTTGCATAGGTTCAGCGACTACTGCCATAATGGACTTACAGGACATCTTCTACATCTGTGGTTTTCCAGAGAACTGGTGAAAACTGCTGGTCAACCACTGACACACTGGCTGTTGGTTCATGCTCTTAAGAGTTTTCCTTCCTCCACTGAGTCTCATTCACTGCTCTCACACTACACTGACATTAGAAGCAGAAACACAAAAAAGGGGGACTGCAGTTTGTGACTCTAATATGTGCAGCGGGATCATATGATGCAACAGTTTGACTTGTATTTCCCCTCCCATGGAGAGAGCCAGCCAGCCAGCTGAGTGAAACACACAGCAGGGAGGAGAGAAGAGGAGGAGGAGGAGGAGGAGGAGGAGGTTAAGGAGGAGAAGACTGTCTCCTCCTCTCATACATCTCACACAAATCAGTCCCAGATCGTTTGGCAGCTCATTCTGATACAAGCTGCAAAGACAATATAACTAAAGCAGAGCACGCTACACTGGCTTCCAGTGAACTGTGTGAGGAGCAGATAAATGGGATTACACATGCTAAGCAGCCACCTATTAAACGCTGTTCCAATGTATAACTGCAAACCGTTTCAAACATGGATGTTAAAAGTTTGCCTAATTCATCAGCGCAACATTCAATTTCTGTAACAAGGTTTTCAGCCTACTAGTGGATAATACTACAACTTTTATGAACGCTACCAACTAAACGAATACCACTGTCAAACGGACATGACACCTTGTTATGACGCAGGTGATGTTCACGAGAATATGAATGACTCTCTTGAACCTGATAACCCACAAAAACAATGAGAGAAATTGTCTGTATCAACTCACCCCCCGACTCCAGTGGTTTTGAGTTTGGAGTACGGGGCATTGTCCGGCTCCATAGCGGTTATCTCATTCTTTCTTAGGAGTTTTTACTACAGTCCAGACGAGATAAAGTTTTTCCATCCCAGGTGTTCCTCCAGCGTCGCGTGAGAAGTGAACGTGCCAGAAAGCAACAACAAAGCAACAACAAGCCAAACACTGTGGGATTAACCAGCGGTGTAAACGCCGCTTTCTCTCATTGTCTTATCTCTGCTTGTTCCTGTAGTTTCCTTCCAGAAGATGACACCAAATTTTTGGAGAAGACGCTCCGGAGAGCTCCACCTGTGCGCTTACTTTATTTTTCCATATTCCTTTCGCGTGTTTTGCAAAGTATAATGAACGTCAAGTCAAGGAGAAGGGTAAGACCTCCGTTACGTGGGTGTATGTGTGTCGACTTCGCAAAATGAAAGTTTATTGTGAACTGAGGAAATCTTGAGAGCCGGGAAGGGGGAACACCTCCCTCTGTCGCCCTCACGACCGTGCAGCGCTCCTTCAGATGAAGGTGTGTCCTGGAAAGCAGGAAACTCTCACATACTGTAGCACGTTTAACATGAATATACTGTGTGTGGCTTTCAGACAGTCACTGGCAAAAATGACGGTATTAAATTAGGCTTGAACTCAGACAAGAAGGAGTTGTGCATCTGACAGCGGAAAGCTGCGTGTTTCAGGGCCACACCCACAATTTTAGAAATACGGAGGCCACAGGCCCGGGCCCCCGAATGTTTAAAATATATACTTTAATATTTTTTAAAGATTCAATTACAAATACAAAAGATATTTAAGTACTGTATGTCACAGTAAAACCTCAGGTTTAAGTTGCAGAAATGATGTTGGTTGAATTTCATTTTGCTGCGTCAGTTTCAGGGTCCCAGTATTATGCATGTGGCTCATTTTCACACTGTCACAGCCTACTGGGACACTTAAAAAAGAACAGAGCCATCGTTAATGTTATTGGTAACACACACTTTTTCTTCATTGACAAGTCAAAATATCTGCTGAACAAAAGGCCTTTTTTTATAAATTTTTCTTGGCTTTCAAAATTAAAACAAGTTGTGCAGCTTCTCTCTGGTTTACTATGGTTCATTCAGCTTGTGAGAGGAATGGCAAAACCTTTACAGTATGTGTTTGACAGATGAAATTTTCTCTGGCTGTGGTGTTTTCCATTTTTTAAGAAAGGGGCGATTCATTTCATCAAGTGAATTTTTAACAAATGGAGCAGCTTTTTGGGACCACCTTTTTTTCACTTTCTCCTTCATGAGCATCCATTTCCATTCTCACCAGAGTAGCAGGGAACTGAGTTGCAGTTCTGCACTGGTTCCAGTCTGTGTGTGTGTGTGTGTGTGTGTGTGTGTGTGTGTGTGTGTGCTCGTGCACTGTTGTGCACTGTGAAATTCCTCTGCCAAAGAAAGTCCTCTTTGACCTCACTTGAGCAAACATGCTATGACAGTGTCCAGAGGAGACCCAACAGAGCACCAATTCAGCTGCCTGCAACTGAATCCCTCCTCACACAGAGCCCCCTCACAGTTCATCCTCGCTGGGCCAGGAAGGAAGGGAGCTCAGCACCTTGAAAGAGCACATCCCATGTACCTGTCTGAGCTATGCCGGATGTAAGCTTCTGTTACCACCAGTTTCACTTCACAGACAGAAGGGCAATGTCCTCGCGGCCTGTAGAACAGCGTAGAGGAGGATCTCTAATCTCGGGTGTAAAGTTTCATGGAGCCTGTCATACAGGAGCCTGTGGAAGCAGTTCTCAAACTGTGGTCCAGGATCTGCTAACTGTTCTTGAATGCATGCCAGGGGACGCCAAGAGGAATAGTTTAAAGCAAAAGTTTCCAGAATGTGGGGAAATACTATTAATTACTCACTTACAAAGAGTTAGATGAAAATATTTATACCACTTCCATGTCTGTATGATAAATATTAAGCTTCAAGCAGCAGCTAGTTAGCGTAGCCTAAACACTTTATGCCTCATAGCCTGAATCTGGCCAGAGGAAACAAAATCTGCTTACCAGCACCTCTAAAGCTCGCTAATTATCTTATTTTATCTAATTGTGGTTTTATATGGGACCTTAGGAAGTCATTGTGCTTAAACACAAAAAAGTCCAGTACGTAGCCCCCGTATAATTTTTAGTCATTTTTATGTAATTTTTACAGTCAGTTTTATGTGTATAATAAACAAACAAGATATAACTAAAGCCCATTTATTTCTACTGAAGATGTAAATCTTTTAAATCATGTCACAAATATAGTTTCATTTTTATGTTTCAAGTCTAAATAATTTTTTTAAAACTTCTGGGTCATGTCGCAAATATCACTCAGACTCAGTATCAGAAAACATTATTTTCCCCTTGCGGACTAATACATATTTGGTGTGCTAGCAAGTATTTACAGGAGAAGTATGGTTTTAGACTTGTATAGTGCTTTTCTATGCATTGCAGCACACTTGAAGCCCTTTCCTACTACTTGGCCATTCATCCATTTGCACTCCCAAACTGGTGTCATCACTGGGAGTTCACTATCTTGCATATTTGGACTGGACAAGCCGGGAATCAAACCGCTAATCTTGCTGTTAGGAAACGGCCCGTTCTACTTCCTGAGCCACAGCCGCTCTGTGTGCTGTAATGGCAGTGTTGATGTGCATGGTAACAAAGCAACATGTCACACTGTGTAGAGGTGTGGTTTACTGGTTTTGTTTTTAATTGTTTTGGGAGCACTGGAGCTCTTTTGCACAAAGGAGCAAGGCAATACATGTTAGTGGGATCACTGGTTTGGACCTTTCATGGGACTATGTTGACAATAAGACAAAGAATATCACCAGCCTTATCCTTTAATGCACAATAATAGAAGCAGTAGCTGTCAGCGTCTCTCCCTTCCCAAGCAATGCAGGCAGTAGAAAGTAACTGCTATAGTATGTAAAGTCTTCCCAGGTATAATTCTCTTGGGACAGATTGATCTTAGTGGTCTGATACATATCATGGCAGTCCTTGACGCGTAAAAGTTTGAGAGCAGATTTCACATTGGCCTTTGAGAAAATGCAAAAGCACTGTAATTTTATCACCAATTTCCTGACAGCAGCTCAATAAGAGCATCTTCCAATCCAAGCAAAGACCTTTTTCCATTTTCTGTTCATGCCAAGAGCCTGTTTCATGGAAACCAAGAAATAAGCTGTGGTGGAAAAAGAGGTTAAACAGCTGCTTTTTTTTCTTTAAGGTACCCGGAAGTGAGTTTTTCTAGTATTTTATGGGTTGATTTTCTTCCACTCATCACACATAACCGCCCTCCTGGCCACCACCTATAATCATTGACAGGTGTGGATAGTCCAGACCAGTGGTGGGCATTAGAAGTCAGCTGCCCTGTATACCTGACAATAATTAGTTACATTTATAGTAATAGTTCACTCTTTGCAGGAAATTGGAGGAGTCCTCTGCAGACTGTTAATGTACTGTAACTATTACCTCTGTACCATATCTACAAACTGATGACAAATTAAAGGAGAAACCTGAATAAATGAGTGCTCTCTACCAGGATGACAGCACCCCCATCTATAGGAAACAAGAGGTCACTGAGTGGTTTGATTAGTATGAAAATAATGTGAAACATATGCTGTGACCTTCACAGTCACCAGGTCTCAACCCTGTTGAACAGCTATGGGAACCTTTTTAGCGACATGAGGGAATATCTTATGGAAGAATGGTGTTGATCACTCCACTAGACTTCAGAGAATAGGAGAGTCAATGCCAAGGTGCACTGAAGCTGTTCCGATGGCATTTGGCGGCCCAGCACCTTACTGTTGGTTTTTTTCTTTAATACTTCATCCATCTATACACAGCATGAATCATTTGTAGTTAACAGAGCAGTCCTATCATTTATGAGCAACATTTTGCATTATACAGTCCAAGAATTATGGTGATTTATTTCAGCAACCAACACTGACTGATGCTGTAAACTGAGGTCAGTAAAACACCAGAAGACCTGAGGGGATTATGATCATTTTAGGTTATTCTTTCTATCCTTTCTATTTTTAATAGCAGGCCTTCCAATAAGAAGTTATAAAACAACACATGTATGACTACATGCCATGCTCTGGTGTGTCATACTCAGACTGGACAACCTGGGAATCAAACCGCTAATCTTCCGATTGGGAGACAACCCACTCTACCTCCTGAGCCACAGCCACCCCCCAGGTCACACATTTCCCATGTTTTACAATGTATTTAAACAACATCATAAACCAGAGCAATAGAGCACAGTAGTCAGTGATGTGGTAAACTGAGATTTTCAGTTCTTTCCTTAACGTCTCAATTAATTAATAATAAAACTTTAAAAAGCAAAGGCTTGAACACGAACTCTACATCTGTCTCAAGGCCACATTAGATGTGATAATTATTCCTTACTCTGCAGAGTGGCAGAAAGACACACTACTGCCAATTCAGAGGCATTGTTGTGGTGACATTTGAGTGGAGGATCAAACCAATGGTGAATAATCCATATTGAAAAGCTGCTCTTTCTTCCAAATGTCAAACAGCAGCAGGAGCCATTGTTCAAGAAGCTGACTCTGAAACCTCCAGTTCACCATCATCACAATGTTGTGTTACATACACAGCATTGTGATGATGTGAACTTGACAATAAAGAGTGCACAGAACATAAAGTTTGCATTACATTCACTCGCTGATAGTCTTGTCTAGTCTTGTCATGTGCTTAAAATGATACAGTTAAATACAATCCCTTGTTATAAATGTAATAGAGTGTGAATTAATCACCACAAAATAGCCATGTTTCTAGATCAGCTTTAATTTTGTCTAACAAAATATGTTTTAAAATCTGTCCTGTCCCATTAATCATTTTGTGGTACCATAGGTTTTTCTTGCAACCCATTTTGCACTCAACCTCCAGGTTGGGAACTTGTGGTTTAAATGCTGTGTGGTGTCCTACCAGTAGGAGAATATTATACTACTCAGAGGGAGTACTCGATACTTTTCAAACATTTTGGAATGATAGTGGTCAAAGCGCAGGAATCAGTCCAAAAATACCGCCACTGGTGTCGCATTTCAGACTCCTGAAGCAGTCAAACCACACTGGACAGATTGGTTTTGTTTGCTAGATCTAATTCAACAAATTCAACAGAAACCTTATGTATGGCAATGTATTGAGAATTTAACTTGACAGAAAGGATATTGTATTTTATGTAGATGTAAAACATTTATAATTGATGGCATTCTGCTTAAATATCAAGTTTCCTTTCCTGTAACTGTAGCTTCACATGCATCATCATCACAGCAGTATAGTCTATAAACTGCTCTTATTCTTGAGGACAAAGGAGATCTGTTATGGAGAGGCCCCACTAAGAGATTGCACTGCAGCGCTACATCTCACAAATCCAGAAAACTTCACTCTCATCCTCAGCCAGGCCTTTCCACATTCATTATCTTCTCCAGCGCATGCAGCAAGTATGAGCCAACATCAACTTCCTGCTCCGTTATCACTGCTTACTGCAACAGTCAATACAATGAAGACAAAGATCTTAATGTTGTTGTTGTCAGTCAAGAACACATCATAGTCTTTTGTGGGTGCTCTAACTGTCCTGATTTTTTAACCGTCAGAAACTGGTAAACAGAAGTATTTTAACTATTTTATTATTATTTTAGTCTCCAGTCCATATTTTTTAACTAATAAGCAGCCACAAGCTGGTCAAGCTGCAAAAGAAACTGATCATCTGATTTGGACAAACTAGATTAAAAAAAAAAACGGTGTGTGCCTTCAATCAGTGCTGAGTGGACAGAGGGTTTGCTGTTCAGAAAACCACTGTCCCTCGCTTCTGTAAACACAACCTGGGTTTCTAAATATAGGCTGAAAACAGGTCCACTGTACACAAACACACACTCATGCCCGTTCTTTCCCTCGTCATACACTGACTCACACTGTTCCCATGGCACACATCTTTGAAGTGGTTACAGCCTGTGCCAGCACACGTTTGGTGGTGCAGGAAATGACGCAGCATGGATGCATCAGCGTTCTAGTGTTCACTGTTTGGAAATGCATTCAAATATACTGTAACCCTGTACAGAATGAAAGCCTCTTTGTCCCACACACAGTACCATTTAAAGAAGATTGTTATTATTTTATGTGCACACAAATTTATCAGAACTAAGAGTCTGCATCCACTATACAGTTTCAGTTCTGGTAGGTTTCACTTGGACACAATGAACTAAACACTAACGCCAGCATTCTAACATGGCAATGCTAACAGGCTGGTGTTTAGCAGGTAAATATTGGCCCGTCTTAGTCTAGCATGCTAGCATGCTAACATTTGCTAACAAGAGCATTCAGAAAGCGCATGTACCTCCACCAAGGCACAGCATTCACTTATGCAAATGGGTCCCTTCTGAAAAATGAGATCAGAACAACAAAAAAATGTATCCTAAAATTCTTGATCCAGATCAGATCCGGCTCATCTATTAAGGTATGATAGTCAGTTACACTGTTTATCTTACCTGAACATGTCAGGGTTCTATGTTCATAATAAGCCAAGCTATGGCAGAAAATATGCTTTAAATGGGGGTTTCAATGTTAACTTTATGTGGCCATCAGATCTGGATGAAATTTGGTCTGGTGATAGAAATTGCCACCCTGTATATGTGCATTAAATTTCAAATGTTTTTGATAACTTTTGACAGAAATGTGAATTTGTTCAATTTTGCCCTATGTAAAAGATAGGGATTTGTGTGATTTTATTTTTGTGACCTGGACCTTTGACCTTCCATCCATCTATAACACTTATTCCTGAATAGGGTCACGAGGATGCTGGTGCCAGTCTAAGCTGACACTGGGTGGAGGGCGGGTACACCCTGCACAGGCACAGGGAGAACATGCAAACGCTGCACAGAAAGGCATCGGGTCAGCCTGGGGCTCGAACCAGGAACCTTCCTGCCGTGAGGCGGCAGCAGCTGTGTAGCCTAAACCCAGTACAGCTAAGGTTAATTGGAATGTCTTTAGGTTTACAGGTAGCTGTCAACAAAATGTTTGAAAAAGTTCAATTTTGACAATATGATGGTGCCAGCTGAAAAGTCGAGGCATCATCATGTTTTTACAGTGAATAACATAAATAACTGTAGTGAAATTCATGGTAATCCATCCAATCCGGTTCTGTACCGGAAACAAATTCCTTGTGTGTAACATACTTGGCCAATAAAGGTGATTATCCTTATCCTCCTTATCCAATAGTTGTTGATTTTGATAAAAATCACAAATTTCCACCACACTGAGGTCATTAGGTTACAAGAGCCATGGATGTCTATGCAAAATGCTGTGCCATTCCATCTAACATTTGTTGACATATTTCATTCTGACTTCCCTTTAGTAATGCTGCAGTTTAAATGAAAATTTTATCTATTGTGTGCATCCAGATTACATGCTTACAAAGACATCAAATTTTAAGACCCCTACAACCAGGCGCCAGCCTGTGGGAATTGAAATCACATCACCCTGCCCAGGAAACTTCAAGGAAGTCTGAATCACTGAACTTCCCAGGAGGGTAAGTAACAATTGTTCACTTCATTTGTTTTGTGTTTGCCCTAAGTCACAGTCAAGATGTTGAATTCCCAAGATTTTCCACTCTCCATCTTCCCCACAGCAGAGCATCAGTTGTCTGAACCATAGCCCCAATAACCAGTGTATCAGAGGTTCTACTACTTTTCATCTGTTCCTTGTTTTACAAAGATTCGGATAAGTAACAAGTTACATTTAAGTCACTTAGATCTGTGCTTACAAGTAAAACAGTGATGAATGATGTGTGTAACCGGATTATTTTTGTGCTCACCAGCAGATACTGTAGCACTAGTGTAACTGTAGAGTGAAAGACCAAGAAATACAATACAGTAATCTACAAAGTCCTAAAAGGGGAAACTGTTTCTCAAGCAAGCAAGTAAATTCCTAACAGATTGAGCTTCTGTGATTGAAGCCCATTGTTTTTGACAGAGCAGCTGAAAGACACTGCAGGATTTGTTTCGGGCCAAATACAGATAACATTAGCAGAGGGACAATGGGGTCACTGATCTGAGTTTTTCTTGTAACAGAGAAGAACCTTATTGACGGAGTCATGAATTACAATGCAGTGCATGTTTGCAGCCCATGCGTGATGGTGCAGCACTTCTGTATTCAGTCTATTACAAATGTAGCTGTTGAGATCTTAAATCAATAGTCAAAAAGAAAAGAAACACAAACTTTCTTTAGTGTTGATTGTAAAATCTTATCTTGTTCATCTGCAAGACTTTAGGTGCTAAATGTGACCTGACAAAGTAAGACACCCTAAACTAGACATCTTTTCTTTGCTGTACAGAATTTTAATTGTATAATACCACAAGTAGAATCTCATTCAAAGCAGGACAACTACTGCAGATGTAATCTTCATTTATCTGTCATCCTCCCAGGGCTTCAGAGAGGGTCTTTATCAGGGCTCCACAGAAAGGAATTCGCTAGAACTCCAGATGAAATATGAAGGATTGATTTCAGCAGAATCACTACTGGCAGCCGTGAGAAGAGAAGATAATTACCACTATGACAAGCTTTGATCACAGGTACAGTTATTCTCAGAATATTGGTGTTGACAGAACACTGAGATGAACAGCCCTGAAATTCACATGAATTTGTCCTAGTTTTACTTTTTTTTTCTGCCTCCATTATACTTAGTTTCTGAATAGAACCACTGTCTAGCCATGAAGAGCTAGGTAGGACAAAATGGGGGTAGTTGATGTGGCATGGATTAGATGTCCATACAGTATCTCTCTCTTGATTTGTAGAAGTGGAGGAAAGGGAACTCATGAGTACTGAAATGTTCTGAGGGGGGGAAAGTAGTGGGTAATTCATCTGTGATCTGTAAATACAGTGGGTGGAATGAATCACTGTGGTTTCTTTCTTGTCAAGAGGCAGCAAATAATTCAATAAAATGACAGAGGGATCGGTGAGTCTTATGTTGGAGTCAGTTTTAGAAAAGTAGGAGGTGTGGAGTCAGGAGGAAGAAGTCATGAAGAAGAAAAAGCTCAAGGTGAAGATGTAACCTCACTGCAAAGAAGAAAGGTTTAGTTTATTGAAATCTCATTGAAAATGCATCCAGACCACAGTGTAGCCCTAAAGCAACATGCCTCCTACACTACCTGCCAGGGCTAAACTAAGATGCAGCATTTGTTAGCAAAGCCACCCACTAATAGGAAGGAAGCAACCTTTGTGTGTATGTGTTTATAGGTCAAACAAGTCAAATGAGTCAGGTTTTCCCCTCTCTGACCTCAAAATGTAAACAAAGCACCATGTGAATCCTTAAGTCAGTGCTTTGTTTATTATATCACATAGGGTCTCACAGTTTGTAAGTGTATTCTCCCACTCCTGCAAGACTCATTTAGGTTTGACCTCCTCCTGTATCCTGCTCAGTAGTGCTTCACTGATGTAGTTCTCCTGTAGGCTCAAATGCCTCAGTGGAAACGACATCCTACAGAGCAGCGCCCCCATGAGGTCATTTCCTCCTACGTCACTGATGCCGTTTCCATCCAAATCTACCTTCTGCAGACTCATGTTCTCTTTCAGCACATCGGCCAGCAGCCTGACCCCAGGGTCTCCCAAGTTGTTCTCGTCTAGGATGATCCGAGTCAACGAGCTGTTTTCTTTGAGGCTGTCAAAAAGTTCCTTCCATGCCGCCAAATCAGCCCCACTGGTCTGCGCAAGCCCTAAGTAGTGAAGGTGTGAGTAGTGCCTCATATATGACGCTAACACCTTTACCCCCTCACTGCTCAAGCCATTTCCCCCAATATCCAGTTCTAGAAGTGCAAAAACCTTAAACGAGCTCCACCCAGTGGGGAGATGTGGAACAATATTGTGCTCTGAGGGGCAAAGCATGGCCTGTTGGAAGGCAGCAGCCGCTCTTGCTGTTTGTTCCTGCAGCTCAGCTATTCCATTCAACAGGGACAACATTCCATGGTCACGCAGTTTGTTTCCAAACAAGCTGAGGAGAGAGGAGAATAATTTGATTCCTCCATGAGCTGTTCACTTCAAAGAGTAGCCCTTATGTGCATCTGTAGGACAATATCACAATGATGTTTCTTATCTGCTTGTTCTGCAGATTCAAGATGATTACATCTAAAATCATGTTGTAAAAATCATCTTTTTCATCTGGAAAAATTCTGCCTAAATGTCTTCTAAATATCTTTAAATGATTTTTTCTCCTTATGTATTTGGTATGTTTATTCAAAAACAAAACTAAGGATTGCATAGTTGCATAACAAGTGTTTGAATGGATGCATACAAGGGCATTTAAATGTACACTTTCATCATCATATGCTAGATGCTTTCAATTTCTTGAAGGGACATGTGGGATCTGCTGTGCATGTTAAATAAACTAACAGTTCCAGTTTAAGAAACACCATGGAGAGTTAGATAAGGAGCTCAATACCATGTCTGTCTGTTAAATATAAAGCTTCAAGCTGGTTAGCTTAGCTTAGCACAAAGACTGGAAACAAATGTTATATCATGTTTGTTCCATACTGTACAAAATCAGCAGTGTAAAAACAACAATTAGCCATTTCATGGAGGGTTATGTGTCAGACTAATTCTTGGCTGAGGCCACTAACTTCCTGGAGTCTCTGCTGG
>NW_018127917.1:1763570-1797494 GCF_001952655.1 Monopterus albus
CTTATCATGTAACTTTCCACCACAAACAAATATAAGCATGTTTTATAGAATATTGAACTAATCCGTTAAGCCCCATACTAGTCTTTTGTCTAGTATGTCAGCATTCACTGTAAGTTGTTAGATCAATGTGAGAGAAACCAAAGGAAAGGGACAAAAGGAGCCCTGTGATAGGCTGGTGATCTGTCCAGGGTGCAGCTGGGATTGCTTCAGCCCCCTTGCCACCATTTTCAGGAAAAAGCAGTGTAGATAATGAATGGATGGACAAAAGGAAATAATTCAGAAAGGTAAGGACTCATCATTTTTGTTCATAGTGTAATTCAGCAGCTGAAAGATAAGATTTTTTTTACTGCAGTGAGGAGGCTGTCCTTGGTTTTGGTATGCCTTTTTTGTCTCTTCAGTTCTATTAAATTCTTTTTTACAGTCACATTAGGGCACTTTTAAGATTTGGCTTCTGAATTTGATTGTTACACCGTCTTAGATTTTAGTGTAACATGAATTTATGGAGCTGGGACTTACTGTAAGCCTTTGATCTGAGGCTTCGCTCTCAGAATGTCCAGCAGGATGTAAGCACCATATGGGCCAATGAGGTTGAGGTTGAGGTTGAGCAGCGTGACCTCAGACACACTGCTCTTAAGCGCTCCCGCCAAGCTCAGTAGGAGATCGTCAGTCAGCTCTGTGTTCCTCAGAACCAGCTGCCCCACCTCATGGGATGTACTCAGTACCATCATCATGGTGTCCAGCTACAATGTCACACCAAAAAGAAGTCATAGTAACATTTGAGCTGTGCTGTTATTTTTGGGTCAAGTTGAACTTGGTACAAGAGATCACTTTAATTCCAAAAGTTAAGACATATCCAAAAGGCTGTCTTTTCACAGAAAAAATAGGGGTATGCATTATAGGGTTTCATAATGCCAAGTGTTATAGAACTATGACAAAATCTGGTTGCAGTTTGAAACAATTACCGGTGACACCACTATTACATGTATTTATTTTATTTCTAAGACTTTTTTCTATTCCATCATTCTGGCATGAAATGGTCTCCTCCACCTGTACATATAGTGAATGTTAAGTATTTACTATGGGTGTGTGAGAGCAACACAGCTCAGGATTGTGTTTTTTGGCCAAGAATGAGATGAGAGTGGGACAAGTGCTGGAGGTTTTCTAAACACAGCGATGGAGTGAGACTCCAGAAAGACATATGGTCTGGCTGTCAGCCACATCCACTGTGCCACTTCACAAGACCTTGAGGAATTTTTCAGGCACCGCTGAAAGCTCATTCATCATAATGGGTGGGACCAAGCCAAACACCTGCCTGTCCCAGATAAAATTTTGCTGATGTTACAACCATTTGTGTATAGCACTGGCCTCCAGTTGTAATGACTCTTTAGAATAAAATGACTTTCAGTGAATTAATCTTTTTTTATCAGTTCTATAAATGTTATATGCCAATGACATAATGCCCCTTTGCTGCTGCTGTAGTAGATTCTTTTGTTGTGTTTGATATCTTTAACATTGTGGGATCATAAAACACAATGCCATTGAAATACATATTCATCCCTCTCAAACTGCATCATGTTACTGAAGTCCTAATGTGTGAACAAATAATGCATCATGATTTTTTTTTATGACATTGCTTCAGCTGTGTCACTGTGGTAAATGTGTATTACAAATTCCCTATTAAGGCTGAAGACAAAATAATGGAATAATCATAATGGTGCTAGGAAAATATGGTTTGAATATGGCATGCGACTGCTTAATATTAATGGAAAATGTATTACTTTAACAGACAAATTAGTTTTAGATTCATGCTTTATTAGATTATTTGGCAATTAAATGATCAGTTCTAACACACTGCTGCATGATGTGAACTTATTGCCAGTGACTTAATGCCAAACGCATGAATGACAAAAACAGCCTCAGTTTGTGTTGAACACACACCTGTGCCTGCAGGTCTTGTTCTTTAATAGGGTCTTCTTTGCCAGTGCTCTTACTGGCCCTGTCCTCCTCTTCCTCGGGCTGCAGGATGGTGTCACTCTCTGCGCTGAGCTCTACATCTGAGCTTGAAGCTTTGGGGCATGATGAAAGCTTCTTCTGGAGCCGGCACCTCTCCAGAACTTGGCATGCAGAGGAAAAAAAAGCATGTCAGACACAATAAAACTGTTTCCTAAAGCCAGGTGTATACAGTGATATTGATATTCACTGTTGATATGAGAATGTAAATAAAGCTATTAATAATTCATGTGCAATAGAGAGATCTGCTGTTGTGAGAGTTATGCATGCAGAAATGCATGTGTGTCTACATAACCTCTCCCACATGTCATCCATCTTCCTTCAAGTAGAAATTGTTCAAAGCATCAGTTTCTTGCAAATCCAGCTTTTTTCTGCTAAAGTGTATTATGTAAATCCGTTAGAGCACTCCAGGGGGATTCCAGTTCGATCCCACTGTGCTGTGGCTTGCTTTACTCACTGTTTGCCTTGAACCAGTTGTGTTTGTTTGGGCCCTGCTCCAGTGTGGTGCTCATTTCCACACATTCTTCATAGAAATCCCTCAGTCTTTCCCCATCTCTGTTTTTCCCATTTGATCCCAGGTCCTTCAGTTTCTTTCCATTCTGCTTAGTCAGTGCTTCTTCACCCTGCAATGAATCTTTAAAAAGAAAGACTCTTGTTCTTTCCCATTTTTTCCACAAAGAACATTAAATACAGATAGACTGAAGGTCATTCACATCTCCACTTGAAAGCGATTCTCCTCTGTTTTTCCATCTTCTCTTGCAAGAATGAAACCAGCTAAACGTTTCAAACAGTGCTCACCAAGTACTTTGCTGGTCTTTTTAGATTGTGGCTGCTCTGTCTGCAGTGCTGTGGCATCGCTGGTTGTTTTTAGCTGTTTAAGGTCTTGTCTTGAAGACAGTGCTTGGGTGTCACATTTATCGGTTACTCTTGACGTCTGTGAGATCTCCGAGGCCTTGCTGTCTTGTCCCTCTTCCCCTCCGTTACTTCTGGCTGTCTTGCCATTGCTCTCTTTCTGATTAGTTTGACCCTTCCGTCGTTTCTTCTTGGAGGTCTCTTTAATCCTGACTACAGTGTGGTCTTCGCTGTCTGTAGATTCTCCACCACCTTCCTTGATGACTTTTCTCATCCTCCTCACTGATTTCTTTTCTGGTTTGGCTGGGACGAACAAAGGGGATGATGGATGTGACTTGACAGGGCCTGCAATGGAGATGTTGCAGACAATTAGAAAGAAAAAAGATTGCGTTGTAGGATATTTTGTCCATCAAAATCAAGAACTGGACCTAACGTCAAAAAATGTTGATGAATAAACTTTAGGAAGCAATGGAAAGTTGAGACAAGCATCTCCAGGCTTTGTACCATTGCCAGGGCCCTGCTCAAGAGGGAGAATTAAGTTCTCCTTTGTGCCATTGTTCAGTTGCTGGCAGGAGCTGTATTTGTTTCGAAGACTTGTACATCTGAAAAAGATGAAAAATGTGCTTTCATCAAGAGTCACATTTCCTCCCCCATAACCAGTACCAACATCATTCCCATATGTCATGCCATGTACATTCTTTTTCTCACATGATAGATTATATTTGTAGAGCAATAGGTTTACCTGATCTGGTCTGACTGGTACGCATATGTAATATTCTGCAAGTGTTATATCTCCAGAGGATGAAATCTGACCTGTAACAGGGCACCCCACCAGACAGCCAGGCCAACCTGAAGTAGCTCTTCCTGCCCTGCTGGAAGCCGGGAGCATAGCGGTACTCACAGCAGGAGCTGATCCTAGCCACCATGATGCCGTTAACGTACAAGGTAGCGCTGAAGGGGTAACCTCTGTGTCTCTGGGAGACAAACTGGAACTGCTCTAAAAGATACAGGGAGAGAATATTATGTTAGATTCAGTGTGGCTATCTGTCATGTTTGACTTATTTTGCCATCAGCAGTGTTGATTTGAATTGTTTATTTAGTCGTGTCATCACCGGTCACTATGCTGTGATGTTAGATGCTACTTATGTCTTTAGTTTTTTATTCTGTTGCTGGTCCAAACTGTTAGTTCACTACAAAACTAGGCCTACACAGGCACTGATTATATGATTAGATACTTTTTGGTATAAAGTATTTAAAGTATGGCTAAATGGGCACATACTGAAAAAAACAAAACTAGTAGAACACTTAAATGCCATTAGACATAAATGACGCAATGTGCTTTTCTGGAATTTGTGTGAACTGGCCCACTACTGCTTTTATTTTCTAGGTGTAGAGTCAACTATAGTGCTGAAACTGATTACATTAAAGTCAGCAAAAAGTAAATATAAAGTTATTACAAATTTCATAAACTTTGCTAAATCTCATAAAGGTTGCTTGGAATATGATCCTTGAGCATTTCTTGTCCTTTGTTTTATTCCTTTAGATTACACATCTACAGAGGATTTGGTAAACAGATCAATCCTAAACATGTTTCTTGTACATCTGCCTGACTCTGATTCCCTCCCTGGAGTGACAGCTGTACAGTGCGTGTCAACATATAGTAGCTACAGTGGCATCCTGTAGTTGAGAGGTAACAAGGTGATACACTATGTACCGGGCAGCACACTGTGTGTGTGATGTCAGTGGATAAAGTCCGACTGTCAGTCTTCCCTGCTCTCTCTTTGTTTCCTGTCTGCCTCTCAGCAATTTACTGTTAATAAAGGCTAAAAGCCCAAAAATCTAACTTAAAAAAGCATGTAGCATCTGCAAAGATAAAGACTCATCTTCTCTATTGACCTTTTATGTGCTGGTTACCTATCAAATCACATATTTCTATTCTTGTTCAGTTCCAACAACGCCGCAGCTCCACATCATCTTCATCCTATTTACACTGTTGCTTTGAGGGCAGAGTCGTAATTAGACATGAGAAAATGGGCAGAAGCTTTAACACCTCAAATATCACTTGTCCATTTTTATGGCCCTTTTAAATGTGGGAAAACAAATAAATTTTCCCTATAGATGATGTCTGACATTGAGTCTAATAGACATTTAAAAGACAGATACATCCTCTCATGTGCCTTCTAACAATACAGCTTGAAATGTCACAGCTCCTACCTCCTGGAGTCACCAAGCCCTTGAAGACACAGATATTCTCCCCTCCACTGACTTGCTGGAGGATCTTCAGTTCATCCTGCGTTGACCCCAACCCTGACCGCCAATGACCTTGTCCCAGGTAGGTCATTGTCACAGTGACATTGGATTTCTTTGCTTCTCTTTGTGCCTTTAGGTTACTCTGCTATGAAGAGCCAGAAGGTGGAAAGAGCAACAAGGGCTGAATTTATAAAAATGCTTTAACTTATATGCACTAGAAATTAAGCAGATTGGTGATTACCTGATTTTTAGTGTGACCCGCTGTTCTCTGCGAGGCAACTGAGGAGAACGAACCCCTTCGCTTGTCATACAAATAAGGACAGGACTGCCTCAGAGCATCTTTGATTGAGTTTAGACTTGAAGCCCTGGAGATGATGGCTGGGAGGTAATTGTCTCTACCAACCCTGGTCGAACCAGTTGTTGGCTCATCCAGCTATATTTAAGGGGTGAAACTTAAAATTCATCACATTCAACTCAAAGATTTCAGGGCCATTTTAACTGCTCAAAACTAAAACTTATCTTTGTTCTAGATGCTTGATACTGAACAACTCCAACTTTAGTTAAGTATGTCTCAGCTAAGTAACATTAATCTTACTATGAATTTGAAATATGTTTCAAAAATCCACCACAGAAAATGATATGCATCACTTCTCTTTCTTTTCTCAGGAGCTGTAAAACATGGGTCAAACACTATGGATCATATGAGATTATATGTTTATCCTTTATATCTGTACTTATAAAAAATAAAGAGAGAAAACTTCTCTGTGGTCTAACTGACCCTAAACATGAGTATCATCCATTTATAACATAGCACATTATAATTTTGCTGCTTACTGTAGACCTGTGTAGCCTTGTCCATAGAAAATGTAAAGCATGAAATATTGCTCTGTGGTAAATTCTATATATTTTTGCCCACTATCAAATGTCTAAGACTAGAATTGGTACTAAATATTGCAGCTACAATCAACCTGAGAGGCAGGTCTGTTTTAAGGCATAAAAGGTTTGGATGTTCAAAGCAGTGTCTGTTGGAGAATTAGTTTCTCCATCCAAAACTTGTGTATGCAACCTTTTCCATCTCATTTTAAGAAATATGCTATTATTGTTTCTTAGTCTTAAATACTGAATACAAAACATGGCAGGAAAAACTATATTTATTTTGAAATTCCACAAAATTGGATTTTAGTTCATGTATTTTGAGTCCCACATGTAAAAAGAATATGGATGAAAGACACAATTTAATCTGCAGCACTGGAGAAGATAACAAAAAAGAAAGAAAACAACAGTAAAGCACCACACAGAATCACTGCTGACCTTGTAGATCTCCACAGTATCAGGATTCTCTAGGAGGAGGAGTTTGCTATCCGCTCTGATTAGACTGGCAATGGAGCGGATCATTTTAGCATCTCTACCAGGCTGAGCTGGGATCTGGTAAACAAATCAGTCAGAAATGTGTATACAGGTAATAATATTCACAGTAATGTTCATCTTAAATGACAGCTGTTAAATGCTTGTAAAAATCATAAATAAAGTAGTGATGCTGACAGTCAGACATGAATCAGCAACATGCTAAATAGATACTTACAGGAGTGTCTCTGCCTCCTCCATGGACTCCCCTGTAAAAGTGACCTTGAGGGAAAGTCTTGCTGTTTCTCCCAGTTCTTCTCATTGAGTCTTTCTGATATGACTCCATTCTGAATGGACTTATTACCCTAGCACAGACAGAATGATTAGAGGAGGATGTGGACTGTAATTCACTCTGTTGACAATGATATAAAGTCTTGAGGTAAAAGTCTACAGGTGAAAATGGACTGAGACATCTCACTGGAGCTGTAGGTGACTGTGGTTCTGTAGCTCAGTAAGTAAAGTTGTGTGTTCAGTTCACACTGGTTCCTCAAATGCTTAAAAAAACATCCACACAAAGGAATTAAAAGCACACTGATCTTTGGTTTTTCCACTGCATGCTAACAAGACTCCATTGTTTTCTGCTCAGCCTGGCAGTAAATTACAGCACATGTAACTTAATCGCTGCATCCGCAGCCATGTCATCTGCTGGGCTGATTGTGTCTGGGAGAGGAGGCAGCAGGCAGGCATCTATGGCCTCAGATTAGGAACCTATATGAGTGTGGCCTCAGCCTCAGATGGTACAGTAAATAGCAGGAAAAGTAAGACTTGTGCTTTAAGAAGTGTATGCTTCTTTTTCAGTCCAGATTACTATTTGAAGGTTGTTATAACTCTCTAAACATTTACTGCAGTTGCTGTATCTGTTTTTATGTCTTTGTCCTTGACTGTAAAGAGAACAAACATTTAAAATGTCTATAAAATAAATAAATAAAAATCAGTATTAACAAGAGCACAGAATGGGGGCAGCAAAATGAGACATCATTTGTAATGGTTGTATGTGTCTGGCCTTGTGAGGTGTTGTGCTGTAATATTCTCTCTTCAGTTATGATACTTGCTAATCTCAGATAACTCAGTTATCCTTTATGGCATGTGGTCAAAGGAAAAAATGAGCCACTTTCTCACAGTGGTGTAGGAATTATTTAGATTCCTTGCCTAATAAAATTTGTTAGGCAGCTGTGATTCAGGAGGCAGAATGGTTATCTCCCAGCTGGAAGGTCAGCGGGTCAACTCCCATTGTCCCCAGTCCACATGTCAAAGTGTCCTTGGGCAAGACACTGAACCCCAAGTTGCTCCTGAGCAGCACCCTGCAGGGACAGTGTCACCATCGGTGTGTGTGTTTGTGTGAGTTGGTGCCGTAGATTCTGTACTGGGAACAAATTCCATGTATGTGTAACATACTTGGCCAACAAAGGTGGACAAATTCCATGTGTGTGTAACAACAAAGGTGATTATCATCATTAACTCAGATGTCTGTTGTAGTGGAGTAAAAGTATTCTATATTATTCTGGAATTAAGTTGGAGTAGGAGCACAATGGAGCAGAAAATGGAATAAAGATGTAAAGCACAAGCAAAGTACACATTTCGCAAAATTTAAGCACAGTTCTTGAGTAATGTAGGCTACTCAATCACTTTCGTGTCATTTTAGTGATCCCCAGTGATCATTTTAAATGTTATTTTAACTACTACTACTAGTTTTTTAATTTTCACAAATTTTCCATCAAAGTCACACTGCACAGAGTTCTTACCTGTCGTCTTGTCCAGGTGCGGAGCTGAATATGTCACTGACATCTGAGCAGCTGATACCTCAGGTACCGCACCCGTCGCCTGACTCTGGTTCCTCATCTATCTTTAATGGTTATGACCTTCGCTCTGTGCACGTTGTTTGCTTTTGTTTATGAGGCTTCTCCTGTGACTTTTAAGAGACATCTTTTCCATGCAATGTTTTGGAGTTTATCCATCAGTTGACTGATGATCAGAATCATTATTTGATGTAGCAGTGTCTTCATTTTGTACTTAAATAGGATTGAACCCCCCTAACCACAGTCTTCTTTAGTTTAAAGACGGATTCAGACCCTCAAAATTTTAATTAAACTGTGGAATCATTATTGAACTGCTAAGTTCTGGAAAACATTAGTATAGTATGTGGACTCTGAGTTGGGATTCAAACTACTATTTTCCAGGTAAACTATGAACTTTATGTTATAAAGGCTGTTATCCTACTGTCAGGAAATCCCCCAGTACCTAAACACCCCCGTTTATTAGCGGTGATGTCACTGACTGGCTAATTATCTGATACTTCAAAGATAAAACAGCAGTCATGTGTAATCATTTGCGTTATATGAACATCGAAACAGGGTTTTGCAATGCCGTAAAAGAAAAAAGTAAAACAAAGATATTCTGGCACACAAGAAACCAGAAAATTACCAAAAAAGTACAGATATATTTGTAATATTATTGACATTTATTGTAGTTTCACAAAAGTCTGTTCTTCATTTAACATGAAAAACGTAATGGCAGCTGTTTTAGCCTTTTTGTACCAAGTACAATACAGTACGTATTTGTAAAATTATTATGAAATTGTTACTACTTTTACTTTAAGTCTTTTTTTTTAATGAAAAATACAGAGAAACTCTGTAAAATAAACAGAAAAATTAAAACGTTTTTCTTTTTAACAGACTGTTATCATTCCTCGTGTCCATACTGGCCATGAAAAGCATTTCCAGTGAGTGATTTGAGAAAACAACTTAAAGTTTACTTAAAGTTTAAGTGTGTGAACAGACGTTACCAGTCTGACTCAATCTATCAAAGTGGGCATCTTCCAGACTTATAGTCCTTTTATTGAGAAATTCCCTCTTTTAGTCGTGACACACAATGTTTCTGTGTTGAGCTGCAGTGGAGTAACAGCAGCGCAAAGAGGGGATGTGGTCCTGAAAACCTCAGGAAGATAGCCACTTTCACCCCGACCGCTGACGCCTCACTTAGCACAGAACAAGGACTGTGGATTTTGTTCCCCATCACTTCCACTGGAAGCACACTGAGAAGGGATCTTTTAACTGCCAGTATGCACAGCACTGCAGCCAGCAAAACCTGTTTTAATGTTCAGATGGACACCAAACTGTTAGTTTAAGACAGACTTAAAAAATGATAAACCTATTTTTAATGACGAGACAGTACTGTCCAAATACAGTACCTTTGTAAATATATTGAACCTAACGTGACACTAAATATTGGTGTACTGTAGTGCCATGGAAATTTTAACTGTGCACAGCTGGTTGCCAAACATACTGAAGACATATAAAGGTACCTCAGTCATTGAGGGGAGAAATTAAACTGGACATGTAATCACCATGTCTCCACTAGCGGTTAGAAAACATAAAACGGTTTAAGTCTCGGAACATTTTAACCTATAAACAGAGACCGTCAACATGAACTGTTACTCAGAGACGGAACAGGCGTCTCCGACTGTAGTGTTAGCATCTGTATGAGCTGTACCCTGTCCATGCCTCAGCTCTCTCAAACAGCTTGACCTGCTGAGGACACACTGGCTTCATGCACTTTCTTATGTGCCACAGCACATCCAAACAGGACCCCGTCTGCCTGCTGGATCCATTATGTCCATAAACTGATAGGGGGGTCTGAGTGTTTCTGGCTTGAAAGTCCAGGATTTGCCTTGTGCCATGTTCAGTAAACAGGACCCCGTCTGCCTCCAGGATTTGCCTTGTGCCATGTTCAGTGCAGCAATGTATGAGTTAATTATGGGCTTGCCAGTCACCGTACACCTCTACCTTCCAGGGAGCGCCCATGGTGTGACACATTATATGAGCAGTGCTTTGCAAGAGGGATGATTTCTCATTGTTGAGCTTTGTAAAAGTCCTTAATGATCAATGTGGAGATATAAGTCACAGCAGTGAATATCTGGAAATGCAGCCAAACTGATTGTTGACGCTGGAGTTTACAAGGTACAGTAACTGATTGTTGACGCTGGAGTTTACAAGCTGTGTTAAAGCCATGTAAATCACAGCTTGTGTAATATCCTGCTCTCAGGGGACAGTTTAGATTACACACCATTCATCCTGATTTTCACTGTGAGAACCAAAGAAACAGAATATATTCCAGTTCCTCTTGGTCTTCCAATTCTATAATTAGCTATCGATATCTAGCAGCAGTGGCCTAAAGCACTGAGTCTCAGTTTTTAACATGGTCACATGACCTGGAGTACCCCTCTACTCTGCTCTACCCCTTCAATAGGTGACAGTTGTGGCAATCTATTTAGGATCAGCCTCACACCAATTTCTAATCCTTTTTGGATGCTGTTTGTATGATTTTCCTCCTAAACACAAAATGTGAATACACAGTGTATTCTTTATCTTTTTAAAATCATTGTTTCTACCTTTTCCATTTAGCTGAGTTATCTCACAATCTTTCCAGGTACCCCTGGTACTGTAGCTGCAAAAGTCAACACCCCTGAAAAAGAATTACTGGCCTAAATGTTCTAAAACACGACTGTGACCAGAAGGTTGATGGCTCATTCAGTGGACCAGCAGGATAAAACTGGCTGGGTAAAGTGAAAGAGTAGTATTCCCCTTGCTTCATTACCACCAGTGAGGTGCCCTTCAGCCAGACCATTAACCCCAGCAGAGTGAGTGGAGCTGCTCCAGTAGTTTCACTGGGCAGCTTCCACTTTGTCAGTGTGAACAGAACTTTCCTCACTTTCCTGCTCTTAGTGAAAATACTGTACCCAGATTTAATAGTAAAAGAAAAATACAGTGGAAAAGTCTGACACTACACTGCACAATAACCCTCTCCAGTGAAGAACAGTATGGGTTATTAATCACGTTTAATTGGCTATTCAGTGATTGTTTATGGAGCAACTTCAGGTCATTCATCTTGATGTGTTGCATTCATACTTTTGGCTCCCTCATTCTTTAGTCTCTTGTGCCATGTGGACACGCAATTCATTTTCCAAAAGTGAATTTCTATGTGCTATTATATCGCATCAGTTAAAGGACTGGACAGACGTTCCTGGTGAATTGAATGGGAAAATGTGCCCAAACATTTGACCGATAGGGTCTATGATGGAAATATCAACATAACCCCGCCGCGCCTCGCTATGATCAACAATCATTAGGTGCCATGTCTTCTCTCTCAACCTGTCATGTCAGTGTTTCACCACTTGAGGGTGCAAGAAGACCAATCAGGCCTTCACATCATGCATCTCTTGTCATATTACTTCACCGCACATGGGGTAACAGGCAGGCAGCTTTCTAGAAACTCTCCTAATGGCCATTTTCTATGTGTAATTATCTCAGTCTGCCTAAAGTGTGAAGCACATTGTTATAAAAGTGCTATACAAATGAGGTCAATCTAACATTTACCATGCAATACACTGTATGCTTAAACCTCTGTTTATTTCATTATATTATTTTTATAATAGCATTTTGAGACTTTTCACATAGTATTCACAAATGTGTCTGCACAGCTTGAATATGTTTACATTTATTTATATGTATTATATTTAACTGAATCTGAGTTTGTAACTTTATGCTGTTGTATGGTATATGATGGGTGAGGGTGATTATGTTACTACTGTGAGTTTGACCTTCATTTCCAAGACACCTGAGAAGTCACTGGAGTAACAGTGTACCTTGCCGGACACAGGCCGATTAGACAACATGATGGTGACAATAAGATCACTAACTAAGATTACAACATGTAGAAAAAGTAAGTAGAACAGTTAAATTATACCGCTTTCAAGGCACTGTGCATGATACTGCTTATAGTGGACATATGCTGCTAATTTTGGGCTGCAGTAAAAGCTAAATGATGCATGATACTGGCCTATATGAATTCTTTTAACTGAACGAAACAGCAGGTCTTATTGGATTCTCCTCTACTGAGGTCAAGGTTCAAAACTTCATTGTCAGCACTGAATTCCAAAATAAGATGGAAAGAGTAGAGTAAAAACCATAAGGCAGGTAAAACCAGGACAGACACCCTTGAACTCTTTTCAAATCTCAGATTATTTCTGCATGATGGAAGGTGAAGTCAGCTGTAAATCCCTGCTGAAGTGTTACAGACAGGAGATAAATGTGTCTGGGATGAGGGCGTGCCTCTGCAAATCTATAACTCCATTTATCACACAGAAGTGTCCTTGCAACATTTTCCCTTTCTTCTGAAACACTCTGAAAAGAAGAAAGCCCCTGTCAGTATTGACACAAATCTACTCTACAAAGGAACTGCTAGCTTGTGTTTCAAGGGCAATTTCACTGTTTTATGGTGGTTTTCATTAACACTTTAGTCAGACTTATTCAATAATTTGAATGTACACATGACATCAGTGTCACATACAGTACATGATTAAAAAAAAAAAACATCTTTCAGGCAGAGATATCAGTTTCTATACTGGTAACATCAGAGACCAGACTGCACGGAAACTCATCTCAAACTCATTTGCTCTGCTACTAAAATTGGACTTTTTGTCAGATGTGAATCTGATTACTAAGCCCTTGCTTCAGGAAGACAGTAATGAACTCCTGTTTCTGGTTTTCTGTGCAGCATTAAATCTGTCCCTGCTTGGCTGTAAACTGTCTGTAATGAATTTCACTGATCGCTGTTTGTTGATGGATTAGCAGTGATGTGATTAGAGCCAAGTTAATCATTTTTCTATTAATAATTGAAATCCTAATGCGCAGAAACAGAATTCAGGGTGTTTGTAATATATTAATGAGAGGGTTTATTGCTGCAATATCTTAGTTGAACAGGCCTAGGAGGATGGTGATCTACATGGAGTGCCATCATTTGTTTACTGAGACAAAGACAACTTTTTATCAGTGATGTTTCCTTTGGTTTCATAGATTAGTTCCCCTGGTTTCTACGATCTGGCAGGAAACACTGGGAGCTTTCACAGACGCCTTATCAATAGTTTTTATGCTATGCAGTGATAGTAAATTCAACAAACTTGTAAAATTTGGGAGATCTTTATAATCTCGTCTGCACCTTTGCAAAACATGTTACATTTCTATATTACATAATTGTGATGCTTTAGTCAAACACATCATGACATCCAACAGGAACAGGCAGATATCCACAGGAGCAGCAAAGGAAAGTACTGTTCATCAGAAATTTGTCAGTATTGACTAAATGCTGAGTTAGTCTGCTTAGTTAAGATGATGAAATATTCTAACTTTTTACCCTATATTGTAAGAGTTGGTACTGTTTTTTACATTGCTACCAGGAAACAAAAGGAGCAGGATGCAGGTAGCTTGTGAAGCAGCTAGGCCAGTGAACAAGGGTTCAATAATGGTAGCACCAGGTGCTTCCTTTGGTTTCATGGCTGGGAGTTACAGCATCCCCGAGTGTCCATCTAAAGATTTTGGAGGAAATTAGCAGGTTACAATTTCCCTGGTAGCTGAGAATATGCAAAAACTACTGTCAGTAGCTACTGTCACCCAAAGGTGTGAAGTGCTGTGCATGTGTGAAGTGTGTATGAGCAAACTCCACTGGTTTGCTAGAAAGATCTTACAGTCACTACACAGTATAGTGGGAATGAACAAGTTATTACCACAGTGTTAGGTATTTTTAGTCAGATAGAAATTGGATAGATACTTTATGTATTAGAAATGTTTAGTGGAGATAGGATGTCTAGTTAGACTGTTAAATGCTTAGGCCTGCTTATGAGTTTCTACAGGGTGCATCTGGTCAAGGATAACTAGAGAGAAGAGTTGATGACTGTCAGCAGACAGGGTGTTTAATATTATTATTATGACGTGTATAACTGTAGCCTTAGCCATAATATGTTCTTATGTTTAATATCACTACATGTTACTAGAGGTCGTGTGAGAATGTTTTTAGCTACACACCACTTAACCAACAGACACACACACACACATTGATTTACTTCATGTTTTGACTACTGCTATGACCAGCTGCAAAGCTGGTAACAGAGACGTCTCGGTTGACGTTTCTGTGTAGTATGGGGCTAGCCCAACCGAAGGGATATAATGTATAGGCCTGGTGGGTTCGGGGTCTTTCATCTTACATCTGCCTGCGAGCAGTTTGGAGGTGCAAGATACCCGAGCGTGTAATGTTAATTTTTACCTGTGATCCTTTGAATAAATCAGCACTGTTTTGAAGCTACTTGGACTGACTCATCTCTCAGAGTTAGCAATGGTAAGAAGAACCACAGTCCTTCAAGAACTTTCTTTGTGACAGTTGTCACCTCAGTGATGAGCACAATCAATAATTATAAGATTTTTCTCTTTAAATGTTCGGGTTTCTACATAACATGTGGATTTGTTGGAACATGTAGGCCAGTGGACAGTAGGAAGGTGATCTGAGGCTACATCTGAAGGATGTGTACATGACTAAGACCTTACAAACTGGACAAAAATATATGATTTAACATTAATTACATTTAAAAGACAATAAGGACCATTTGAAACATTGCACACTAACTGGCCTAGGATGAAAGATCCAGCTGTTACATAAACATGATTTTCATGTAAATTTGTGTAAAAAATGAAGTTCTACCATTTCAAATCCAGAAACAATATACAGTACAAGAACTGAACACACAGTATATTCAATAAAGTATATTCAAACCAAAATACCCATAAAACATACAAATGAAGTATGGCAAGGAAGAATCTCCGTATGGGTCCTTGCCTGCCCTAAATCATAACAAAACTGTTGTGCTGCTGTACAGTATATTGTAGCAACCAAATGAATGTATACTCTAATAAAAAGATTATATGTGGTTGCAAGTTGTTTTCCAGTCTGCACTGAGGAAAAGTAAAATCTGATCCTCCCTTTCTCTGCTTTCTGATCCTTTT
Organism: Monopterus albus; assembly: GCF_001952655.1. NCBI lineage: Eukaryota > Metazoa > Chordata > Actinopteri > Synbranchiformes > Synbranchidae > Monopterus > Monopterus albus. The sequence continues at coordinate 1,778,915 of NW_018127917.1, forward strand.
GTCTTTCTATTAAACATCTTAATATATCATTGCAAAAACCTTGCCCAGCAACACAAATAGCCAACCAGCACTCACATTCCACCACTAACACCTCGCACACATTCCAGAGTGCATGTCCTATTGCAAGGGGGATGATGTCTTAAGGTCACATGCCTTTTTTTAATTACATGTTTGGTAGGAAATCTCCAGAGACAGCTGCGGGTGAGCTAGTGTGTCGTCAGCTGGCCGGGTGGCAGGCAGACTCAGACTCAGACCAGCAGCTGTCTGAGGTCTTTCCTGACACATCACCACCATACTGTAAGTGTATTACATCCCAGTAACAGTAATTGATGGACAGCCACCTTCCTAAATAGCTCAATTATATGACAAGTCTCATGCACACTTTCTGACCTTTTCCACTCTAAGCTTGGAGCCATTTCAGGGCATTTACCCCAGTTGAAAAGCAACTACAGCAGTGAGGATGTTTGGTGCAATAACACCCATTAAAAACAAACCAGGGCTTATGATTAAATGGAATGTCTGCCATTAATAAATAAGTACTGGCAAATTCTCTTCAGCTGTCTTAAAGCACCACTCAGACGTTCTGGGAAGCGTGCCTGCTTGAATTTGTTTTATCTTTCTCTATCCAGAAGTGCCAGAAACATGTTACCATAGCAAAGTTCAAAGACAGTCTTGTCTCATCTCTAATACATTGAGGGGAAACCTGGCTTTGAAATGCCACATGCATTCATGAGACCCAGCTGTTGGTAAAAAAAAAAAAAAATAGATCCAATGCACATGCTACATAACTTCTTTAAAATACCATCTCACCTTCTATTTTCTACATGTTAAATGCACAAGAACATAAATAATAGACAGTTATGACACTGTTCTTTTACACTCACCTCCAGGCTTTAAATAAAAATAATGTGAATAGTTTTATATCTGAACATGTCTGGGTAAAACCACAAACATGTGGGAGTGTTAACCGATATACACCCATACTGTTCACTTTTTATTTTTGCATGTTGATGCAATTCAAGGAAGAAATGTAGACACTTTATGTGAAGGACCAGTTTATAGTCCAGAAGGTAGCCTGTCAGCTATTTTTTAATCCTCACTACTTCAATAAACCCTTGACCTCATGATATTTTGGGATTTTATAAGCGAAATGGCCCCAGGTGGGAGGGTGCAGCCAAAACTGTGCAGTGGCCAAAGAAAAGCTGGCAGCCATTGGTTTGGGCTGTGTTGACTGTGGAAGGAAATGTTCAGGACAATTCAGCAGAGGAAACTGCACCTTCTCAGTAGGGCCTTAAGTCTCAGTCTCATATCTGGATCATTAGAGGGATCTACTGTCTTCATACCTCAAGACCTCTGACTCATCTCTTGTTGTCTTCTAAGACAATTTATATTTTTTTCCCAGTTGCTTCGCAATAACAAGACAGTGAATGTTTGTGAAATTATAATGTAATATATGATACTTTCATAGTTGGATTTTTCTTCAACTTAAGCAACATACAGTAGTTGGCAGGTTAGTAATTGTATATAAGGTGGATGATTATCATAGAAGGTCACTGGACATTTGCAGAGATTAAATCTGTCTGTTGCTCTATGTATTAAAAACTCTGCACTCTTTGACATGAGTTTATTAACACTGAGGGATGCAGTGAGGATTATAAGAAAGCCTTCATATCCTTGACCAGGCATCCGTGACACAGTTGCCTGTCCCTGGCCTAAACTCATACCACTGACAAAAAAAATTAGAAGCCTTAAACTGATACTGAGTCAACAGTTCCTTTGGCATTACAGTTGTCAAATGGAAGCTCAAACTCGGATGTGTAAAAGAAGTCTTGGGTGTCAGGCTGCAGGGATGGAGCGATGAATCAGAAGTTGCTATGTCGGGGGGGTGTTGCTAGGGGGCGGAGGTTTAACTCACTGGACTGGTCAAGTACAGTGTTCTTAAGAGCAGAACTCTGTGACAGCCTATAGTTTAGTGACAGACTACAAGGAACAGAGCAGTGTGCACTGACAAAACAGAGGAAACCAGAGATCTGACGGACACAAAGGAGTCGGTCTGAGGCAGAAGCACATCCTGCATCTCGATTACAGAGCAAACATGGGAGTGTACAATGAACAAGGGTAAGGGTTTTTATCCTGATTTAGAGTCTTTGGTACCTTTAAGAGATGTAAAGTTGACTGAGACATGTTTTGCATCATTTAAATGAACTCTTCTAATCATCTTGTTTTTGTTGCAATATAACTGGAGGAGCCACTATGAAATGATATGACTGTACATCACATTATCAATAAATAGCTCAAATTCTGTTTTACATTAATAGTTCACTCTAAATTAGATAAATGAAGGTAGTTTGTGAATAATAATGACTTTTTTGTACCTCTAAATGGACTTAATCATGTTTGCTGGCTGTTTCAAATAACTCTAATATGTTCAGGTCAACTTTATCATTACACATTATAGGGCAGCCCTGGAAGAACCAGAACCCCAACATGCCCTGGTCAAAGAGATCACAGGAAGGTCCACATGTCGACCCTCCTTTTCCCACCACAGACGGCTCAGCAAACGTCCAACCAAAGATGATGTCAGTGACAAGATGTTTGTGGGTCAGTAGCTGGATTGATGTAGATGTGACCAGATGAGTTTCTGATATTAAAGAGTACTGAACCTTTACATTCAAGCTACTTCTACACTGAGGATGGAGAACAAATCAAAAAGAAAATCACCATAACAGGAGTGCTATCTTTAACAGAAATGCTGAAACCAAGTCAAAACACAGGAACCAAGTTGTAACAGTTGTACAATGTCTACTGCGGCCTGCTAAATTACAGCAAGGTGATATTACTAACATGTAAAATGGCTCCACTTGTCCAGGTTTCTTAGTAAGCTATGGCAGATTACCAGGGACCCATCAGGTGCAGCACCAGCACCATGAAACTGAAACAGTTAAATGGAAAGTTTTTTGTGAAAGAGGCTTATGTACCAAGTACTGTAATGGGTTATACAGTACAGTGCTCATTAAGTGAAAGCATCAGTTTCAGCTTCTCATGTTGTGGTCCTAAAACACCAATTTATGCTGGATCTGGTGGTCTCTGTATCAATATTACACTGTCTAGAGACTAGTGTGGCCACCCTTTATTGTAATTGCTGCAGCCTGTTCCAGCCAGCAGCATGTGCCATAGTGGATATTAATGGATGGCTGGATAGCCATCATATAAATCTAACACAGCTTCAGTCTCCTATTAATGATACAGTACAAGTCATTACAGGCATCACCAACAGCCATTCTCAGTCAGTCATGGCAATACAGAGACTGCCTCCATGAAGCTTTTGTATGAAATAGACCTTCAGTCTCCAGAACAACTGTGCATCCTTTCCATGCACAGTCTGCCAGCATGAATCAGCTTTCAGGTGCAAGAAACCAGGCACACAGAGCTTTGCAAAGACAGGATCCTGCATCAGTGTTTTCAGTTTGTGAAGCATTTAAGAAGATGCTTGATTATATTATCTGAGAGGGGAGGGCTGCTTGGGGTGAAAAATTAAAAAGGTAAATAGACACTGAATCATTAATACTAAAGCAAAGAAGACACACAGACGTGACACATAAAAAGATTTATTTATATGCTTGTTTTCTGGTAGCACCATTAAGATAGGTCTGGTGGTCACTAACTGAAAAGACACAGGAGGTAGGTTTAGAAAGCAAATTGTAATAAAATAGTGACTGTCCTGTTTTTGTCATGGTAGTTGGGGGATGGACCCAAGATGACCCATCCTGTCTGGTAGAACAGTTCTGTCCTGAGTACAATGAATGGAGAACGACAGCACGCATGGTCAACAATCGAGGCACGGTGGCTATGGCCACACTAGACGGTATGATCTACACTGCAGGTGGGGAAGATGACATCCAATGTTACAGCAGTGTGGAGAGGTGAGAGACGGTACCGTTTCTAAATGTCTTTTACCAAAGACTGTACATAATCGGCTTCATTTGCAAAAATAGAACAACTTCAAATGATTTCCAGTGGAATTAATATTTAAGCTTCTGCTGTAAGAACCACACTTCATCATTTGAACAGATTTCGCTTTGTCACATGCTCCTTTAATTTCATGTTCCATTTACATGACAGCACCACATAGTCGGTATCAGGAGGCTGTAATTCAAACTGTTTATTTTGGTTTCTTTTGGTTCTCTCATATAAGGTGACTCAAGCTGAAATTTTACCTAGCTGCAGCGCTATAGAACACAGAAGACTTGTCTGTAGCTCCCACTGTCAAAGAATAACCATGCGTAAAATGGTTTTGGCAAAAGATAACACATATGTTCAGCACACTCAGAGGAAAACAATCTAAGAGGCATGTCATGTAACCCAAAATGTATTATGTAATGTATATTTTAAATCATGTCCAACCCTAACCCTGCCACTTACTCCTACTTGTTTCAAGAATGATTTGTAAACCAGTCGGTTCTATCTTTGTTTTTTATATCACTGAACAGTAGAGGTCAGCGTTGAAGCAAAAATTAGATGTAGATCTTTTGACATTAAACCCAAATGGTAACATTACTGTAAGTTAGTGTGCACCAGACCACCCTTAAATACTGACTTTATGGAATTTACCTCATCTTTTCATGTTGTCAGAGTAGATATTCAGACAAAGTCAAATATAAACTTTTTTACACACCCACTTTGTGCATTCCTGTAGCATATTTTCTCAGCTTCTCTTCTCCGACTATATGCTTCAAAGGAGATGACTCGGTTCCCGGATCTTAGACAGTCACTTCTGAACTGAATGCCAGCCGCTTAACCCCATAATGAGCATCCCTGGCTGGCTGCAGACCAGCAGGCAAAGACCTGCTCCAGACTGATCATCTGTTAATGGCTCCATCCAGATACTACAGCACTCTCTTTGATTACCCGAGTGCACCTAATCTCTGAAGGGTGGCTACAATGTTGTTGTGACACTGGGCAAAACAAAAAACAATTTGAAAATCCTTTTTGTGGGATGTGGGTTTTCATCTAATAGCTTTGAATGGGGAGAAACCATCCTGGCAGATGTTTACACAACTTATACAAGTGTGTTCCTTAAAAACACTAATTACAAGTATACAAACCACTTGAATATAGGAAGTTTCTATGAAAGCTTGTGATTGTGTAGGTTCTACCCAAATCGTCATTACCAGCCACTGATTATTTTCCACCAACACTGAAATCTCCGCAGGTACAACCCAAACACAGGCAGGTGGAGTACACATGTAGCGCCCTTGAGCAGCCCCCGCAGTGGAGTGTGTCTGGTGGCGATGGACGAATACCTGTATGCTATTGGAGGACACGACAGCACTACTGTCTTTAATACTGTGGAGAGGTACTGTGGCACAAGAGCTACTAAAGATAATTTTACAAAACTGACTGTCATTCCTCTTAATTCATACTGTGTCCTAAAATAAAATTCAGAATATGGTTTTTGTAAAGAAAATAACCATTAAACCATTTTTTCTTTTTTCCTAGTTTGTGCCATAAACAGACATTTCATTAAAAAATGAACACAAAATGCAAGTATAATGAATATGCCGTCTCAGACACTATATATAGAATTATGGTAATAATTATGTTAATGTCCTGACATCTCATCATATTGAGAGCAAAGTGGCTGACTCAGAGGAACAAAGAAATGAATCTGCGTTATGAAAAACATTGTCCTAATGACTGACATTCCATTTGTCAAGTTGGAATTGGTCTTGCTAACCTTTTAGGTTCATTTCTCTAGATATGACCCAAAAATGAACACGTGGAGCAAACAGGCACTGATGCTGACCAGCCGCACCAGAGCAGTGGCTGCTGTGCTAGACGGTCACTTGTATGTGATCGGAGGGAGTGATGGTGACACGGCTCTGAGCTCAGGTGAGAAGTGATTAGAAACAGAACGTACTGTATATCTCACATCTAACCTCTGGCACCAACAACGTAGTAGTCCGTGTCTTCTAAAATGAATCAGTAACTGTCAGTACATGTAAAGGAGATTGTTTTGATTTCTGTTTGAGTTTTGATCTCTTACAAAACCTGTTTTCCAGTGCGTTCCTTTTGTCATGAGATGTTATATAAAACCGTTTACAGAATTTCATCCCACTGGTTTTTATGTTCTTTTCTTTAACCACCTTATTTGATGTTGATGAATCATACCAAAATTCATAAGATACAGTAAAGTACTACTGTCAGACAATTGTACAGCTGCTCATTACCATTACCCACTCATCCGTCAACTCTGATAAAATACATGTTTGGAATGTCAGAAAAAAGGTTTTGAATTCCTAGCATTGAGTTCTATTTTCAAATAGACCAGCACAAAACCCAACTTATTCACTTCAATGATATAGAACAAAGAAAACCAGCAAATGATATGTCAGAGGCTGGAGGCAACAAATATCTGCCATTTAGCTCTGATAAATTACTTAAAGTTGGCAATTAATTTTTTTTTGCAGCAGTTAATCAGTTACGACAGGCATCATTATAAAGTAGCACAACTTCTCCAGCACTTTAACTGTTTTACTGTGTGGTCAGACTAAAGTCACACATGATTAGACTGACCTTGCATTTTCTGCAAGGATCCTCAATACACATACCGTACACTACAAAAGCTCAAACACACACATTCTTAAGCCCCCTGACCTCGCCAAAATAAACTGGGGTTAGAGTATGTTGGGCTGCCACTTGTCACTGGCTATTTTCAGTCTGTGAGAAATGCATGTCCACAAAATTCCCACAACAGTTTTTGGTTCCTGTTAAGGTCATCAAGGTCAAATTTATATTATTTTTTGGATAATTTTACTTTTATTAAAAATGTATTTGTACTATTGATATCTTTCTAGATTTCTATGCACATCTAAAATTGCAACAACCAGTCTAACCTAAGCATTTTATACACTTATAAATATAAACACTGTCTGTGTTGCAGTGTTACTCATACAGTGCGTGTTGTATACTGTATGATATATGGCCTATTCTGAGTCATGCTATCCTCTAAATGTTCCCCAGTGGAGCGGTACAACCCTGTAGATGGTACCTGGTCGATATGCGCCCACATGCTGAGTCCCAGGCAGAATGCCGGCTGCGCTGTGTACCTGGGACACATCTACGTGGCTGGCGGCAAAGACGAGCTCAACCTGGAGGTCTGTGCTGCTGAGAGGTTTGACCCAGACACCATGAGGTGGACACCCATCAAACACATGAGAAGCAAGAGGGACAATGTGAGTAACAGTGACAGAATAGACGTCAGACTCTCCCTCTAATTTAACATTCAGGGAATGTTTTCATACAGATTATAAAACACAAATGACAAAAAGAAATACAACTGATATGACACAGAGGACAAATTTCATTTATTCATTACCTAAAAATTGCAGTATGGGTTTAGGGTCTTATTGCTATTTTTGGATCCTACAGTCTCTACACAGTACAATAATGGGATTATAGATGTATTAGTAGGAAAAACATGTTCATCTTAATTTACTATTTTGGCAAGCTGGTGGCACTAGATGAAAGGTCAGGGGTTTACCAAAGTCATGGTCTGGGCACCATAAGTGTACAAAATTTAGTTCCAGTCCATCCAAATGAAAACTTGGACCACTGTTGAAATGTCAAGAACTAGAATTCATCCTCTGGGCACAATGAGTATCATTACAAACATGTCAGATCTGTTTCATTTAAACTAATTTGCTGATGAATTCTATTCATCTCTTAAACTTCTTGTGTTTCACACCTTAGATGTCCCTGGTAGTCTTCAGTGGTGCCTTGCTGGCTGTGGGAGGCTCTGATGGCATCACTCATCTGAAAACAATAGAAGTTTACAGCCATGAAACCAACACATGGCGGTAAATGGAAAACCAGCTTGCTTGATGCCGTTTAGTACTCGTTGTTGTGGCTTTTTTTTTTTTGCCCATTTGACTTAAAAAAAAAAAAAAAAGAAGTATTATTCAGATAATGCTGAAAGCTCTAATTTTTTAGTTTTGGGCAAGGGAAGGACCCAAATATGCAGACGCAAGCCAAGGCAGAGGCCAATAGTATTTTAATGCAACACAAAACAAGAAACAGGAACAAAATACAAGGCTCAACCTGATGTAGTAAAACAAAAAGTACAAAACTAGGTCAGGGAGCTGGGTACAAAAATGAAAACCAAACCAGTGAAATAAACCAAAGTACTGCTGATCAGAAAAACTCAGACAAAAATGAGACAATTCAAACAAAGTCAGGAACAAACGAGAGACGGGTACTGAACCTACAGGGCAGAGATGCAGGAGTGGTAAGCTGAGAGAACGGAGACGGCAGGGGCAACAAGGTATGGAGATAAAATGAACCAGCAACCAGACCGAAGGAGGTCATATAAGGAAAAACCAGGAGATAATGAGCAACAGGTGGAAACAATGAATGGTTAATGTGAACTGGGGTAAAGCTAGGGCAGAAAGGTGGGCATAGGTGACAGAAAACAGGAAACTAACCAAAATCAAAGCATCAAAAAGGAAACAAGTCCACAAACCATTACATGCTTAATAGCATGCTTTTATTTCATTCCTTGTTGCTATGGTTTAATACAGGAATTGAATCACTGTTGTGTTATATCAATTAACAGTAGAAATTCACAGTGTGAGAATGTATTTACAAGAATATTTTATATTGTAATTGACACAATAAACTGTCGGGATAAACAAACCATAAATCCAGTAGTAATGGTGGTAAAAGAAAAATGCACTATATGGCATTTATCAAAACCTATATTCAAAGTTTTATCATTAACACATTGATGAGACATTTGAGGAGATTCAGTTTGTTCAGAATACATTAGGCTGCGTTTGTAACAAGTTACTTCATAAAGTAACTTTAATTATATTACTAATGCGTTACATCACTGTGTTACTATGAAAACTAACATTATTACATAATGCAAAACATTGTAAGTTGGATAACATAAATATCCGTATCAGATCACACTCTTATGAGGAGGTTTAAAGTATTTACAATCATACCCAGGGTAAAATTAAAGACAGAACAACCTCATCATCTACTGTAATTACTCCTACTCATTAAACTTTAAGTAATATTACTTTAAATACATTACATTACATAATTAATGTCACAGATTAGTGTCTCTCTTTCCATACAGTTGTCAAATGAATTTCACACCTACAGAACAAAAATACTTTACATCAAAACTGTCTGATGCAAACGGCCAGACAAAAAGTCACTTTGTGATTCATGCACCAAGCTCATGTAAGCATTCTATATATTTTATATGCCTGCAGGCTGCTTACTGAATCTGAGTGCTTCACTGTCTGAGTCTGACTATTTCCCCCTCTGTCTGTTTTTAGACACTTTGGAAGCACGAAGAGCAAGCATCCAGGGGGGAGAGTGGTCGTGCTGTGCTGAGGCGCAACAATGCTCATATTATATGAACAGGACAGAAGTGAAGACAGAATTAGCCTAATGGATGTACGCCAGGCTCCAGGACACACTGTGATATGATTCAATTAAGGCAGCATAATGACCAAATAATTGAAGAGTTCACTCTGAAACCAGACATGGCTGCATTAGTCAAAGCTGGCACCCACTGGTACTAAAAGACTGCGAGCATTAAATTAAAGCACATTACAGGCTGACAGGTTACCATTATACTGTGGTTATGTTTTTAAAAAATTCTCCAGATCACAAAGCAAATATGTTTCAGGTTTCTTTATTTTTCTTTTTGAACACCAAATTTAGGATTGAATATGGTATTGACATTATATTAGACAATACTGTGAAACACAGTGACCTATTGTTTTTAAAGGAAAGTAAACGTTTCATTTCATTCATGATGGTACTACTAGTAATAAAGTGGAATAACAGGAGTGAGCCAAAGAGATGGAATATAATGCAAGCATTTGGTTAAAGGATGTTCGGGATTTGGATGTAAAAATACTGGTGGTACCATAGGTTATTGGATTATGAAAGAATTCATTTTAACCTTGACAAGGTTGCTGCAGAAAGTGCAAAAAAACGCACTGAATGTTTTAAGCACAGCTCCTTTAAATAACAGTGATATAGAATAATGATGTGTTTCTTTAGCCAATCTAAGGCATTTGCAAACCTTGGTTTATTCTTTTTTGAAGTGTAGATATTAATCATGTCACTGCAGCTTTTGTGTGCACCACCTATCATGCTGTAAATGACCCAAATTAGTTAATGATTGTAAACTAATTCATAGTTTTTGATCATTTAGCTTGTATCATCATTCACCAATAGACAAGGCAAACACAGCATGGGTTGTAAAACATCAAAATCAGCTGGATCAAGTTGTGGAAAATAAATCTGTGGGAATTAAGATCCTGAGCAAGAAAAGTGAGTGAGTGAGGTCTGACTGCTGGCATGGGAAAGCATAAGTGACTGTGTGGGCTTTAAAATGATGACGCTCAGAGCTCTTTCCCCTGGAGAGTAATGGGCTGAAATGTGGAGCTGCTGAGCACAAGGAAGGCACACAGAGCAACACGGCTTTTCCAGAGATACACATCAGCCAGTGGTGTCTGCAACTCCTACCTCTGTGAAAACAGAATGAATATCATTTTCAGTTTGAGGGGGAAAACTGTGAGACATGTAGCAGACGACAGAGCTTTTACAGGTATGTTTTAATGGAAAAATGATATGTAGTAGGAGACTGCGATGTTATTTCATAGCAGCCTCAAATTTGACAAGCAGATAAGCTTCTTTCAACTGAGGTTCTTAGCAAAGGTAAAGCCCTTTTTATCTCGACTCGACTTAGAAAAAGCCATTCATGCTTTCATTAGCTCGCGTCTTGGCTACTGTAACGCCCTCTATACTGGAACTAACCAGTCTCTCCTCCGTAGTCTCCAACTAGTACAGAACGCGGCTGCTCGTCTACTGTCAAATACTCCAGAGCATGCTCACATCACCTCTGGTCTCCAGTCACTGGCCTCCGGTGCAGTGCAGAAATGATTTTAACGTTCTGTTGTTCGTGTTCAAGGCTATTAATGGCCTTGCTCCGGCTTATTTGACAGATCTTTTAACTATTCATACGTTCCTTTGAACATTTGTCTCTGGTTGTCCCGCAGGCAACGTACAAAAAGTGGGCTGATCGTTCCTTTGCCGTATATGCCCCCAAGCCCTGGAATACCCTGCCTCCCGAGCTTCGGTCTATAACTGAGCTAATGGTTTTTAAGCCTAAATTAAAAGCACACCTATTCAAACTGGTGTTTGGCACTTAATTTATAGCAGTAGTGATGCACAGGTGCCTACAGGCTTTCTGATTTTATATTCTGTTTGTACTTTGACACATTTTTATTGTAAAGCTTTATAGTTGCTTACAGACTTTGGTTTCAAATTTGTGTAATTTTAACTTGTTTTCCTTTTCTTTAGTTTATGTGTCTTAACATGTTTTGCTTTCATTTTTATATATTTTTGCTATACTTTGAACACCTCTGGGTGTTGTAAAGTGCTACAGTATATAGAAACAAATTAATTAAATTAGATTTTATCGAAGCTGACAAAACTTTTGCATGTGCTATGCAGCTTGCTCATCTCACTAAAAGCCTATAGAAGTTTCTCGGCAGCATAAAGCATCAGTTTCCTCCGCAATCATTTCAAGGTTGCCCGGTAGATGGCGAGGCACCGGTAGGTGACTTCAGGTTTGGAATTGAGCAGCCTCCTGCTGTTTCCTGGGGAGGAAAGGATGCGGTTGCTGACAGAAAAGCATGGAAATCTGCAGCGATTACAGAGCGCTTGCATAATGGGCCTTTATAGATACGTAAGCCGGTGTTTAATGGCAAACGACTGCAACGGAGAAAGCTGTGAAGTGGCACTTGTAAGGGTTTAAGATCAGGCGCTGTGACGACAGAGGAACTTAAAATGGTCAGGCTACGTACTTGCCAGCAAATAAAGAAACACTAAGGCAAATGGCAAATCAAGTTTATAATAGACAGTAAAAATAACGAGTCATTGTCAGTACTAGCAAACAAAGTTGTTGCTAAGCGACAATGAATTCTTTCAGTACTGCGCTTTTCGGGCTCGCGCAGTTGTACATCAATGAAATGTCAGGTGTGCGATAAATTACGTGTTTCGAAGGTGTGTCAGCCAATCAGCGCTCAGGGGGGACGACACGCATTTTTCTCACAAACCTCAATAATAGGAACCTTCAGACAGCTAGGTAGTACCGACAGAGCGCTAGCTTGACCAGCACCAGTCTTGGCGCAGAGACTACAGTGGATTAATCTGATTTTCATGTACCTGAACGCTCGGCCTAACTCCGCTCAACTCTCGTTTGCCTCCTGACTGCTGAAGTCGACTTCCCTCCCCTCCGTAATTTCCATTTTACGATGATGACAGAGCTGTCGCAGGGACGCGTTGAAGGGAGACATCTTCTGTCACATAGGCAGTGCTGTATGGATGGTGTATGGAGGTTTTCTGAACCAAACCTGTATTTACGATGATGGGACCTCGGACAGACACGGGAACACAGCCAGGTAAATGAAGTTAGCGACAAGTTAACCCATGCAGGTTAGCCTGTGCTTCTCCAGGAAGCCTGACTACTCTCAGTGACTGCTGTGCTCATTTCTAAGTTTACTTGCCTTGTATCTACGCCATAACACTGACATTCGAGAGAACCAGCAGGTATTTGAGTACTGACTTAATATTGTGAAAGTTCAGTAATATTACTAAGTTTGTGATTTAGTTTTTTATATATACATATATTATATTTGTACAGTATAATATACTGATCCTTAGTTTTGCAGTGGCTGTCAGAGGGGAATATATGTGTGTGTGTGTGTGTGTGTATGTGTGTGTGTGTGTGTATATGTATATATATGTGTGTGTGTGTGTGTGTGTATGTGTGTGTGTGTGTGTGTGTGTGTGGTGGACTGCAGATGTTTTGGTTCATTAGAAGTCCAAAATAAGAATCCTAGGACTGTTTTCTTGAAAAGCAAGTTTCCCAGTACAAAGTGAAATTGCTCAGAAATACCCTGCTGGGACTCATTCATTCATTCATTCATTCATTTTCTACCGTTTGGTCCCTGAGCGGGGTCACGGGGCTGCTGGGACTCAGCAACTCCTATTTGTCCTCTGTGGACACATGACACTAGTCTGTATTTAAACACCATGCTTGCGGTTTGTTTGTGTCCTAATGTCCTGGAAAGAGGACATCCTGGGGTTTCTAGGGATGCCACACTTTTTCTTACATCCTAAAAACTTAATGTTTATTAAAATAATCAAAATGGTAAAACGTTTTTCTTCTGGGTCTAAGGAGGATTTGACTGCTGTTTGTAACCTATTCTAGGCAGGACTGTAGCGCTTCATAAATGAATCCTTGTGCAACTGATACATTTGCTTTTGTGTAACCACAATGAAAACTGACAAGGCTGTTAGTGTTCAGATGAAAAGTTTAATTGTGAGAACAATCATAATGTTGACATTTGCTAGTAGATATTGCTGAGGGTAACTAGTTTGGCATCTACTTTGGTAGAAGAGTGCAGATTTTCAAAGACATTGTAAGTCAGCTTTGCTTCTCTTTTCTATTCTTCTCACCCTGGTCATCTTATTTATTTAGATGCCAGTTTTATCGCTGCCCTGCATGTGTTTTTCTTTGCTTCATCTGCTTTCTTTAGTCTGAATCTGCAGTCTTCTTTCCATTATAGGTCTCATACCAGGAGCAACTCTGTTTCCTATTATTGCAGTCACTTTGCCTCTACCATTATGTCAGCTCCCAAAGGTTGCACACACTGTTCCTATAGGGGACGCGTGCTCACATAGTGGTCATCATTTTTAGCCCTTGGCACCCGGCTCTCCTTAACGTCTCCCTTCACCTAAATTATTGCACACATTATTTACTCTTTTCCTTGCATCATAGTCATTTGGCATTACCCACTCTCTTTCCCCTCTGCAGTTCTGAGGGTCTGTGCATTTACAGTTAATCAGGGAGAGCGTGTCTCTGGGTGCTATTAGCCCACTCAAGGATGCCCACACTGTGTTATGATGACCACACATACAAATACACAGCTCTGTACTGTCCACTTATTGTTCCATTTATGGAGGCTTTAGAGTGAAATCAAAGCAGCCCCTAAATCATACACCATTAAATTATGTCACTGGATTGTGAAGTCATCTCTAAAATAAGAAATACTGTACATGTTCAGCCAGAACATACAGTACACTGTACATGCACTGTGTCATATTTCTGAATAATTTCCTTCTTTCTGTTTTGCTTCATGGGCAGAAAATGGGTTTAACACCACTTTGATGAGGGATTGTGCTGTCACCATAACTGTACAAATTAAAACTTATAGAGTACCTTCAGTAAACACTTAATGTAGGCAGATCATTGACCTGTCTGAAGTGCTACTTTCCACATCAACATATACACTATAAATAATACAACTCCATTACCAGGGCATGTATGAAACAGTGAACACATACATTTTAAACTGTTCAGTTATATTAAAGTGTGTCAGTTTAATCTCTGTTTAAAGAGCAGTACATCTTAGAGGGCCTGCTGAGCTCTGAGCAGAATTAAGCTGTGACACAGGCTGTATGTAATCATATTACATCCTCCCTAAGTTTTCAAGAGGTGCATTTAAATGAAGTGTGCATAAAGTCTCTGCCTCTTTCTCTCATTCAGCAATGAGTCCTCCATGCCGATCATCAAGTTCTCATGGTGACAGGTAATTCCCTGAAACACTTTGCCTACAGGTCACACTGAATGTCCTGGTAGGAACACATACATATTCTCTTTGCAGTTGACACACAGAAGCCTACTTACGTTATATTTGTCTCTGTAATAAGGTGTTGACTGTCCACTTTGATGGTGATAAACTGTAGATACATATGAAATGGGACGGTTACATCAGATCATCTGGCTCAGACTTGCATGCATGACTTGCTTTGATTCAGAAAACCAGGTCCATGTTTAGCATTTCTTTAACAAATCAGATCATTTATTTTTAAGCCGTTTTCTCAGTTAAGGATTCTGAATAGAATTTTTTCTCAAGTTTTTAGACTCGCATGACTTGCACTAAAAATCCAGTTTTGCAACCTCTCACTTCATAAAGAAATGCACACCATGTTTACTTGAGATTAATATTCACAGAACAAGTACAAATTAGCCTGTTTTTTTTGGTTTTGTCCCGGTTGCAAACGTTTGGCATCTAGGGATTTCAGTACAGTAAATGTCATAGTCCCTCTGAACACTGATTGTTCACAAATAGTCTGCTCTTACTCAGCCTACAACCCCCTAAGTCCCTACAGGTTTCCCAGTACATTAAATCTTCTCCACAGTAATTGTCTTTTCATTGATTGACTTGTATTCATTGTGTCTCAGGCTCCTTATTTTTGTGTCTGTTAAACTGGAACATTTTACATGTTGATGAACAAATGCTGCTTTCCTTCTCATCCTGTAGACCCTCTACTGACTCCCTGCACATGAACAACAGGAGCAACTCTGGTGTTATTTTGGATATTTCGACTCTCAAGATGGTAGACATGGATTCGGAGGTGCCTCCTCTTCCGCCTCGTTACCGCTTCAGGGATTTGCTGCTGGGTGACCAGACCTTTCAGAATGATGACAGGTACTGTAGCATGAAAAACACTGTTTACAATATGTAAAATATGACGGGCTGCCCAGGGATTTTCCTGGAGGGGCCTTTGTGTGTGTGTGTGTGTGTGTGTGTGTGCGCGAGCGCGCACATGCATGATATTTGAAATACTGATTTCAGCCGTTTACGGTAGTCCTCACATTCACCTTATGTCATGTAATTTATTCTGAATTTGCAAATTGCCGCACTGTCTACTTCAATTACTATTCGCCTACATCTCCCAGAGTGCCTTCTTACAGCAAGCCCCTAGACAGTGTGGGGGGGTTTATATTAAGATGTTTGTTAGATGTGAGGGTGGATATAGCAGTGGAAATAGAAACAATGAAGTGAGAGGTATTGTATTGAAAACGTAGGAGTCTTGCTGCTTGCTCAGACTTTGTGCTTGCTGTTGCATTGTGGACTGTTTGGACTACTGTCAACAGGGAAACTGGTTTTGCTTCCTCTTCAAGGATGAACTTTTCCCTTGTATAATTGGTTTAAATTGAATTTAGAAGAAAGTCTTTCCTCCCTGATTCAGAGGGATTGACACCAAGACGGGCACTGTGTTTGGGCAGTTGTCAACAGAAAAGTGAAACACTGAAAATGAACTTAGAAATGCAAGGCCCTTTGCTGGTTGTGTTTCTATGATCTGGCTGTTTTAACAAAAGTGTTCAGTATATTTGAGAGTGCGTTTTACCCTTGACTAGTGCTGTGGTCACCAGAGTGCCAGAGTATTTGGGAGTCTCTGAAGAGTTTAATTGTTTTTGGTGCTGGAGAGGCAGACCAACAGATGCCGTTTGCTGCCCAGGAGAGAATAAAACATCAGCCAAGCATCAGGCACAAGCGAGTGCAGCGGAACTCTCCAAGGTACTGAAATGACGTCCTCTCACCAAAGGATCAGTCACTTCAGCACTGGCTTGCAAAGACCAAATGCAGTGTAGTGATTTATAACCTTCCTGTTGCTTTGTCAGTAACTTTAAATTAACAGTTAATACCTGAATGTTATCAAATTGTCAAATTCACGTCACTCTGTTTGTTCCACCTTTTACATACAGATAGTGTAGCACAGTTTGATTTTCTGAAGTTTTAACATATCTGAAAATTAACCTCTGCCACCTTTAGTGTCATCATTGTACGAATCTGTAAACCTTGATTGTTTTATCACACCAAATGGGTGGTTTACCTCATTACCATGGGGTTGTGTTTAAATTCTTGTCTTGCTGATTTGCGTAGCTGTTTGTGCCTGTAACAGTACAATAGCAACATTTAGCAGTGGTCCAGTATTGGCCATTTTCAGCCCAAACATACTGTAGGTCTATGTGCTTTCCTAAACAGATGTCAACTACAGATGCCTATGCCATTATTAAAAAAAAAAAAAAAAAATCTGTACTCCACTTTCTTCAATATTGTTGGCATAAAAGATAACAAATGGTTTCAGCCAAAGACAAATAAAGCAGCGCTTGGATTGGTATTGATTACACTGCATATTAATAACTACATAGAAAACCCATCAACATACAGTAGTGTTAGGATTGTCTTTTAACAGACTATGCCATAGCTGCTGTGTCACCTAGACCTTGAGATGCTGGAGTCCAGGAGTCAGGGTGCTAGGCTGTGTGTTTGTAGTCATGTGTATTTGTGTGTGTGTTTCATCCAGTAGGTCCCCTGTGAATTATGTTGCTAATTCCAGTTCAATTGCATAGGGTAATTAGGATTTGTTGCCAGGCTACCAACACATGTATACCCAAGTGAATGTGTGTGTGTCTGCATCCACATATGTGTGCGTATGCACATGCTAGATCTAGTTACAGTATAATTCACAGATCTTTCCATGAACAACATCAGCCTTTTGTTTCTTCAAAACAAATAGCAGCTATAAACTGTAGCTTCTCACATACACCTCTGCACAACACATTAGGAAATGAATGAAGATGCAAAAGAAGAAAACACCATTATTAATTGCATGTGACAGTATGCCAGTGTTCAGTAATTGGTAGTTTCCAAGCTTGGTAGTGGGAGCGGAAGCAGACAATGTCACTGTGCTGTGGGGACACACTGTTTCTTGGTAGATGGTTTTCTGCATGCTCATGGTTTATGATGTTGATTATTTCCTGTGCTAATGCTTTGTCAAGTGCAAAACAAATGAAGCCCCAGAGGGAGATCCAGAAGCCACCCTCCCTCCCTCCCTCCCCTGCTCCGAGGACCTTGCATCTGTCATAGCCTGTTATGAGAGTGAAAGGCAATGGGTTGAAGGACTTAGGCAGAGATATGTCACTAAACACAGACAATAGGAGAAGAGAGTTACAAGAGCGGCCTGGTAGGCAAACATCTTGTAACAAAGATGGTTTTATTGAAATGTAAATGTTTTCTCTAAAACTGTTTATTATTACAGTTGTCAGTTTTGCCAAAAGGGATTGGGTGATATAGATAAAGTTATCCACTGTTGTATATGTTTATTTAGTATATTTGAGTATTGTGACTTTAGTTATGATGCTCAAGGAAACAAGGAACGTCATGCAATTGATGCAGAAGTTATATAAAAATCTCTTATCTCCTTACATGAGTTGCTCCCATCACAAGGTTGCATGTTGGGAGCTACTCGGTTATTTATTTCTTGAGTTTGTTTAAATCATTTTTAGAGGCCAAAAAAGGAGAAACACATAACTTTGTGTAGCAGAATTTACATATTCTTTTGTTTCCTTTTGTGATAATCATCTCATGACTGTTTGTGGGGGACCTGACCTTCAGGCTGGGAAGGTCTCACCCACCCAAAATTTGTACAGAATGCAATAAAAGTGTGGCAAAATTTCTACTGGTTGACATTTATATTGTCTACTGGTATACAGTGGGTACGGAAAGTATTCAGACCCCCTTAAATTTTTCACTCTTTGTTATATTGCAGCCATATGCTAAAATCATTTAAGTTCATTTTTTTCCTCATTAATGTACACACAGCACCCCATATTGACAGAAAAACACAGAAT
>NW_018127917.1:1798777-1812678 GCF_001952655.1 Monopterus albus
AAATTCTGTGTTTTTCTGTCAATATGGGGTGCTGTGTGTACATTAATGAGGAAAAAAAATGAACTTAAATGATTTTAGCATATGGCTGCAATATAACAATGAGTGAAAAATTTAAAGGGGTCTGAATACTTTCCGTACCCACTGTATATTATCAATACCCCCCCCAGTTGTTCTTTAACTGTGGATTTGTTCACACCCCTTCTAATAGTTTGTGTTACCTAACCCTGCTTGACTTTAGTGCTGCTGTAATGTCTCCACATCTCAGCACAATTGGGGAAAACAAGAATTTTCTATTGTAACAATGTAAATGGCTGCAGGTCAGTGGACAAATACAGTATTAAGGCAGTAAGCCCTTCTAGACTGTTAGAGTATGTGCTTTGTATTTCTGTTCATCATGGTGTGGATGTAGGCGTACAGTGTGGATATGGGGGGGTCTTCCTCCTGGGCTGTCGTTATCTCCAAGGTTTGGTGTCAGAGGGCCGTAATGACGGCTTGGCTGTGTGGGTGCTGAAGAGGAGCAATCACGTTGAAGTCATGAGTTTGACGGGCGACTGGTGTGTGTGTGTGTGTGTGTGTGTGTGTGTGTGTGTGTGTGTGAGAGAGAGAGAGAGAGAGAGAATATTATCTGCACAGGTGTTCGTGAGTGCACTCTGAGTGTGGACACATCTGTGTGTACCTGTGAGTGTCTACATCCTTGTGTGTGTGTGTGTGTGGGTGTGTGTGTGTGTGGGTGTGTGTGTGTGTGGGTGTGTGTGTGTGTGGTTGTGTGTGTGTGCGTGTGTTTTTTTTTTCTCAGTCTGTCAGCCAGCGGGGTTGACATCAGAAATAGAAACAAGCCACCAAACACTTTTATACATTCAACAGGGTTGAACACAGAAAGAGAAGCAGGGAGGAAATTGGTTCCATTGATCTTTCTCTCTGTTTCTAATGTTTCTGGGTGTTTTCCCTCTGAATCCAAGCAGAATGTGGATGGGAATAATGTTGACTGAGTGAGCAGTATTAATTGGTCACTAAACTCTTTAACACCTCTTTATGAGCCAAGCAGTGGCACTTGGACTGGTGACCCAGCACTGACGCATGTTCTGCTGTTGAGCAACCACTAGTCTCAGACATGGAGGAAGCACAGGGATTGATGTGAATATCTTAAATCTCCAGTACGACAGTTTTAACGCACCACAAAGGAGGCTTTATTTTTAACTTGCTAACCACTTATGTCTGAGTTGTGCCAAACGTTTGACGCTAAAGCTGACAAAAAGCCAGCATCTTCACAAGGTGGTGATCCAAGTAACACTGAATAAAGGATCAACATCACTTTTACATTTCAGCATTGAGCTCGATAATCCCAGAATTATGAGTACAGGAAATAGTTAATTATATGCTAAGATATTCCTGATGGGGTGTTTTCACTTACTGTAAATCCATTTTTGCATTTTCAGTATATTTTCATAATTAATCTTACATGTTAAAGTTGGCTGGGGTTTCTTGAGTGTAAACTTCTTCATCACCAATGAAGAGCAGAACAGAACAGAGCAGGGTTTTTAATGCGGTGTGTAACCCCACTGGTTAATGATGTGCTCCTTTGCTACTGTAGCTAGCCAGGCCTGCTGTGCCTAGTTACACTATGAGTGCTAAGCTGTGATTGCTCATTTGGTGTTCTGGAGCGGGTAGTGGACATGGCTTGAGATATATTTCTGTCCACAATTTATATGTAGAGTTTTTAATGATTAAAGAGTTAAAGGAGAAAAAACAACTTTGATAGCATAAGACATTTCACATCTCAGGTTTTGACCATAGAGCTTCTCAGTGTCATCGTACCTAAAAGTCTGATTTGCTTGAAGGGTGGAGTGTTGTTACTAGTGATATGCATGGTTCCCCTTAGCAGCTAGAGATTTAGACCACATGCAGCATTAATCACCACCATCAGCACAGTGTGGGTGTGCAACATTTAAGGACCTCTGCATTTAAAGCCACTGTGCTGCTGTTCTTAGCAGCAGCAAAGCGGTGGCATGTTTTTGACACAAAGAAACAGAGGCCCCAAGCCTGCTGTCATTGTGTTTGTTTTGTCAACATCTGTGGGGGCAAACTCTTTAGAGATCTGTGTAGCCAGTGAACAGAAACCTGAATGTGAGCAAGCAAAGAGTGAAAATGAGACCGCACTGAGGGATTGCATTCCTGAAAAGCTCAATTCAGACAGGGCTCCACTTTAGCAGTTTTCACTCCAGATTGATTTTCCCTTAGCACAGTGGAAGTATTAGGGAAAGTAGCACAATGTGCTTTAGCTGTAAAGAGTGAGTGTGCAGCTCTCCTCAAGGGCTTTTATTGGTCTTCATATGCAATCATTTGGAACATTACAGTGGCTGAACAAACAGTC
The DNA here is from genome assembly GCF_001952655.1 of Monopterus albus. Taxonomy (NCBI): domain Eukaryota; kingdom Metazoa; phylum Chordata; class Actinopteri; order Synbranchiformes; family Synbranchidae; genus Monopterus; species Monopterus albus. Next base: position 1,801,149 of record NW_018127917.1, read on the forward strand.
TCAGGGGCATAGCTCAAATAGGACAGACATTTAAAGTTGGGTAGTAAAGACAGAGAGTGGGGTGGGGGGGGCGGGTGCTCGGAGAAAAATAAGATCTCTGTTACCGGTCAGAATTAGTTTTTCCTGCAGGCCATTTTGTCTCAGTAAATCTCTGGTGCATTTGCCATTTAGCCTCTATGCCTGGCCAACTTAATTACAATTGCTGGAGCTGGCTTGTCTTAGCAGCTGTGATGATGGAGACATTTATGGGAGGTAGGGTTACAGCAGTATACTGGTTTCATGGTATACCATAGTATGAAAATTAATGGTTATCATATCGTGCACATTTGCTTGAAACACACACACACACTTTGCCAGCTCACGTGAGTGAGTGAGTGAGTGTGTGTGAGTGAAGGTACAGACAGGATCAGTTAGTAAATTAGTAACTATTCTGCTAATTGTTTAGAGCATTGTGACGGCATGTCTCAGTATTGTTTTACAAACCAGTCAATCGATTTAATAGAGAAAATAATCAGTAGTTGCACTTGGATACAAAATAGTCCAGAAGAGCTTCACCTCAACCAGCCCCATCAGTAAAGTCAGTGCATGAGTGATAGGCTGTTAATGTCATGCCTAATATATAATAGTGTAAATCTTTCTTTATCGAGTAGCCTACTTCTACTTTACATTAAGCACATGTGCATGATAATACTTAATATTTTCAATGCAGGACTTGTAACAGACTAGGCTACTTTTACAGTCTGATAATAGTACTTTTACTTAAGTAAAAGATGTGAATACTTGAATATGTGAAAATTTCTTTTGGGTCAATCTAATGCTGCAATCCAGCTCAATCAACTGTCAGTCACTTACAATAAAAAAGACCTTTTTGTTTTCATTAATTTAAGAGTTGTTGTAACTGATAATAATATTTGTATAATGCTGTAATATTTTCTGAGGTGGATATCATACCGTGAAAATCTCATACTGCTGCAACTCTGCAACGGGAGGTTGTCAGCACTGTGGAGTGGGTTGCAATGTTGTTGGTGTGTATGAGCCACACAGTGTCACACAAAGGAGGAATCAGAAGACACAATTCCTTCCATACATCAGAGAAACTGAGCCAAATATGCTCAGCCTTAATACTGAAGCTGCATTGGAATTCTAATATATGTAAACAGCTTGTGCCTGATGATAATCTTAAATAAATTACCACTCACTAGTGTCTCTTATTTGCATTTGTGTAGTTGTAGAAGTGTGAGGAGATTTTACTCAATTATTAAAGTGAACAACTGTTCACCTACATCTAGCCAAATACAATGTGATTTTTATATTTGATGCAAATGAGGACTATATCACCACTGCTTTTTGGCGCAGTGTCACACTGGGAACAGTTGTTTTATGCATGAAACTGTTGAATATGACCTGTTTATTGTTAATGTATCCTAATAAAAATGCCTGCATATTTTCAGGAAAGTTTCAAAGGGAACTGTTAATTATATCTTTGGGGGGAAAAAACCTAAAAAAAAACAATTCAGCAGTTTATGCGGAGGCATGGAATACGAGTGAATGCTGCATGTTTCTGCACAAGCTAGTATTTCTTCATGACTCAACAGAGACTCTCTAGTCTTTTCAGGGCACAGATAAGAGATTGAAAGAAATTATTTAATGTTTTTTTTTTTTAACTGTGGATGAACAGTTGGCTTTTGGCAGGTTTGCCTTACACACAGTGAACAACCAGTAAATGGGTAGTTGAACTTTTTTGCACAGAACAGCCTTTGGCACAACACAAAGCAGAAGCATTCCTTGTGAATACAGTGCTCGAGTGCATGTGTATACTCATGTGTGTAAGCCTGCCAGTGGCATTGGCTAGACTCCTTCCTCTTCTCTGCCTATGCTGTGCACAGGCAGACAGCTCGCCCACAGAAGCGCCAGCTCACAGCCTTAATATGTTTTGACAGAGGAAGCATTTTCACACCTCTCAACACTCATTTGCAGCAAAGAGCTGAGGTATGCCCAGTGATTTGTGAGCTTTTGAGAGTTACAAAAATTATGTGGCTTTCAAAGAAAAGGAAATTCCTCATTTTCTTATTTAGCTCTCTATACCAAACCTGTTCACATTTCACTAATGATTGTAAGTAAAGTTTTTTTATCCACAGTATAATCGTGAAATCTTTCAGCAGTACTCTCAGCTGGATTTTCTTCTATACAACTAAAAATGTGACAGTGGTGGCACCATGACACAGCATTTATTTTGTTACATTTATCAGCGCTCTCCACAAAACTCACGTTGCCTTTTTTCTTGTGTTCTCTTTCGTCTAAGTAGCTGGACGTTTCTCATCTTGCAGAATCTGGAATTCATTCAAGTTTATGTGCCAGGCATTTCAGATGGAATGCTTTACCAGTTATACCCAGTACTCAGCTAACAGTCTTTGCTGTAGCTCTTATCCCTTGTTTGTTATATCCCTCCATTTTGCTGCCCTCTCAGATCCCATCTTGGCCCTGATATAAAATATTCAGCGTGAATCTGAAGTCAACTACACTGCAATAATTTCACATCTTTCTATGGCATCTACATTAGTTAGTTTTTTCATTCATTAGAGCATAATTTATCTTTATCTGTTTTTGCTCTAGGTGGGGTGCAGGGTCCACCAGCTTCTCTGATTGGCTGACCAGCTTGTTCAAGGATGCTGCATTAGTACCATCTCACAGGAGATAAAACCGAGGGCTATACTACCATCTGTCTCATTAGATATAGAATACATTTAAGCTGGTACTGGCTGATGCCTGCTTCTTGTACAGTATGTTTCTACTTTATTGCTGCTGGCAGATGACTCATACGGAGCACTTCTGTAGTTCGCCACTAAGCGTCTCTATGCATCTATGCCTGTTTCTGCTACTGTTGAACTTGTCTGCATCCCTCTCTGTGTCATTCTCCGACCGATCTGGTCTTTTCCTTGATCTCAGAATCAGAATTGACCTTATTGGCCAGGAGTGTTGGACGCATGAGGAATAGGTACAGTGGCTCTCAATGTGCATGTGCAGTGTTCTTCTGTAACTGTGTATATACACAGTTTAGATGTAGTTTTCAGATAGATTTATATTTGCAGGTACTGCATTTAGGGTTGTTGTTCTGTTTTACTGGCATGGGTTCAGCGTTCATCAGAGTGATGGCCTGGGGGAAGAAACTGTCCTTGTGCCTGGTTGTTGTGGTGTACAATGACCTGTAGCACCATCCAAAGGGGAGGAGCTCAAGCAGTTTGTGTCTAGGATGTGAGGGGTCTGCAGAAATGTTCTCTGTCCTCCTTTTGACCTGTGAGGTGTACAGGTGCTCCATGGAGGGCAGCCTGGCACTGATGATTCTTTCTGCAGTCCTGACCGTCCACTGGAGACGGTTCCTGTCCTGTTTGGTGGCTGAACCAAGCCAGACAATGATGGATGAGTAGAGAACAGTCTTGATTGATGACTGTTGTGCCATCTACAAACTTCAGGAGTTTAACAGAGGAATCCCCTAAGGTGCAGTCATTTGTGTAGAGGGAAAACGGCAGCCAGGAGAGCACACATCCCAGGGGGCACCTGTGCTGATAGTATGGGTCCTGGATGTGATTTTCCCCAGCCTCACCTGCTGCTTACTGTCAGAAAGCCTGTGATCCACTAGCAGCTGGGGGTAGGCAGAGTGAGCTGGGTCAGTTTAGAGTAGAGGATGTCTGGGATGACTGTGTTGAACACCGAGCTGAAGTCTACAAAGAGGACCCATGCATAGGTCACTGGGGAGTTTGAGGTGTTGCAGGATGTAATGCAGTGCCATGTTGACTGTATCATCCACTGACCTGTTTGCCCGGTAGGCGAACTACAGGGGGTCTATGATGTCTTTCAGGTGGGCCAACATCAGTTTCTCAAATTACTTCATAACTATAGACATCAGGGCGACAGGTCTGTAGTCATTCGTTCCACTGATGGATGGTTTCTTGGAAACCAGGGTGATGATGGAGCATCTGAAGCGGGAAGGGACTTCGCACATCTCCAGTGATCTGTTGAAGATACAGTATGTGTGAAGACGGGGGCGAGCTGATCAGCACAAGCTTTTAGGCAGGAAGGAGTCACACCGCCTGGGCCTGGTGACTTTCTTATCTTTTGTCAATGTGTCCCTGGCCTGCCTGTCCCCACTTTTGTAGGTCTTTTCTTTGTCGCGATGCTTCAATCTTACTGTGTATCAGGGCTTATTGTTGTTCTATGTGCAGAAGGTTTTGGTCTATTCATTTCCTTGTTTTCATCATTTTTCTTGTTCTTCTTGAAGTCAGTCCACACATCTACCAGCACTTAGAGCACAGTCTCTTGTTTTTCAAATGATTAAACGCATTACAGTTTCAACTGCTGGTTAATGTTGTTTAGCAATTAGCACTGGAGTGAAGGAGCATAATTCCCGGCATTATTTGAAGGAAGATGACTGTAAATACACATTATCACCAAAGCTTTTACAGTTACACATATTTACATCATCAGGGACTAATCAGCCTCTTTGAGCAGTCAGGGTTATAGAGCTTGCCCAAATTCACATATGTTTATAGCAGCTTCTTAGGGGGCTATTTTATTAAACTTAAATCGTGTTTAAAACTTTAAAATCATATGAAGAGAGAGAAACATTAGTAGCCATTCATTGTTTCTGTCTTGCACACCTGACCTGTTACATAACCAGTGTCCTGGTTCATAATATGCAAATTTGCTGCAAAGCCACTAACAGAAACCACTGGCCCATCTCTGACTGACACAATTATAGTTCATCATCTGTGTTGAGAGATACAGTAACAGGGTTCTTGTCAAAAAAGCTTCCCCCCCCCAATTAACTAATAGACACTATGTCTTATGGAAGGTGTATTCTTTTTGAGGTGTGTGTTTCCATGCAAACCGGCAGGACCTGCCATGTGTTTGTCTGGGCCACCTGCTCATTTGGTTGTGGTTTCTCATTATTCACTAGCTCCTGTCTGTAGTCAACAGGATAACAATAGCTGAGGCTGAATAAGAAGGCTCAACATTGAAGACCATTTATCCAACATACAGACAAGTGACAAAGGAAAAAATATAGGTTAGATCTGCAACCATTAGTCTGTTAATTGATATAAAATTAACCAGCAATTATTTTGAAGCAAAAGTCACCAACATTTTCTGGTTCCATCTTATATAATACTTTTCTCTGTCATACATGACTGGAATATCAGATTTCTTTCTTGGACAAAATAAGACATTTGAAACCGCCACATTTGACTCTGGAAAGTCAAATGGGCATTTTTTTGGTCACATTTTGAGAATAAAAACATAATTCAAGTAATCAAGAAAATAGCTGGCAAATGAATCAGTGACCCCTGCGTTGTTTAAAATCTCCACTCATCTATTCAGGCTTTTCTTTTGTTATCTGTTATTCATTGCCCTTTGAAATATTAAGATCCGTTTGCTTTGACGGAAATAAAATTCGTGACTCACAAGCCTCTAAAAGGAAAAGCAGGCGGTGCACGAAGGGACCATGAAGGTGAATGACAGAATCAAAAGGGGATCGCAGATCACTACGTTTGACCATATTAGTTATGTAACCTGTTGGGGAGGTCGTTGGGTTGGCCGAGTGGTTGACGTTACATCGTGACGACGTGTGAATCGCATAAACGCACAGGGACTTCATGTCTCCATCAGGGATGGAGGAGCGCTCCATAACCTGGAGACAAGCTGATGCTCTGCTCAGTGTGTCTGAGGACCCCGTGTTGCGGTAGGGAGGGAGACTCTCTCCCCCCGCATTCCTCCAGCGCCAGTGACACCGGGATGTATTTCTCCGACGGCGTCGGTCGCTGACGGAGCCTGCTCTGACACCAGGAGGAGGAAACACATTGGCCGCTCTCTGCTGGAGGTAACACCCGCGAGGCAGAGAACCATGGCAGGCGCTAAGCTGACGCCTTCGCCCTCGGAGATCGACCCAGACGTCAAGACCGAGGTGCAAAAAAACCCAGAGCCTTGCTGGGTCAACCCCAATCCTCTCCGGACCATGGGCTCTGTTGGGAGTGATGCCGGCCAAAGGTAGCTCTCGCAGATCCGCACCAAAGTCGCATGTTCCCGAATGCAGCTCGCTTGTACACATGTAGCATCTGCGAAATACCATGATGCTGCGAGCGCATGCTGCATGAAGTCTTCCCAGTAACTTAGCTCGGATTTATCCTTAGACAAAAGTTGCGCCATAGTCACTATTCCATTACCATTAAAGCTATTCATCAGCTTATTGAGATTTCCCACGGAATGTGAATGACAATCCTTACGCACTGGGTCAGTTTCATGACGGATACAGGTGAATAATTGTAAAGGCTTCTGCAATAAATCATTGTTTTCTCTCAGCATCACCAGGATTCATTTAAAGGCTGCAGCCTGATTGCATAATTCAGAAGGTGCATTACAGTTTTATGAATTGTGCTGGTTTTATAGGGTAGGATAAAATTTATTACATCCCTGCTTTTGAAGGTGAAGCCATTTTTGGCATAATGCACGGATAGATGAAATTAAAATGTAAATCATGGGAGATTATGTTGACACACCTTCATGTTTCTACATGTATTTCAGCACGACTGTATACAAATCTGTTTGCAAACCTCCCCTCTCAGGACACTCTCCTACCATTTGGTAGACAAAGTAGGTTGTGTTCATTCTCTGAACTATAACAACTGAACCGGGAATGTATTTGTTTGCCCTTTCAGAGATCTAAAAAAAAGAACCTAAGAGCTGCAGAAATGCTTCCTTTAAAGCTCAGATCGGATTTCTTACCTGCAGGTTATATGAGGTTGGTTTGGCTGAAAACAGAAATGTTGTGCTTGTTTGGCAGTGCTTCAGAAACCTCTGCCCAGCCAATATGCTGGTGGTGCAGTGTGGCCTGCTACTCAGTGTTTACAGCACACATTTTTCTTGTCAATATTTAGCTATTTCAGGTTGTTGACATTTTTGAGAATCAAGACTGGGGGATATTTTTAATGAATCTTGCAGCATTTTCTATAGAATTTACTGTGATGTATTTCTTTTATTGTGTTTATTTCCACACTTGTTTAACAAATGCAACAACTGTGGCAGGGTTAAAATACGTCTTGTCAAAATAATATGAAATCATTACATGTTTACAAGAATGTAGCAAAATAATCTGATAAAATCTTTTGGATCATTGTAAGAGTCTTGGTGTGTCTCCCTCCCTCCTGGAGCCACACTGAGCAATCCTCTGCAATGTTAGAGAGATGGCAGTGTCGACCCAGAGAATGCAGGTGGGTTGGTGTGAGGAAGCCACCTGTAAGTATGCAAACATGGTGCTTCAAATGTTGTTCATCCTTCTAAACTTTGATGTTTTTGGTTATAAAGATCACAGACTTGAGATGATTGGACGGTACTGTAGTGGTTCAGTTAAGGATGCAAAAGATGATGATTGCCACAGCAGAGATGACAGTCAGTTGCCTGATGTTTATGTCAGTGCTAATGGTGAATGTAGGTTTGAGCTTTTAGATGACAAGAATTTGTTGGCTTTTATCAGCTGTCAGCTACAATAGGATGTATGTATATGTGTACTCTAATGTACGTGTTGATGACAGTGAAGCTGGCAAAGACACCAGTTTAATGTAACTGCAGCTGCAATGATATAAAAACCAGCAATAACAGCGCATAATGACCAGAAACAACAGTTTGCTATGCATTGATGACAGAGATGGAGATGTCACTGATGTATTTTAGGTGGTTGCAGTGAAGCTTGCAGATTTGTTAGAGTGAAATCTTACAAGCCACCTGACAACTGCTGAGCAGGCTGAAGGAAGAAGAGTCACTGCCAATCAGCTTAGAGTATTTTATTTATTTGTTTTTGTAATTTGATATTTATTGAGTTAGTTGGGGAGTCACAATAAAAGAGAACCAGTATGAAAGAGAGTAGAGACTGGCCAGAAACCGGTTTTAAGAAATTGAACCATGGCTACACTGCAATACCAGCCTGTTTGTATAAGGATCTAATACACAATATCCACACATGGCTGAGGTAAGACCTATTGCATCAATTGGCCAGTTGCCCAGAGCCACCAGTTTTGGACCACTGTCAGCTGTTTTGTATTTAGGTTAGGTTGCCACTCTTGGCAAACACATTCTTACAGCCTAAATCTAAAATGAATGAATAAATGTTTGCATTGGATCACCTCCTGCCACCTAACTGTCAGAAACAAAATGAAAAACATGTCATTGTAATTGTAAATTCCATGCAGAGCCTCTGCAGACTGACACGACATTGTCAGGAACCAGAGAGCTTACTAGTGATTAGTGTGGGATTGTGTCCAGCTGGACTGAAAATGAAAGATGGAGGGAGGAGTGAGAGAATCAATAACCTAGCCCATCATACGACACCGCTTATAAAGAATTAATGCATCTCTGCACCTGTGAATCCTCATTGTTTGTAGGATTCTCTTTACAGTATCGACATCTAAATAAATTAAGTAGTAAATAGACAAAATGAGATCTTCAGGAACAGAGGGATTGAGCATCTTTTAAACACAGGATGTGGTCAAAACAGAAACTCACGCAGATTTATTTTGGCTTCATCCAGCTTTGTCACCACATTTTTTTTTTTTTAACAGAGAAAGCAAACATTTGGTTGGATTTGTTGGCATGCAATGGATCTGAATTTGGAGCTGAGTTGGAGCTGCTAGTTGTATCCTAGTAGCAGCTTGATTAAAGGCAGGACTTTTGATTGACAGATACGCAGCATAGACCCTCTGTTTCAGGAGCACTGAGCTTTCTGCATAGCTCAGAACAGAGCAGCTCACTGGGTTAAACTATAGGAAGAGGTTTTTTTTTTTTTAGCAGTTTTCCAACTTTATTCTTAAATCCATTGCTGCTCAGTTGCACTGTGATTGTAAATTATTGTACAGCATTTCACTTTTTTTGCACAGACTGTTGGAGGATATGTCCTCCTCCCTTTGAGTATTTTTAGTGCCCTGCTTTCACAGAACAATTGAGCTTTCATTTTGCTTTGTGTACCCAATGTTTAATGAGGGGTTTTAATGTGATCCTTGGGGTAAATTACATGTTGTCCATCATTATTGTTCATTAAACCAGAGGATGAAATCTCTCAGCAGTTGACTAGAGAGCTGAAACTTGAACAAGTTGCTAGGTTGCTATGCTTGCTTAGACCTAAGTGTATCGGAGCGATAGATCCAGGAGCATGCAAATGGTCTTTAAGTCTCTCTAATACCGCTGGATGTAGCTCCTCCTTCCAGTACAACCATGCTCTCACTTGCCTTCTGCTTCTTGAGAGCATTAGTTAGTAGAGAATCAATTAGCAGGCCTGATGATGAATGTGGAATAATTCAAGCGAAGCTGGCTCTGGATGTCAGCTGAACTGAATTTGAGCCATGCTCCACTAAAAGCTCAACAAAATCCTATTGATAAGCTGCTTATGGGAAGTAAAAAATAAATTCTGACTCTGTATCTTATAATGTTCAGTTTTGGTTAAGACTGCTGGTTTTTGATTCATGTGTTGGACTGCATTAATGTCCTATTAGTATTCATGTACAATATATAGAGTATGGTGTGACCTAAAACAAATTATGATAAAGCTGAGTCATCTATATGGCTGACATAGTCTCAACAAAACATTGAACATTACATGATGACAAAGCTACTGTACAGTAGCAACAGTTTTATGGCCATTACACTACAAATGTTAAGCAGTGACGCATGATAGAGCATCCTGATGTACTGAAATAATGGAGAACGTGCCAAGCCCATTATTTTCTATAGTGCTTATACCGTGGCCAGAGTGAAAAAGCAAGGTTTTATTTAAATCCTGATACATAGTTTTCCATATTTTGAGTCTTAAAGGTTCCATAAAGTCATCCAGTTAGGTGAACTGGTAATGTAGCATGAAGCCAAGGGACTGTTGCTATGGTTACCTGCAGTCTAATATACCGGTACCTGCAGACCAATTTAGAACAGAGGATTGGCTGTTTGACCAGAACTATGCATAAGGTGTGCTACTATAAGGCTTTATTGGATAGTTTCCATCCAGGCAGAAACAAGTATTTTCTGTAAGAATGTTATAGTACGAGAATATGGCTGCATAGATTAGCACTTTTGACATACACTGTACTGTACATTATGGTCAGAATGATGAAACTACAGGGTGCAATGTTGATGACGATGATGATGATGATGATGATGATGATGATGATGATGATGATGTTTCTTAACCAGGTATCCAGTTACTGTGCTAGAACTAGCTGGGTGTATTTTTGGAAAGAAGAACCTGTGACCAGTGTTAGAGTATGGGAACTGTAGGAAATGTTGGCAGGCTTTCTGATGTAGGTGAACAGACTGAAAACTACGGTTCCCATATGTCCTTGAAATTGCTGCAGAGCCCTCCCACTTCACATCAGTCAGTCCTGGAGGCAGCTCTCAGTGACTGTAATTGAAAGCATACTTTGAAAGTGCTGGCTGTTTTGCACTTGTGTCCGTAGCTCAGAGGCATGCTTGTGATTCCACATCTGCTGCAATGAGGTGAGAGTCATTTTGTTGTATGTATCATAAATATAGTAAGACTTGAAGGACAGCATGATATTAACTGTGTGAATAGCAGGACTTTTGATTTAGTTTACTATACCGCATGTTAAAAAGAAGAGATTAAGCTAATGGAGGCATAGGGAGCCTGTGTTTATCTCAGCGTCCACAGCCCTAATGTGCTTAGTAGCGAGATAGCACCTTTATTGACTAATCATTTCATAATTGTTTTATTTCCCAAGTGAAGTAACGTTTACAAGGGGCAATTGGCACCTAGTTAGTTACACTTGTAGTCTTTTTTAGCACTATTACCAGTCAAATAGATCTGCCTCTCACAGTGCACTATTCTGTTACATATCTTTGAAAGCAGTTTCAGTTCAACTTTGCTGTTGCTAGATATAATCCAAAATGCCCAGCAATCACTTTTTTTTTTTACTCTTTTGTGCACTACAGGTCTGAAATGAAGTGAATATTAAAAATGGATCTGTCTTTTAAAATTGTGAAACTCTTTCATGCAATATCTGAAAAATTCTTTTCATTTCAATGAAGGTCTGTTCAAGAGAAGAACCTCTTGTGGATGACAATCAAATTGATATCTTTACTTTTATGGCAGAATTATTAGAAAGTTATAGCTGAACATTGTGGAAATTTAGCTTTTTGCCAAAATTCCACTCAAAGCCATTTGACTATTGTGGTATTTTATAGGATCATAAGAATCAATTGTGCACTGTTGGCACAACGTTTTTGAGAAATTATTGAAATGGTACGGGTCCTCTCTTGTGACTAAGCCACTTCCTGGGTTTAATAGCTACTCTCTTAGCCCATTTAGAGAGGCGTAAATAGGATGATGATGATGATAGTGCTCGTTTTGTCAAACTTTTCAGCTGTACAGCCTGCACTGTCAAATAATGTCCTTTTTATGACATTGATTCCTTCCTCTATTCTTTACATTTCTGACCATCAGACAGACTTTGATCATCGATTGATAAGCTTCAGAAGCATGCCA
>NW_018127917.1:1812765-1814294 GCF_001952655.1 Monopterus albus
GGCATATTATTCACTAGACTTGCAGTTTTATTTCTGAAGTATAAGAACAGTACAAAAAAACGACATACATTATTATCCAGATTACAATGATTTTAAGCATATCTTGCAGTATGTCACAGGCAGTGGCAGTGTACCCCTCAATACATTTTACTTCATATTACAAAGCTACTAAACGGCACAATACAAGTTTTTATTAGTCAGGCCTTCAGGAATGTACGCAGTTTGCAGATAAATATGCAAAATAGACAAAATGATTCACTTTTAAATGATTAAAACTATTTGGCTATACAGTAAATGCACCAAGTGCATTTGCGACACAATTTTGGATTATATATGGTCTTGGTCGTACAATTTAACAAGGGTTCGATTCACTGTTCAAAGATTAAAATTAATCTAAATCTGAAGGAATGGTGTGTCTCTTGTTAGTATTGCCAGGCCTAATTTTAATGGCAGTGGATTATAAAACATTATAAACACTACATTAACATTTTCTAATTTGAGAATATGCCACCCCCCCAGCTCTGCCCCTGACTGGCTATTAGACTACTGATAATGGTTCCCTTTACAGTTTCAGGGCTGAATATTTACAATACAGAGTAAGAATCAGGTATTTTCTGGAGGATGGTGCACAAAACAAGAACAGCTGGTAGAGGGGCTTTGTGGACTTCATGTTTTGCTGTGTTACCTGTTGCAACATTGAATATTTGAAATGATAGTGCATACAATTTAAGAATTTTGGGCAGGAAAAAAGTACAGTATAACTCTCTGACATTGACTGAATTGTATTATAAAATTCTACGACACTGTGGTTCAGCCTCAGCAGCTGGTTTCCAAAAGAAGCCATCACCATACAGTGCACAGGTCAGTTTGTTCTGCATTAAGTCCTGCTTTTTGTTTAACCACTTTCCCCTGGTCCATAAGAACCGTCAATAGGTCATGCATCAAAAGTAATCTCTGGGTTTGTTGGTTCCTTCACTTTCGTTTTCTCCCTCATAATCTCAATATTGTACCTTTTTATGAGTCTGACCAAGAGGGTGTGTCCACTAATCCCCTGTGGTTTGCATTAAGTGTTCCATCTGTTCTTTACTCAACTGAAGCATTGTTTTTGACAGATGTAGTCTCTGCCTTACATGTGCCCTTGTAAATTATTAGCTCCGAAATGCATTTAGCATTTCCTGTCAAGCTCAGATACCAACAATGCAATATCCATTGTAAATGTTTATATTGACTTGTATGTGGAATATGAAGGTTAGTCAATGAGACCTTGACAGGAGCCCTATACTGTGCAGGAAGCAGCACCTGCACAAAGATAGGAGCTGATGCAATTTTCGGAGTTTTTGTTCATGTTCTATTTTTTTGTTGTTGTTTGTTTGTTTGTTTGTTTACTGATACTCCAACAGGAATATCAACTAGCCAGTATTGTATCAGACCCCATCTGGGACCTTCTTGCTGCACAAACCAAGATTGTGAAATAGCTGCGTTTTGCTAATAAATTGCACTGGAAACCGGGCTGGCATCTTTTTCTTTCT
>NW_018127917.1:1814350-1833733 GCF_001952655.1 Monopterus albus
TATCTGTGTTCATGTGTGCTGTGTCCAGGTATCAGGAGGAGTACAGTATGGACTCAACCAATGCCCAGTAAGTCCTGTCATCATCATGCTCGCATGGCATGGATTGTGTCTGCAGTGGTAACTGTACACAGAACTGACTGGAACATTTCTTCAATCACCAAAGCATATACATAACACAGTTCACTTTGGATTTGCATGTAGACAATTCTTTGATTGTGTTTGGAGGTTATATTACCATTATCAAAATGGACAATAATCGCTGTGGTACTGATGCAGAATGTGAGGAGTTATGCCTTCATTTGTGGCTACCTTTTCAGCAGTTTTAGTGGCTAGCACTCAAAGAAAGTGTGTAGCCCATCACATATTTCTGTCTGATTCAGTCATACCACAGTAAATGGTGAAAAGGCTATCTGTATGTCTGTTTTTGTTTGTTTGTACTCCAGGGGGGTATTACACAAAACCAAGATAAGAAATTAAGCCTTGATTTTTACAGTTATCCCAGCTGAATTTAGCCCTGACTCAGCTGCATGAAAGCAGGTTAAATTGAACCTAGTCAAGTTACCATGGAGATTCATTCTATGCAGCTAAACTGGGATTTTCCAGTTGTCCAAGCTGAATTTCAGTTGCATGAAAGCAGGTTAAACTAAGTTCCTATGGAGATTTAGTCTTTGTGGCTAGCCTGCTTCATCCTTATTTGTTCTGAAACCAGTGAATTCTTTTACAGTTAATCTGTAAAATGTGATAGTCATTGTTACTGATTATGTTCATGAAGATTGTTGTTCAAATTATTGTTAGAAGTTTGATGAATTTTATTGCAGCTGCTGAGGTGAATAGAGACAGACGACAAAGCTGCAAAGGTGTCTCCACTGAAGTCAGTATATATATAGTGCTACTGTCTGTTTTTCTTCCTTTACAATGGCCTGCCCATTCTTAAACTGCTGTATGTCATATATATGTATAAAATCCTGTCAGAGAGAGCTTCTGCGTGGCTACTTGAACCATATTAGCCAGAGGATTTTTGTTTTACAGAGTAAGGTTCCTATACCATGAGATTATACAAAAGGCTAAATTCAACTGGATAAAAGACAAACTCATCAGTGTTTTGTCCTCATTAAAAGTCTACAGAGTAAAGTAAAGTGTCTGCAGACCCTTTTTGTAGATGTGTTAAGTTCAAATCTTTGCCAGTTGTTGTTGTTCCCAGGTGTTTAACTCTGAACCAAGTGGTAGGTTTTCATGAAGTGGATAGCCACATCTCTAGTTTTGTTAACATTTCACTTCAAGACGTGGTTGTCACAGCGCTTTGACAAGCCTTCGCAGTTGCCACAACCCATGTCTGGCCTGAAAGCCCATTCATTTTTGCATTGTAACGAGGCTATGGGACATGTACTTTCACCAAGAGAATTTTAGATGCAGCTCCCTGAAACAGAAGCAGAGAATGACAAAAATGCAACAGCTTTTGAACATTCATGTCTGTGTGTAATATTTTTAGAATCCTGCAGCCTTTATATCAGGCACATTTCTGTGGTTGGTGCATGGGAAATTCTCTATTTTCAACTGTTTGCTTAGTCAGAGAGGAAACAGAGCAAACCTGGGGTCAGAAATGAAACTATTCAGGCTGTGATGGGAAGAGCTGTTATCAGACTGTTTACCAGACGTGATGCTGCATTACTGGTCTGTGCGCCGACTCTGGGGCCCTAAGCTTAGATCATATTGTAAACCGTGATACAGCTTGGAATGTAACTAAAACCACCAGATAATTTCTGCATTTGTTGCTATGCCAACGCGTATGGTAATTTAATCAAATTTATTGATTTTGGAGATGCCACATGTATACTGTATAATGCACTCTACAAGACTGGATTGTACAGAAAATGGTGTTGGCTTTGATCAGAGTCTGCAGTAGCACATTGTGCAGAAGCATCCGTGCACCACATCAGGACTGTGACGTAACTTCCTCCTACAGATCTGTTTAACTCCATGTGAGGTTCCACTAGGCTAATTGATACAGCTGTTTACCTTTGCTTGCCCTTACTCTCTGATAAATATTACATGTGGTACATAGTATCTGGTGGATGTTGGACAGTGTTTTATCTTCCACTACAGTGAATTGAGGCATTTGAACAGCTCTGATCTGCTAGGCAGATTATCCCGAGGTCACCAAGCTGTTTGATGTTTATTTACAGTCTACAAAGCAGATGTAGGCGCTAGGTGTTTCAGGCAAGGTTGCATAATTTGGTAATTCTACCACTGGCGATGGTCATGGTGCACTGTTTTTGTATTTGTGTGTATGCTGCTTAAATGCTGAAACCTTATTCACAAGTCCTTCCCACCAGAATCTGTTTCTCAAGGTGCACTTACTGTCACATATTACGAATGGCTGTTTTACAGTATATGGAAAAGGCTCTACAAACCATGTCGCCTTTTTTGAGTTGAGACCAAATACTCCTTGCTCAGACCTAAAAATGAGAACAGACTGCAAAGTACCATTAAAGCCTGTAGGAAGATTGCAGGTATTGAACAGACTGACCCCTGTGAACTGTATAGGACTAAGACCTTGAGGAAAGCACAATCAGTTCAGGCTGATTCCAGCCACCCCTTGGTTAATGAGTTTCTGATGCTGCTATCTGGTTGTAGATACAGGGTACCAACATACAGAACAAAAAGACTTACAGACTCTTTGGTCTGAACCACTAATGGCTTTTTAAATACTTAAAGCTATACCAGCGGTTCTAGCTCTGTACTAGTGGTTTGTTTTTTGTTATTTATTTGTGTTTATTGTGATCATGGTGTGATTTCTGCTGGCTGCACAACAATTTGCCCCTTGGGGATATTAAGGCTGTCTGAATCTGAACTGATAATGATAAAGTGAAAGCATGTTGATAGAAATGAAATTTCTTTTTACAGAAGCATAGCTTTTTGATGCTCCAAATTCTGGTCACATGCATCCTGTTTGCGTCAATTAACTTCTAGACCTATCTCAAAGATAAGTGATATCCATCTGTGGCAAATGGAATAGTTTGGACGTAGTTTAGAAAGGAACACACCTATACATACTGTCACACTACATGTTAGGATAACAAGCCATACATATAAGCCATGAAGTCCAAGGAACTCACTGTGGATCTCCATGATAAAATTGAGGCAGAAATCAGAAATCAGGGCAAGGGTTTAATACAATGTCTTTGAGGCTTGAGTGCTCCCAGAGCTTGAGGGGCTCTTCCAGGAAGAATGGGTTAAACTGCTCAAATCCAGGTGTTTGTAGAGATTTACCAAGATGACTTGAAGCTGGAACTGCTGCCCAAGGATTTCTGCAGTACTGAATTAGGGACCTCAGTACATCCATTATGTAATGAATGTAGATTGATAGGAAAAGATGGATGTCAAGTGTGAAAAAGGGGATCAGAATAATTTGTGAAGTTCCTGTGGGATTATTATGTCTTTACTGCTCTTGGGTGATAGAGCAGTTGGTACACTTGGTTTATATAGTTTTCAAGTAGCAGTGGTTTGGGTAGGATGGCGTCATGGGGATGGGAGTGTGTGGCGTGTCCTACAGTTGAGAATGTGTCTTTGTATGTGTGTGTGACTTCACCTTATTCCTTGTACTAGAAATGCATAACACTCAGACATATGATTGAACATTTTTTGCCCTGAAAGCAGTCTCCATGGTGATAGAGGCTGAGGGGCGTAGCTGAGGAACGGTGCATATCTCGTTCATTCTACCACCTACACTCCGTGTCTACACATTTGTACGTCCCTGAGGGGCTGACTGCTGTAATTGCCCTCTTGCTCTCTCCTCCCTTGTCTTTTGCACCGTATTCTTCTTGTCAGACAAAGTAGAAGGCTCTAAGGGGCTCTTCTTTAACTGTGAGGTCATCATTACTTACCCTTAATGCTCATTAGTGACACTAAGCTCTCTACTCTACATTACATAAACTGTCAGTAGGCCTGTCTCACAACCTATGTTCATCTAACCTACTCACAGCAGCTTCATCATTATACACGCTTAAGTGAACTTTTGGCCATTATGTCCTCTCCTCCTGTAAAGGGTCATGTTCTAAATTATGTAAAGAAATAATCTAGATCCAAATGATTCAGACTGGCTTACAAAGTGTAAATAATATTTTCCAAAATTCATGTCTGGACTCATGTCTCATTAGAGCTATATCTGCATTATTGAAGTATCAGTGCTGTGCATTTTAATTCATTCTTGAATATATTTGTGGCTAATATATTATGAAGGCTAATGATACACAATGACTTATGAAAATGGAGGCTAATGGAATCAGTCAGAAGAGAGATTTGCACAGCTTTTCTTAAATAACATTTTGTGTACACACTGAAATGTGTACTCAGCATGGAGTATCAAAGTGTATTACAGAATTTAAGACTTTTTATTATTCTTTGATGAGATATTTTCTGGTCTAAATTATAACTTATTTAGGCAAAGTACTTGTTTTGCTGAATGTGTTAATATTGCAATAAACAGAAGTACTGGGAACACATGCTGCATTGTTGAGAAAAGGTTTATGGGTTTTAGTCCTCAAACTAAGGAGTTAAATGTACTGATACTCAGATATTGCATTGGTGTTGAAATTTCAAATTATATTTATTCTGAATGCAGAGATGAAAGTGGCTGTACCTGGACCAGAGCCATTGTCACATGTGTTTCACATTAAGTGTATGTGGTGCTGAATTCAACAAATGTATATAATTTTGAATACACTTATTTGTTTTACACTGGACTATATAGTACCATTATATGCTTATAGTTTTTGTTCAAGTGTAATTCACTGTGTCTCTGGGTGACTTTTGATGTGAGTATACAATATATGTGTTGGCAGAGGGCTCAGTGCTTCTGTATGCTCATCTGTATATGTTTACACTGACATTTTGCTTTGTTTCCAACAGGGTACAGGTGGAGTTCTATGTGAACGAAAACACCTTTAAGGAGAGGCTGAAGCTTTTCTTCATCAAAAACCAAAGGTCAAGTAAGTACCTGATAGGGAACCTATCATCATTCTCCTCTCTTCCCATAATGCAAATGGTAAGACTTTTGCTGCAACTAGATACAGTATGCTCAGAGCTAGTTGAACAAATTATGGAGGAAATTGTCGCCAGTGATAATGCACATCCAATTTCTGTCTCAGATGGGGTTTTTATTATTACATTAGTGGTGTAATTATAAATTCCGGTATTTTTGGGTGTGCACGCTGTGGCCCAGCATGGCCAAAGGAGCTCATTTGTTCAGAGATGATGTGGGGCTGCAGTGTTTTTCTCATTAGAAGATGAGCCTGGCAGCTCAGTGATTTGGTGCATTGTGTCAGGAAGCCATTTGTTTGTAAACGTTTACACCAGAGAAACTCTTTTTCTTTGGTAGAACATGTCATCAACATATCTTTGACACTGACATGGCTCTGCTGTCTCTCCCTCAGCTTGTCATTGCCACTAAAAACTACCGAAAGTTTCACACTTGACTACAGGGGTTTGTTGTTCCGCTGCAGCTCTGTTTGTGTTTGTCTGGTTTTTAACATTGACAGTAACTTCATCTGAAGAGATCCGGTCACAAGAGATTAGCAGCTTCAGGTTGATCGGAGATGGCTAATATATTGTAGCTAGCACCACCTTCTGGCTGCTCTTCATATCTGCAGCCAAGTATTTATCTGCATTCCCTTAAGTCCCCCTGCATATCCCTTAAGTATTTATCTGCATATTTGGTGGTGCAAATCATATGTATACCTGCACTTACTCAAACAGGAGACTGATTTACAAACATTTTAACCCCTCAGCTATTCCTGTGCAATCCCACCAGTAACTTGTCATGCTGTGTAGACCTTTGTCATGTTATAAGTCCATAAATGTGCTAGTGTTGGTGCTATTGTTGGAGGATTTGAAAGCGATGTATCAGGGGTGATCACTTGTGACCAGGTGCCAGTGCAGTATGCCTCAGGGCTTCGGCAGATATAGTCACTTCAGGCCTTTCTCTAAATGTATTTCATGCACCTAGAACTACAGCGACACCAGTTGTATATCAACATGTGAGAAAATTAACAGAGAAGGTGTACAGCTTAGAAGTTAAGGCTGTGAACAAATGTCAGATGTTGCTGTTTTTGTTGCCTCATAGGCCTGAGAATCCGTTTGTTCAACTTCTCATTGAAGATTCTCACCTGTGCCCTCTACATACTGAGAGTCAGCTTGGATAACCCCAAGGGGATCAATGGTAACTCATGGTGAGAGTCACAGTCAATAATATCCTCCCACTCATCAGTTATTCCCTCTGTCAGATGTGTTCATATTTTCTGGATATTATTTTAAGATTTCTTGTTTGCTTTTTATGTTTTGTCAATATCTTTGACACTAAGTAAAGTTATGTGACATCTTTTGCTTCAGAAAAAAAGTTGCTGTCCAGAAGCTGATTTTGTAGATGCAGATCTGTTCTCTATCTGCTCATCACTTTTAAAGGATAGGTCTGGGATTTTTCAAGTTGATCTTACAACAATATTGGCATGCATATACAGTATATGCATAAGAATATGTCTTAGTCATTGTAACTTTTCCTACTCTCCACACTGACTCTTAATGTTTTCACCTAGAACACAACTATGCTGTAAAAAAAAAAAAAAAAAAAAAAAAAAAACTTGTTCAAAGTTTGTCTGAGGCTCAAATGAAGCTCCACTTGTCCCACTAAGTTAATTCATGTCAGCATCTTCTAAAGCTACAGTCTATTTAGTAGTTCCTTGTCAAGCTGAGATGGAGAGATGCATTCTACTCTATTAACAGCCTGTAGGTCCTGTTACCGGAACCGGCTTTTTACTCATGTAATTGCATAATCAATATTTCAGTCCCTCATAGTTATTGTCTCTACTTGGCAAGGCAGTTGTATTTGTATAGCACACTTCATACACAGAGGCAGCTCAGACTGCTTTAAATAGGCAAAGGGAAAAAAATCCATTAAAACCATAAAGAAGATCAAACAAACATAAAACATTGTTAAAATAAAATAAAATACCTAATGAAGATCAGTTATGTTATTATAGTCCAAAAGTTGTTAAATAACTGTGGTATTTACCAATCACTTCATGTGCTGTTGGCTCTGTTGGTGATGGCACAGCTGTGCATTGCATTTTCTCTCGCAGCACCACTTCTTCTGTTTAAATGGGCATATTTATGGCCAGTTTTGACTGTCTGGATAAACACAGGAACTGTGTTCTACTTTGCACAAAGCGCGGATGAGGCAGGAATAGACAGGAGAAAAAGCTGGAGCAACTCTGAAATGTCACACACGAATAAAATACAGACACAGATTCAGAGCAGGTTCTACTAGTGTTCTAAAACCACTAATAGCAAAAATACTCCAGCTATACTCAAATCTGCAAAGTACAGACTTGCTTCCCAGTTTCAGTAACTATGAGTACAACTTGGGAAGTAAACACCAGCCAACAACTACAGTAACAAACTTATAGTACATGCTGCTACTAAAACATATCCCACTGCCAGGGCTCAGCAAGGAACTACTATTCACGGAACCAAAAGAGAAATTTGTCGTAAATGGTCTGTAACTTTGAAGGATACCAATTCAGATTAGCTCAGTGGGACAGCTGGAGCTGGAGGGCAGTCGTCTTTTTTATAGCATAGTTGTGTTTCAAGTGAAAGCAGTTGGTGTGGAGAGTAGGAAAAATTATGACTAAGACCTATTTTTACAGACTGTATGGGTACATTTAATATGGTTTTAAGATCAACCTGAAGAATCTGAAACCTATCCTTTCATGCTGTTTATCTGTTCCGGCTTCTAATTCCACACCAATCAGTTGACTTGACATGTATCAGAAAATAGTTTCCCATTGGCCTGTGCATAGATATCAAGAGGTTATATATAAAAATGTTTTGGTGTTTTACTTTAGGCACTTTGAATGTGTCTGCGGGGTTCTTCTAATCGAGAATTACTCCTAAACAAAAAGCCTAAATTTGCTGTAGCATTTGACAAGCACCAAGAGATGACAGTGTAATTTTGATGACAAAACATGAACATTGTCCGGGAAAGAAGTTGTTTTGAAGTGATTACAGTTTAATTAATTTTGTGTCTAAAACACAAACAATAAACTCCTCCTATGCAGTGATGTTGAAGCTGTAGATTGTATTGTGCTGACTGCGAGCAGCTTTTAGACAAACACTGGGTTTGTTCTTTATGGCAACATACTGTACCAGCTAATGGAAATGTTTCTCAGTGGGCATTTTTCCACTCGCACACAAACATTCACAATCTGTCGGTTTTCCCTTGTTGCTGTATTGTTTTGCAGTCGGAACACCAACTGGACGAATACAACAGAGTCTCCAGAAATCAACTGGTACGCTTCAAAGTAACATTTAACTGGGACCTGTGGTGTGTTCATTTCCTCTGTTGAAAATACATGGAGTGTAAGGAAAATTCTCTTATGGGTTTTAACAGGGATTTGATTCTCTGGGTGAATAGACTGGTTCCTGTATGGGCAATACAGGTGAGAATAATAATAACTGAAAGTGCATATAAATCAAATTCCACTGCACAAACTGAATGTCAATGCAGAATTCAGCACTGGCATCCATTTACTACAAATCATAGTAGTTCCTCAGTGAAGGCTGAGAAGCCAGAAGAGATGAGTTTACAGTTACTAGGTTCATTTACCTCCCTATCCTCCTCTGGTCCAGGTGACAGTGGCCTTAATCAGTTTCTTGGAGACCATGCTTATCACATATCTCAGCTACAAGGTAAGAAACCAGTCCTCAGTGCACACTTTCTTTTTTCTGTCTCATGCACATGTTTTGCAGCTGTCTGATCAAAGTCCAGCACTGCCTGTTTATTCTCTTTCGTGGTCTGACAGCTTTCAGTGTCCAGTCCATGTGCCGGTATTAAAGACACAGGACCAAAAGTATTTTGCCACTAATTCTGGACTCTGACACGACACGTTCTATTGCACAAACAAGTTATGCAAATAGAAAGAGATGAAAGTGCAGTTTGTGTTTCATCTTCATAAATTATCTCAAGGTGCACCCCTGTCCTTAGTCATAAGTATTCAGACCCTTTGCTCAGTATTCAGTAGAAGCACCCTTTTGAGCTAATACAGCCATGAGTCTTTTTGGGAATGATGCAACAAGTTTTTCACACCTGCATTTGGGGATCCTCTGCCATTCCTCCTTGCAGATCCTCTCCAGTTCTGTCAGGTTGGATGGTAAACGTTGGTGGACAGCCATTTTCAGGTCTCTCCAGAGATGCTAAATTGGGTTTAAGTCAGGCCTCTGGCTGGGCCATTCAAGAACAGTCACAGAGTTGTTGTAAAGCCACTCCTTCATTATTTTAGCTGTGTGCTTAGGGTCATTGTCTTGTTGGAAGGTGAACCTTCGGCCCAGTCTGAGGTCCTGAGCACTCTGGAGAAGGTTTTCGTCCAGGATATCCCTGTACTTGGCCGCATTCACCCTTCCCTCCATTGCAACCAGTCGTCCTGTCCCTGCAGCTGAAAAACACCCCCATAGCATGAGGCTGCCACCACCGTGCTTCACTGTTGGGACTGTATTGGACAGGTGATGAGCAGTGCCTGGTTTTCTCCACACATACCACTTAGAATTAAGGCCAAAAAGTTCTATCTTGGTCTCATCAGACCAGAGAATCGTATTTCTCACCATCTTGGAGTCCTTCAGGTGTTTTTTAGCAAACTCCAGGCGGCTGGACGGCCAGCTCTAGGAAAGGGTCTGGTCGTCTTAAACGTCTTCCATTTAAGGATTATGGAGGCGACTGTGCTCTTAGGAGCTTTAAGTGCAGCAGAAATTTTTTTGTAACCTTGGCCAGATCTGGGCCTTGCCACAATTCTGTCTCTGAGCTCTTCAGGCAGTTCCTTTGACCTCATGATTCTCATTTGCTCTGACATGCACTGTGAGCTGTAGGGTCTTATATAGACAGGTGTGTGGCTTTCCTAATCACGTCCAATCAGTATAATCAAACACAGCTGGACTCAAATGAAGGTGTAGAACCATCTCAGGGATGATCAGAAGAAATGGACAGCACCTAAGTTAAATATATGAGTGTCACGGCAAAGGGTCTGAATACTTATGACCATGTGATATTTCAGTTTTTCTTTTTTAATAAATCTGCAAAAATGTCAACAATTCTGTGTTTTTCTGTCAATATGGGGTGCTGTGTGTACATTAATGAGGAAAAAAATGAACTTAAATGATTTTAGCATATGGCTGCAATATAACAAAGAGTGAAAAATTTAAGGGGGTCTGAATACTTTTCATACCCACTGTATTTCCTTTCTCTTGCTATAACCTACAGAACTGTAGTTATCTTGCCTGTTATGGGGACCGCAGCTGCTTTACTGCAGTATTCAGTGTTACTGGAATTACTTCTCTTTAAAACAATCTGACTTCTCACTGGTTCACTCAATTTCCTTTGTAGGGGAACGTTTGGGAGCAGATCTTCCAGGTGTCCTTCATTTTGGAGATGATCAACACAGTGCCATTTATAATCACAGTGAGTAATTAACTTAATTGATTTATCAGTCAACCTGAAAAATATACAGTATATTTAATATAAGCACTTTCATTTCATTTTGGTATTGGATTGCTAAGCAGTCGCATAATCTAATGTTAATGCCCTCAGTACTACCCACTTCATCTCAGACTAAACATTTTGTCAGCCAAATCTCCTAAGAAAGGCACCTAAGAGCTTATTCATTTTATTTATTCTCTGTAGTGATTATGTTGTCTTAGGTTTAAGTGTGAGTATTTCACCCTTCCTCTCCTCCTCCTTTCTTTCCTTTCCTCTTCAAGATTTTCTGGCCTCCATTGAGAAACATATTTGTCCCTGTATTTCTTAACTGCTGGTTAGCAAAAGGTGCCCTGGAGAACATGATTGTAAGTATGTTTAATAATGTACTCTACAAACTGTATTTGTATTCCAAAAAAGAGGTGAGATATAACTGCGTGTTTTTAGCACTGAAGTACAAGGCAGACTCAATTCATAAGTAAGACTGGCCAAAAGATTTGACTGCGTTTACCCAGTTCAGCTAAACAGAATTGAGTTCAGTAGCCCAGTTTCCTTATTTCTCATTGGCTGACACTACATTTTGGCAAACACATCTAATATGTAGCTAGTGTATCCCAGAGTGGATTAAGAAGGAGAGTGATAATATCTCCGTCAATGTTATAAGGACCTAATGGCAGATCATAGGAACGTTGAATAGTTCCAAATATTAGGAGCAGTGCCACAGAGTTACATTGATTTGGCTGCTATCTTCGAAGTACTTGTGACATTTTAAGTGATGTGTTAAGTTTTACAACCTTTTTGACTCTCTCTCAAGCTACTTAGCTAAATTAGCTGAGCTATCTACAACAACACAACACAGAATTAGTCTGCAAGGCTGTACAAGTCATTAAAAATGGTAATTGCTGGTAAATCCCACTGTTCCCTACAGAAAACAGTGGATCTTAATTGACTGAAACTATTTGAATCTACATGAGTCATGTGACCTGCTGCCATTTTTGACCCCTCAGTGTCACAGCTCTTCTATCTTAATGGCTTTGGTGTATCCTTTAGAAGCTAGTTTGTGTAATATTGTTAGCATTAATGCTGGTTATGTTGATAAATTAGTCTGCTGGATAATTAGTTGCCAACAAACAATTTGTTCAGATTATTAAATGAGCTGCTTCTTGTTTGGATGAAAAATGACAGAGGTGAAAAGAATACTTTTTTTCAGTCACCTAAAAAATGAATCCAGTGGACCCATACTACAGCAATCTTTTTCAGATATACTGTATACGTGATACTTATCTTGATGGTTACATAGAGAACTAGACATGACTCAGGCTTATTTAGTGGATCTTCATCATACCACCAGCTGCAGTTGCAGGGAGTTGTAGTACAACTGTATAGCTTGCAAAAATAAACAGTAATACACTGGAGATGTGTACTGTAAATGAAAATATAAAGTGCATTTACTGGGGAACCCTAGCACATAAAAAAAGAAGTATCAAGGTAAGCCAAAGCAAAAAGGTGCAACTGCAGGCAAAACAAAATGGGAGAAACCCTGCAATGCAACATGAAAAGGATATTTTAAAAAATCAATAATGTCCAGGAATTATGTGTACAAAGTATATAGTATATGCATTTCAAACTAATTAGATGATATCCAACTGGTGTAGAGTGTGCTCTCATAGTGATTCTGTTAAGACCATGTCTCATGCCAAGGCGGTAGTTGGACAGATGGTAGAATGTGGGGCCAAACAGACCAGCACATGGAGGAAAAGCAGTGACAGTTTGAAGAGGTGGCGATAGAGCCGGTGGCAGGCAGAGCATGCTAACAAGGTGCAACTGAAAATGAGTCACGAGCTGTTGCATTTCAAGATGGGCAGTGTGCTAATCATGGAAGAGAAAGCACAGTTGCGATGGAGTGCTAAAATGTTCTAGTAAAGAGAAGAAAACTGTGGAATTTTTTTTAAGATTGTGTTTTTAAAAAAATGCATGTCAGAAATCAGCAAATGTGTAGCTTTTTAGTGCTGTTGTATTCAGACATACTTGTCGTCTTCATTAATATATATACTCACTGGCCTCTTTATTAGGTACACCTGTACAATTGTATGCAAATAAATGCAGCATTTCCACCCTAATATCTGTGTTTATGAAGCTCACTGTTTCAGTTTTTGGTAAAATGGTCATAAATGTATAAATTCCATTATATGTTTATTATTGGGATCATAGTTAAAGGTGGTGAACTGCATTATATGCAGAGCACTTCCTAATATTCTGATTATCTCATGTCACTCATGTAAGTAGTTGGGGAGGACAAAAGCATAGAGGCAACACTGAATATGATATAACCCAGTACAGCACCACCTTTAACTATGACCTCAGAAATATACATATAATTTACTTTATACATTTATGACAGTTTCACCAAAATCTGAAAGAAAATCAGTAAATATGAAGCTAGTAACTGTTTTAGCATTGTTTCACATGTTAGTGATGTAGTTTTTGATAACTTGTGAATATTGGAAATCCAGAATAGAAGAAGTATTTCAGTACCCACTTGCCTACATGATGTAACTTTCTTGATCGGTTCAGAATTTCCACCGTGCCATCCAGAGGACGCACTCTGCCATGTTCAACCAGGTGTTCATCCTCATCTGCACATTACTGTGTCTGGTTTTCACTGGGTGAGTGAACAGAAATAGAGCTCTGACCCTAGCGGCTTCCAGGCCTTTTACTGACCCTCAAAGCAGAATTTGTTCCTGAACCTTTTACTATATGACCCCGAAAATATAGTTTCTAGCAGGGAGTTAAATGGTTGGATAAGATTCTTCCTGTTGTAAAAGTAGATATCAGAAATGCAGTAATCTAAATGTTTGTTAGCTGACATACAGTCAGACTGTCACAGTGGTGGAGTACATAGTGCATGGTTTTTGTTTTTATGGCAAGGTAAAATAAGACTAAAAGATGGTTTTAAAACATCTAGTGAATTAACTTGTATAATGTAGCCTGTTTTATAGTAGTTACTGATGCTGCCAAAAGCAAACGGTAGATATGAAACTTTATGAAAAATGTAAACAAATGCAAATACCTTGGCTTTCCTCATCTTGAAGTTGAGCTTGTTGGGTATCAGGCCGTAAGTGAAAGACTAACAAGTAGAAAACAACAGGAAAAGGTGTTAAATTGAAAAACACACAATACCATTATTATTTACCCACCCTTCTTCATTTCTTATATCTCACTGATTTCAACATTTATAACACCAGTTTATTATGATCAAAGCTGCTACCTAGTTTTGGTAGCCTTCTTTAGTCTTGACCACCACCCAGCACCTGCCTCCTCCACTCTGTCTAACATCCTTGTCCCCCCGCCTCAGGGTTTCATTAATTCTTCAGTTATTCAGTGAAAAAACACAAATGAATTAGCCCAAGCAGTGAGGTGGAACTGACAGAGCAATCAGTGGTGTCACTTTAAATTACTGAGAAAGAACCTAAGCTGTATTGACTTTGGTGCCCTTTGATCTTGGGCCAATTGAATTTCGTTATCCAGTGCAAAAGGCTAAATCATAATACTGAACCGTGTATAAGATATTAAATATCAAATCATATGCTTTCCTGTCTTTACATGCAGGAGGCATGTCAAATGTCATTCTGTAATTCCTTGTTTTTCTGCAGAGCTTGTGGGATCCAGCACCTAGAGAGAGCTGGGAAGAACCTGTCCTTGTTTGACTCGTTCTATTTCTGCATCGTCACCTTCTCCACCGTTGGCTATGGGGATGTTACACCACAGATTTGGCCCTCTAAGCTGCTAGTGGTCATTCTCATCTGTGTTGCCCTGGTAGTTCTCCCAATGCAGGTACTGTCATCACTATATGCTAACCTAGTGTTTTTCCCACCAAAGTACAATCATGACCCTACTTGTAGTAGGTTATCATTATTCCTCCACGTTCTGCATCTAGTGATGACCTTCAGAGGGTTATCATCAAAAATTGAGTGATATGAAATATTCAATTTTACTGCAGCTGTAAATAAAAATCTAATAAAGTACTTGTCTGACATTTCGGCCTGCTGAAGAATTCTGCAAATCTCATTCAAAATTCAGGGAAAGTCATGCTGGCTCCCAGGGTTTATTTATTTTTAATATTAAATCAAATATTCCAAAGTGTTTGCTGTCGTGCACAGCAAATTGGGTGAGATATAGAAATGAACTCTGCTGCCCACAAACTGACTGTCAGCAGTTTTCACTCCAGCACTTTCACCATCTGTGTCCAGGCAGAATATTTCTGTCAATATTTACTTCAGTGTTGTTTCTTATGATGTCATATTGATGTTGTTGCCGTTGTGTCAGTTTGAAGAACTTGCGTACCTGTGGATGGAGAGCCAGAAGTTAGGGGGAAACTACAGCCGTCACCGAGCGCAGACAGAGAAGCATGTGGTGCTGTGTGTCAGCTCACTGAAGATAGACCTGCTGATGGATTTCCTCAACGAGTTTTACGCTCATCCCAGACTACAGGTATGGTGGAAAGATATGAGAGACTTTTGGATGCTGGATTATCCGAACTATAAAACTTTAGGTTTACGGTATGTGAAGCTATAACTGTATTTAGGACACCCATCTTTCTATTGCTTTTGTTTACCATCAGCACAGGAATGGTTGTGTGATGACATGCATGACATATGATTATGTTTACTTTGATTGTTTCTATAAGATAAATAAATGCATGATAAATACACGAATATGACTGTGTCATACTTGCTTACTAAAAAGTAAAATTTTAGCTAATTATATACAGTACATACAACTTAAAACAGTACAGACTTTACTGGCATGCATTATGTACAGCTAAATAAAGTCAGTATGTACACCAATCAGTCATAATATTATGACCACTGACAGATGAAGTAAATAACACTGATTATCTGTTTACAATGGCACCTGTCAGTGTGTGGGGTATATTAGGCATCAAGTGAACATTCAGTCCTCAAAGTTGGTGTGTTGAAGGCAGGAAAAACAGGCAAGTTAAGGATGTGAGTGACTTTGACAAGGGCCAAACTGTAATGGTGAGATGACTGGGTCAGAGCATCTCCCACACTGCAGGTTGTGTTGGCTGTGTCTGCAGCCGTTAGTGGATATAAAAAAAATTTCTTTTCAAGATTTGGGGCTCGTGAAAAATCTTTACTCTTTTTCTGCAAATTCAAGGATTTTTTTAAATAGTTCTAACTTGTCCTCACAACCACAGTTTTCAATCTTTTTAACATATATTTATCACTATAAGACAAATTTGTGCTCTTTCAGACAATATAACTATGGAAGCAAACAAATTTCCATTAGATGCACTGTGTGCCACATTGACTCGTATTTCTTCTCACTGGCTTGAAGCCAAAGTGTAACTGAGTGTTGCTTATTCAGTCATGAATATTTAATGTTAAACAGATCATTTAAAGATTTTTCAAAAACATTTAATGAAATGCAGTGATGTCTCTTTGTCTTGCAGGACTATTACGTCGTGATCCTGTGTCCGACAGACATAGACATTCAGGTTCGCCGCATCCTACAGATCCCTCTCTGGTCCCAGAGGGTCATTTACCTGCAAGGGTCTGCCCTCAAAGACCAGGACCTGATGAGGGCCAAGTCAGTGAACACATTCTGACATTAAGGCCAATGCATACACACAGAAACAAACTAACAGCATCCACACACAGTAGCGTCCAAGTT
This sequence comes from Monopterus albus, assembly GCF_001952655.1. NCBI lineage: Eukaryota > Metazoa > Chordata > Actinopteri > Synbranchiformes > Synbranchidae > Monopterus > Monopterus albus. Next base: position 1,830,561 of record NW_018127917.1, read on the forward strand.
GTGAACCAGACGGTTCATCCTAGTTTCCAAGCTCTGGTTGTCAGCAGTGTGAGCTTCTTTCTATCAGTGATGGACATAAAACCAGGTTCAGTGTTAATGTCAGAATTTTTTTGGTCAGTCACTGATCATGCATGCCGCCGTCTTCTTGAAAAGGTTGTTTTAGTCTAACACTTGATCTTCTAAATCTCTGCTAAATGACTTAAAAGGTTGATCTAAAGTATCAGTGCTCTGCTGGCAGTGTAGATCCACTGAAGTGCTTGCATATCAGTATGATGGGATTTCACTCTGCATTGATCGTTGGCTCACATCAAAGGCCACATACAGTGGGTATGGAAAGTATTCAGACCCCCTTAAATTTTTCACTCTTTGTTATATTGCAGCCATATGCTAAAATCATTTAAGTTCATTTTTTTCCTCATTAATGTACACACAGCACCCCATATTGACAGAAAAACACAGAATTTTTGACATTTTTGCAGATGTATTAAAAAAGAAAAACTAATACAGGCTAATACAGCCATGAGTCTTTTTGGGAATGATGCAACAAGTTTTTCACACCTGCATTTGGGGATCCTCTGCCATTCCTCCTTGCAGATCCTCTCCAGTTCTGTCAGGCTGGATGGTAAACGTTGGTGGACAGCCATTTTCAGGTCTCTCCAGAGATGCTCAATTGGGTTTAAGTCAGGGCTCTGGCTGGGCCATTCAAGAACAGTTCTGGAGAGACCTGAAAATGGCTGTCCACCAACGTTGACCATCCAACCTGACAGAACTGGAGGGGATCTGCAAGGAGGAATGGCAGAGGATCCCCAAATGCAGGTGTGAAAAACTTGTTGCATCATTCCCAAAAAGACTCATGGCTGTATTAGCTCAAAAGGGTGCTTCTACTAAATACTGAGCAAAGGGTCTGAATACTTATGACCATGTGATATTTCAGTTTTTCTTTTTTAATAAATCTGCAAAAATGTCAAACATTCTGTGTTTTTCTGTCAATATGGGGTGCTGTGTGTACATTAATGAGGAAAAAAATGAACTTAAATGATTTTAGCATATGGCTGCAATATAACAAAGAGTGAAAAATTTGAGGGGGTCTGAATACTTTCCGTACCCACTGTATATGAGCAACAGTAAAAACTGATAGATGGCATTGGAATATGCTTGACCTATCAATCGTTGCTTTGTGGTTGCACAGTATTGTAGCACCAGTGTGGCACGTATGGTTTCACGGTTGCTTCAGGGGATCTCGCTGCTCACTGGCAGATGTTATTTAACTTTATGATGCATGGGATCTAACTACTTCTCATTAGCACATGATAGTGTGAAATCCAAGTCATAAATCTGTCCAGGGGCCCCTTCCCTTCTTCAGTGTGTCCAGTTATGCAGAGGATTGCTGTCTCAATTTTACACACTGATAGCATGGATAAAATCATCTAGCCAGGAAAACCTCATGGAGACATCAGCTGAAAGATGATGTTGGAATTATTTCTTATTATATTTTTTTTCAAGTTCACAGAATGCGAGTCTTCTGTCTCAAATGATTACTGCCCCTCTTGTGCAGCAAGTGCCATGATCAGCCTCAACCAGCGGCAGATTATTTTCATGCTAGAATGAGGATGTTACACTTTTCAGCCACTGTCACAGGACATTAACACTCATTCTTACCTAGCTTTTATTTAAAACATTGTGGGGTTGAATGTCATCTTTACAGTCACAGCCCTTGCCATGACCCTGCCTGTCTGTTTTTCTTTTTTCTATCGGCCTTTCTGTGGATCCTCAGGATGGACGATGCTGAGGCCTGCTTTATCCTCAGCAACCGCTTTGAAGTGGATCGCATAGCCGCTGTACGTTTCTCACAGTCAAACCAGTCGTAAGCTATGCTTTGTTTCCAGTATAAACCCACGCACAGTTTCCCTTAACACTCTACTTGCTTCTTGAAATTTGCCAAGAGATTGGAGCTATTCAAATGCTGTTGGGATTCGCAGTTAAATATTGAGCACACACTGAGTCTCAGGGGATAGCTTCATAGTCCAGAAAATTCATATTGCATTTTTAAATGAGTCACTGGAAATATGAGTAATATAGAACAATCGGTTGGTCCTACAGGATCACCAGACTATTTTGAGAGCATGGGCTGCGAAGGACTTCGCTCCAAACTGCCCTCTCTATGTCCAGATTCTCAAACCAGAAAATAAATTTCATGTGAAGTTTGCTGGTAAGTACAGGAAGCCTGCATGCAAACAAACATACTTCTAAATCTATTTCTATATATAACCTTTTATTGAAATTTATCCATTTCAATCAGATCATGTAGTATGTGAAGAGGAGTTCAAGTATGCCATGTTGGCGCTCAACTGTGTGTGTCCTGCCACGTCCACTTTAGTCACTCTCTTGGTCCACACCTCCAGAGGACAGTGAGTGAACCCCACTATCTTACACTTAAATGGTATACACTGTCCATTATTAGTATGTTCCCAGTGTTTATACTATGCTAAGCTAACATTTGCCTTCCTCTAGCTTCATATTGAATAGGGAGACTTGAGAGTGGTATCAATCCTGCCACAAAGACAGAAAGCATATTTCCTAAAAATATTCCTGTAAGGTTTTTTTTAAGGTGCAGTTATCTGACAAGTGTAACTGGAAAAGAAACTCAACAAACAACACTATGCATAGCAATGAAATACTTTTTTATGTATTCATATATTAAATAACTGTCATTAATTAGATGAATGTAAGCTCCTGCAGCCTTTTTGAGATGTCAACTGAGCTACAGCGTGTGGTGACCCTAGAGAACTTAGTTTGGCTGTATGTAGTAGGAGTGCTCAAGTTTAACTGTTTGTTTTTTTTGGATTTCAGTCTGACATATCTTATCAAAAACTGATGTTGTACTTTAGCTCTGTCTCCAGAGCAGCTCAATGTCTATGAAATGGTTTTACAGACTGTAGCTGGTTTCTGTATGCAGAGTTGACTAGTGTACTGTCACCACTGCAGAAACCTGTCACTGTCCAAATCAAATCAAATCTTATTTGTATAGCGCCAAATCACAACAAAAGTCATCTCAGGACACTTTACAAAGTAAGGTCTAGACCTTACTGTTATCAATATTATTACATAGGGAAAACCCAACAAATCCCCCTTGAGCAAGCACTTGGCGACAGTGGGGAGGAAAAACTCCCTTT
>NW_018127917.1:1833835-1863967 GCF_001952655.1 Monopterus albus
GGTCACCTGATCCAGCCCTAACTATAAGCTTTATCAAAAAGGAACGTCTTAAGTCTAATCTTAAAGGTAGAGAGGGTGTCTGCCTCCTGAACTGAGACTGGGAGTTGGTTCCATAGGAGAGGAGCTTGATAGCTAAAGGCTCTGCCTCCTATTCTGCTTCTGTGGACTCTAGGAACCACAAGTAGACCTGCACTCTGAGAGCGAAGTGCTCTGTTAGGATGATAAGGCTCTACGAGGTCTTTAAGATATGATGGAGCCTTGTCATTAAGGGCTTTGTATGTTAGGAGAAGGATTTTAAATTCTATTCTGACTTTTACAGGGAGCCAGTGGAGAGAAGCTAATATGTGAGAAATAAGATCTGTCTTGCTAGTTGCTGTTAGTACTCTGGCTGCAGCATTTTGGATTAACTGGAGGCTTTTTAGGGAATTATTGGGACATCCTGATAGTAAAGAGTTACAGTAGTCCAGCCTGGAAGTAACAAATGCATGGACCAGTTTTTCAGCATCACTTTGAGACAGGATGCTCCTGATTTTTGCAATATTGTGCAGGTGAAAGAAGGCAGATCTAGAGACTTGGTTTATGTGTGATTTAAAGGACATATTCTGATCAAAGATGAGTCCAAGGTTCCTCACAGTAGTACTGGAGGCAGGAGCTATGTCATCTAAAGTAACTATATGATTAGACAGCAGATTTCTAAGGTTTTCAGGCCCAAGCACAATAACTTCAGTTTTGTCAGAGTCCAGTCAGTAAACATTACACAGTTTGACCGACTGTTTTGCTAGGCTATAAAAATGGTTACATTTTTCACATTCTCTGCAAGGTGACCACTACACTGTGTAACTTCACTGCTATAACAGAGACCCAGCACATCCATTTTAATTTCCATTATGGAAACCTTTGCTAGCCTGGGACTGTGAAGGTGAAAGGAACTGAAATGTTTAATGTTTAATTTAGACATCATCAAAATGATTAATCATTATGAAGTAGTGACCTGACTGTATGGCTGGAAAGCACAGGACAGGTCAGATGTGGAGGACTGAGAGCTGGTGAGTTGCAAATAAAACAACAGATGATCTGTTTCATGAAATAAAATGACTCTTGAACCATAGTGAGAAACTGACAACAGTTATTTTCTGACATCTAATCCAAGAAAAGTTTTATTTTTTTTCCTTCATCATAGGGTTGCTGTTTGCCAGCAGTCCATGATAGAAGTCTGAGCCTTTGTGTTACTGTAATTCTGGTAGTAAATGTTCTGATCATATCTTTTCAGGGAGGGACAGTTGTCACCGGAACAGTGGCAGAGAATGTATGGCCGCTGCTCTGGAAACGAGGTCTACCACATCCGCTTGAGTGACAGCAAGTTTTTTGGGGAGTATGATGGAAAAAGCTTCACTTATGCATCCTTCCATGCTCATAAAAAGTTAGTTTCAATAGCTCAATCTGGGCATATTATAATAATGTTTTATCTTGTTACATTATTTGTTGAGGCATCTGGATGCAAAAAAAAATAAATAAATAAATAAAAAATTGGAGCTGAAGCTTATACACTTGTTTTTATTTTGCCTCCTAGGTATGGTGTGTGTTTGATTGGAGTCAAGAGAGAGGACAACAAGAGCATCCTCCTGAATCCCGGCCCCCGCCACATCATGGCTGCCACCGACACCTGCTACTACATCAACATTACCAAGGAGGAGAACTCAGCCTTCATCTTCAAAGAGGAAGAGAAGCACAACAAGGGGGTGCCTGTCACCGGTCTCTATGACGCCCCCTCCAGGCTGCCTGTGCACAGCATCATCGCTAGCATGGGTGAGGAATTATGTTTATGTGTAAGAGAGGAAGAAGATCATGTTAGCTGCACCGGTAAAGATGTAGATTGCAGCCAGAGGCACTGATGTAATTGTTTAAAAGGGTTTCCATGTAAAAAGAGAAAATGGATGCTTTGTTGTTGCACACACACACTGAATATTTCTGAATGGTGGCTGTGTTGGTGATGCTCTATGCTTTTGCTGATTGTTATGCATGAATTTTTTCTTACATGCTTTTTTACTTTGTTGGCTGACATTACTGTGTTGTGCTTTTTCTTTGACCTGTGAAAGTTGATCAGGCCACTTCATATGGTAAGTTTGTGCATGACGCATCCCTTTTTACACTTATTTGCTATTTATAACATTTTCACAATTCATAGTAAATATTTCATTAAGTAACACTTCACTTAATTGTGATCTTTTTAAATAAAAATCACATTTTCATTTAAAAGATGAGATGCGTATTGTTCATGTATCATGTACCAGATATATGCATTGTACATATATCACACATCATATTCCAAGGAGCCAATATGATGTTTATTAGGGACACATAGATTAACAAACTTAACCCTGCTGTTCTGTTCATGACATTGGTGTTAGTTCAAGGGTAAAATTACTGTGATTCAGAAAGCAAGACATTTTTGCCTCCAGGTCAAAAGGTGACATGAATGTGGGTGGCTAAGATGCTGTACAAGCCAAACATGGACTATATTATAGCCAACATGAAAAAGGGGTTCAAGCACAAAAATGTTGTCTGAGATAAAATGTTCATGGGTTCATTATGATATTAGCAAAAATGCAGCATATGGAATTTCTAAGTAGTTTTATTTTGTAGCTTGCTGCTCATACAAGAACCTTGTGTAATTTTCAGGCACTGTAGCCATAGATCTGCAGAACCCTGATCCTCCTGAGGAAAGCAGCAAACTGATGTTACCAACAGAGAACGGCGCCGGAAGCCGCAGGCCGAGCATCGCACCTGTCCTAGAGATTGCTGACTCCTCCGCCATTTTGCCCTGTGACCTCCTGAGTGACCAATCAGAAGATGAGACCAATCAGTCAGATGACGAGGGCTCCGTAGGGTCAGAGTACGTGACGTGACTGTGGTTAAACTGTAAGGAAGAAGGGGACTAAGATGTCACTAAGCCAAATACATTTGGTGGCTCTGTAGGATACAGTATGTTCTATCTTGCAGCAATAAAAAAGTAATATGTCCCCATCATGCAAGTGCCCTCTGCCCTACTTGATTCTTTTCACCTATCCTCCTTTTCTTCATGCCTCGGTTGTTGTAGGAGGAGAGATGGATGTGTTTTGAATGGGCATGTAATCTGTGTGTTGATGCTCTAAGGTGTGGAAGTGGCAGTGATGAATGTGTATGTGATGAGGGAGGTCAGCACTGTTCCTCTTGAGCGAGGCTCATGTACGGTGTACTTGTATAATTCCTCACCCTTTAATGCTCATCTATCAGTTAGCCAGACAGATAGTTGCCATGATAGTTCAGCAAGTCAGCAGCTTTGTCCTCCTTTCTCTCTCTCTGTGGTTTCATTACTCTGAGATAGGTTCAGGATAGATTGGGTGCTTATGCCTTCCAGTCTGTACCTCATCCCATTCATGTCTGTCTGAGCAGCAGCTGTTCGACTTGGACATCAGTGAGTCTCGTAAAGTTGGACATACTGTAACATGGTCTTAACCTTTGTGCCTCTATTACTGCACCATAGGGCGCTTGAGTAGTTTTTCCTATTTAAGAGCTGCCAGAAGCAGTGGTTGGGAAGAAACTGCAGGAGACCCAGAAGAATAAAATCCAGGGTCCCACAGTGCCATCATGTGGGGATCAGGTTGTACACGCTTCTCTAAACAAAATCCAATTGTCTTTTATTGGTAAACCAGAGGGCACCCTGAAACTGATTAGGGTAATTGTGGCTGACACATTACAAATCAGGGGACACAGAACCAAACTGCCACACTTGCAAAACAAAATGAGACACAATTAAAACTAACCAGATGACAAAAACTTTGTAATTGTTGATGTAGTTAGTATTGAGCACAAATGAGTAATTCAGGCTTATAAACATCAGTAATTTGAGCAGAATCGAATGATAAACTGAAAATAAACATCTGGCAGTCATTCAGGTGATAGTTGGTTTGCTATGATGATGATGATGATGATGTAAATAATGAAGAGGGATTCATAATTCTTTGTGAGGTGGAAACATTTACACCATCATGTACAAGTCATTTTTTGACTGAAGTCCACACTCTTTTGTGAGTCTGTTTAGTAGTTCCCTCAGAGAAAGTCTGGGGGGTGGGCGAGGTTTTATAGAGGTTGAAATTAATTCTAGAGACGATGGAAACTCAGTTCAGAGGTGGGCAGCATAACTGATAGACATGTAATAAAAAGCCAATTTGTTCTTTGACAGTGATTAATTACAATGTTGTCAAAGTTTCATAGGACTTTTTCTCTGTTTTTCCCACCAGTTTTGTGAAGGGCTACCCTCCCAACTCGCCCTACATCGGCAGCTCTCCAACTTTGTGTCACCTCTTACCACAGAAAGCTGCATTCTGCTGCCTTCGCCTTGACAGGGTGAATTCACGCACAGCATAAGACAGAAGTAGCACAAAAACCCATTGTAAAATTTAGGGCCATGCTTTATTTTACAGGTCCTCTATTTGTCACCAGTTTTTAAATAAACTTTCCCCATAATTTCCTACAAACTATCTGGTATTTAGTTGTATAAATTACAAGGATATTTACCTGTCTTTCTAAAAAATGTAAATATAATGAGTGGGTACTTAATTACTATATCAACTAACACTTTCTTCATTTCCCTTTAAAACAGTACTAGATTGGAAATATTCTAGTAGCTAACAGCTAAATGCCAGTTAGTTTTTAGGAAACTATGAGGAAGGTGTTGAGAAAATTAGATGGAAAATTCATAATCTGTAAAATAAAGTGTTGCCAAAGTCAGACATTAATTAACCCCATCTTTTTATTTTAAAAAAAAACAAACAGTTATTTTTCTCCTAAGTGCTCAGTACAACTAAACCGGACTGATTTCCTGTTTATCCAGGGCTGTACACATAACAGCTTTGAGGACGCCAAGGCGTACGGCTTTAAGAATAAGCTGATTATAGTGTCTGCAGAGATGGCGGGAAACGGACTCTACAACTTCATCGTCCCTCTGTGAGCTTATTATCGACCAAGGAAGGAGCTCAACCCCATAGTGCTGCTGCTGGACTACCCGTAAGACTTTCCACCAAGTGTTTGTTTGGTTTTACTTCTCCTGTGATGTAAAAGTGCTAACATTTAATGTTTCTTATGTAGAAGGTTTTACAGTAACACATGTACTGCCCACAACTACATTAATGTACAAGCAAAGTTCAAAAGATGTAAAGACATCTGTAAGCACTTGTTTGTGTTTGGTGTATATTTACATTTGCTTATCAAGGCAAGTGGTCTTGAAATCGATTTTAAAATGCACCAGTGGTTTATATGTTTGCAATTTAAAACAGCTAAATTGTTTTCAGTATAGAATTGATAATAGCTGGAGCTCTGGCGTAGCTTTACTAAAGACATCATCTTTGCATTATTCATAAACAACTGTTCTCTCTTAAGGAGAGGATGAATGGGGCCATTTATTGTGAGATTTTGAGCAACAACCTCCTTCCCTCAGTCAGAGCATTGAAGATGGGTCGTGGCTGGGTCTTCCAACATGACAACGACCCGAAGCACACAGCCAGGATAACCAAGGAGTGGCTCCGTAAGAAGCATATTAAGGTTCTGGAGTGGCCTACCCTCAGGACAAATTTGTCCTATGGCTCACATAAGGGTGTAAAATTATTATAAATTCATAATTTTTTCCACTTTAAATGAGCCAATCATTTAAAACTACTCCTGCCTGAAATATACATATTAAACATGAATTATATTTTTGGAATTTTTAACCCTTTCTATGCCAGTATGTTTACATAACTCCATTGTTTTTTATGGAAAAAAAACAAACTAAGATATTTTCCAAAAAATACATTTCAACCAGTATTTGATTATTATTATTATTACTACTAGGCCCTGAGATGGGTCAATGGTTGGTAGCAACACTGATTTGGATGCATTTTTTAATTTTATGCAGTAGCAGAATTACAATATCACTGTACACTGATTACCCTCGGGACAAATTTGTCCCACTTCCCAAAAACAACTGTAAAAATATATATTATTATTACCCTGTTGTGTTCTAAAAATAAATTTCAAATGCAAGATCAGTTTGAACCAGAAAACACTTATTTTACAAAGATGAACACTAAATATTGAACACTAACACCTCACTCTCCTGCTCCTGAGCAAGGGCTGCAGATCCACATGCTGTGGTCCTTGCACAGGAACCTCTCACATTTGCAGCATACATGTCCTGCTTTTCTCTTGTCTTTACAAAAGAAACATGGCTTTCTGCCCTTGGTTTGCTGTGAGAAGGGCCTGCAGCAGCAGCAACACCCTGAAGGTCGGTCACCACATAGTGTTTTTAATGGGTTTAAATGGGGACAAATTTGTCCCGAAGATCAAAAGTGTGAGTATTTTTGTAGTTTTGTCATTTTAGGCTAATTTAAGGAAGTGAGACCACAATTTTTAAGTTTTTAAAAAATAAATATCCTGTAGCAAATTTGAGCTACATTCATTCAGCACAGCTAAAATGGCTTGAAAAAGAAAAATGCAAAACCCAAATTTGTCCCTGAAGAACTCTTAAAGTACCGTAGTTAAAAGTAGCTACAACAGTAAAATGCTGCTAACACATTGATGCATCAGTGGGTCATTGTTACTTCTAATAATAACACGAGTCACAAAACAAGTAATTCCTATGGATGAAATGCAGGTGCTAATACAAGTGTACTTGTTATATGCATGACTTTTCCCTGTAATGGAGTGTTTACTGTGTTGGTACTGAAGTGATGGGAGCTGCGGGAGTCTGGACATGTGACCCTCCACACAGGAAGAAGAGTCAAGTAATGAGTCAGAGTAGTCCACACGAGTCTCTGACGCCTCCTGCATCCAGACAGCAGTAGCATGCCGTGCGGCGCTGTGCTCGGCCTGTGCCAGTATGAAACCAACAAACTGGTCCGGCTCGGCTCTCTGAAGTGGAGTCTGAACGCAGCCATCCTACTGTTTATCTGGTGAGTGGACGTACGGGCTTTCAGCCCCCGCATCTGCGCTGCAGGCTCGGGGAGCGGCCGGCATGGCTCACCGTCACAAGTCCCGTTAGAGCGGGATACAACCGGATAGAGAGGGCTGTAGCCAAAAACATATTGACCGATCATTGATAAGGCGGTTTGTGGTGTCTGGAACTTTTTGTTTAAAAATACCATTGTTTAAATGGTGCAGTCTTTTTTTTTTTTTTTAAATCTTCATTTAACCTTCAGGCAGTCGCTCTGAGATTAAAACTCTACATTCCAAGCCATGCAAAACTTAAGAACCATGCACAGTGTTTTTTGCTGTGCTCAGACTGTAGACTCAATTGTAGATCAGGGATTTTATAGTGGGAAGTGGGAGGGAGGCAGAGAGGAGTGTGAGGGCAACCACATGCAAACAGACTGTCATAATGCTGCATTCAAGTGCTTCTCTTCAGCTGCAATCGGCCAGCTCAACAGGCAGAAATAAAACTACTGTTAGACTCTGATATCAACACTAATCTTGTAACAGACAGTCTTTTTTTTCTCTTGCTGGCCTGGCGTCCATGTTCACAACCACCTGAATTCAATGTCTCAACAAGTCAGCTATCTTAGGAAGTCCTGGTTTCCCCCACTCATACCTTGTTGGGTCACTCATGTGGAACTGAAGTAATAATGTAGTATCTGAGATGGCACCTAAAGGCAGCTATGCCCAGCAGTCTGGCCATCACATGATAATGGGAGAGATCAGACAGCAGCAGAGAACAGGGAAGTGGTTATAGGATGAGTAATACCCAGGATGGAGAGATGCTGCCCCTGGGTGATTTGTCAGCATTACTTTCACCAGAGCTGTAGCCAAATTGACAGCATCCACTATACCCCAGTTAAAAAGCTTGATCCTCTAGATTTTCTGTTAACAGTAGAGAGCTAGGATCAGGAGATAAATCACCGGAGGTTTTAGACAGATCTTTTATCAGGATTTTGTACTTCCTCATCCTGTATGTAACATTGATAAATGTTGGGGAAGTGCTGACTTTCAGCTGTAATCAGGTGATATTAACATTCAAGTTAGATGTAGATTTCAAGCTCTTGTACAATGGGTTATTATGAAATTAAAAATGGAGAATGTAAGTCTGTAATAATTTGGAACATTGTCTAGGTTCTATATCAGTCATGCTGTAAGTCATTTGCTTTCTTTGTTTGAAGCTGAATTAAATTTAGTTTGGAACCTAGCTCAAAGAATGGCACTAGATTTGTTGGGCACAGTTTCACTTGTCCAAATAAGCAATACACAAATAGTGCTGTTACTGGTGAGAGCAGATATCAGTTCATTTTGTAAACACAGCTGCCACCATAGCTCCTGACAGTGAGGTCAGGAAAGCACTCCGTGTTGTGTACCCAAACTACCACTTGAGGGCAGCATTTCCTTAAAAACAGCTGTATTTGCTTAGACGTCAGTAATGGAACAATCAAGTGTAGTGGTTATTTAATGGATATATAACAAAGGGAAACTGAGCAGCTGAGGTGTTCCTGGTGTTTTTGTGGTTGCATCACAGCAGTCAGAGTTGTCTTTAGCACAGCACGGACCCTGTGTTGACTTTAGAGGCTGATACACATATGCAGTAAAAGTTAGTTGTTTATTAGAGCTGGAATGAATAACTGAAAGAAACATGTTTTGGCAACTTTTCATGATGGATTAATTGAGCCATTTTTCAAGCAAACTCTTCTGTAGACCTTTCCTCTGCAGTGTGAACTTGTCGCTGTTTTCTGTCATTTCAAACCGAATCTGCCCTAATGTGACAAAGGGCAGGCTTCACATGAGATCGAGACAACGCGGAAAAAACGATAAGGGAAGACAGAACGGAAAACCAAATAAAGGAAATCCTACCGGAATGCTCTGCAGTTACTGGAGATTCAGATCAACATGATCCAGCTTCTCTCTGACGTCAGGACACCTGGAGGATCACTGGCTCTGAAATACTTTCTGGTGCAGTGTGATTACTAAAATATACATTTTAAATAATATATGACAGGTCTTATAAGGGGCTGGTATAAGAGAAACTTACCAGCCATCAACCAGCGATGTACCTGTGCTGGATAGTGTTAATTTCCCACTATTTAATGGTAAATAATAGAATAGTAAATCTACTGTTATTATTATTTTATGTGCTGACATTTGAGGCTTTCTTATTTTACGCATTTTGGATGCCCCCATCTTTTGTTTAATCTCTTTTGGTTTGGTATCTGTTTATCCTTCTCTTGTTTCAGGGCAAGGACAGTTATGCACAGGTAAGATACACATGTGCTTGTTTTGTATTTGGATATTTCCACTAGCTGTCACTATTTGCTCAAATCAGGCAAAGATGAAGAATACCCAGCTGGCATTTTTCTGGCATCGATCAATGTGTAAAGTTCATAACCATTTAATGTTGTTGAAAAATAATAGTGAGAAAATTGCACACAGAAAAGCATAAACAAAAGAAGCTTGCTGCTTTCAATGTCATACAAATGGGTATTTGTTTTAAATTTGGAACAAAAATAATAGAACGACACAGTTAAGGTTCACACACACACACACACACACACACACACACACACAGTATCCAGCATTAACAGTTACCCTGTTCTCCCAGTCTCAGGTGTCTATTAACGCAGAGCAGGGTGAGGAGCCTCAAAAGCATGGAGAGCCCTGGAAGGAGAAGGCGGCACACAGAAACTCCACCATGAGCGACCAGTCGGAACGCCCACTGCTCAGGAAGAAGAGCATGCAGTGGGCACGGCGGCTCAGCAGTCTAGTCGAGCTGAGCGTATCTCGCAGCAGAGACTCAACCTGTACCGACGCTCTGAGCGCCAGGAACTGTCTGAGCTGGTCAAGAATCGCATGAAGCACCTGGGCCTGCCCACCGTCGGATACGGTGAGTAGAACAACTGACGGTGTGGGGTGTAGAGCAGTGATAGGCAGTGGTCCGTTATGTTATGTAGAAAATGACTTATAAAAGTTAGCATCTAATTCAATGCAATATTTTACAATACGTTACTTTACTGTATAGAGCGACTAATGCAGTATAGGTCAATATTTACAATTATTTAACTTAGGATTTGTTTTATTTACACTGAACATATAACTACCCAATTATAACAAATCATAATGTACCTGAAAATGAATAATAATGCAAATGTGAATGTTTGTTGCAGATTGGAGACTCTTCTCTAAATATTTCTTTATGGTCACAGCAGTTCTGCTGGCAGAATTAATGTCACTGGTTGAGTTGAAACCTCAGTGGGTGAGGCCCGAGAATTTCAGGCCAAGCTCATTTAGCTAATCTACAGTTATAGTGAAGTGCCTGTGACTATTTTTTTTTTTTTTTTGTCTGTCTAGCAGCAGGTTTTCCTTTAACTTTATGTACAGTACTTGATCATTTCTACAAAATTAAACTTTTTTATTTTTATATAATATATAACGCATAATAATAATACATGTGGCAAATATAGATTGAAAAACCTATGTGGCGTGTACTGTAGAGTTGGCACAAAAAATCCACTAATCAATAATTTCATGGACAGAAAATTAGCAACCATTTTGATAATCAATTCATCATTTCAGTTATATTTTTTTAAGCAAAAATGACAAACTCCCTGGTTCCAGTTTCTCAAGTATGAATACTAGATGGTTTCTACTGCACAGTGTTTTTTATCATAGTGAAATAAATGTATTTGAGTTTTGCACAGATCATGTATTACATGTAAGGTTGAGGCTTTTAGGAAATGTTCAGTAGAAGTACACTTTTAGGACCCTTCTTAGATACCACCTTTTGTGAGGAATGTTTGAGCCATGCCAAAAGCTCAATGGTCTTGCACAGACATTAGCACACAGAGATGCAGTTTTCTGTATAGCATTTAGCTTTTTAACTGGACTTCAGTCACATGTGTGCAGTGTTTTCTGTGAAGCGGCAAGTTTCTAAATAGGCAAAACATGCCATTGGATTTGGTTTTATCCCTCATCATGTTACACTCTTTAGTTAAGGGGCAGTGTAAGCTTTAATTAGGTCACATTCATTGATGGAGGGAAAAAGCCACAATTATTTGTAGCTAATGAAGCCTGTACATTCAACCTGCTAGATTGATGTAAGGTAGATATTTTGCCCTACCCACTGAACGATTTCTGCTGTGAGAGCAGCTCTGTTTGAGAATCTTATTTAAAACTCCAATCTGCATTTCAGTCATTTGAACTATATTGTGTTATTCATCTCATTTCCTCTTAAGACGTGGTGTTGTGGGTCTGAACAGATCATTAACATCACACTACATCATCATCATCATTAACCTCTATTTTCTCACATCAGTTTCACCCTCATTAAACTCTTCCCCGTTGTGCCATAACTCATACACATCACTACATATTCACAATCATACCAACATGTGAATATGACCGGTGTGGGAGCACAGTCACCAGTTGTCTCCAGTCTTATCCGCTCATTTCTGTCCTTTTTTTCCTTTAGCTCCTCTCTCCTCCCAGCTTCACGCTTCAAACTAAAAGCAGAATCATGCTCCAGATGTGTTGGACTTAATAATATTATGTGACATGTCAAATACGTTTCAGGGAGAACCCTAAAAGCCCCAGACCTTCATAAAAACCATGAATGTCAGTGAGGATTACTGCAGCAGGATGATAACGTGACAGATGAATAATTTGGACACACTAATGCATGGCTTCTTTGCATTGCTGTCACTTTTTAAGAGTTCTTTTAGAAACTGCAAATGCATTCGCTGCCGGCCTGACCTTTTCTCCCCTCATCTGTTCCTCTCCCTTCTTTTTGTCTGACTCTTCTCTCTTTCCTCCTTTTGGCTTGTAGAGGATGTTTCTAATCTCACTGCAAGCGATGTCATGAATCGAGTAAATCTAGGATATTTGCAAGGTAATCTGTGTGATGTTTATAACTCATTCACAACATGAGTGTTTATATTCATCTTGTACAGAAAGGAACATTGTCCTTTCACCAGCATCCATTGAAGAATAGTGCACTGAATTTACCCACAGAAGTACAAATATTCATTTGTAGATGTTTGTTCTCTTCACATTTTGCCTCATATGTTATCAATATATTTATTCTGTGGTTAATTATGCATTAACAAATTAGGCCATTGAAGTTAACAGTGAATGCCATTGCTTAGAGTTGCAGGACATTTCAGAGCACCCGTATACAGAGAGGACCAGGCTGTCAGGTCAGCTGGTTGCTCACAGTATTGCAACTTTACTGCATGAGTGTGTGAGTGTGTTTCCTGTCTGAATGAGTGGTGGATCAGCAGCCAAGCTATCTCGTTCTACTATCTCCCTTTTTCTCTTTGGTCTTTTCTGCATTGTGTTTCCGTGAGGTGACGTCCCAAAGGGCTAGATTACTGCAGGGCATCAGAGCTTAAAGAGTGGAGCTGAACACATTGTCTGTGGATGGAAGGTTAGATGGATGAAATATAGAACTTCCTCAACCAAATGCCACCCTACTTCACATCGTGGCATTCTTCATCTCTGCCTTGTTTTTTTCCCTATATATCAAAACATCCCAAAGTGTATTTTCAAACTTATACCACGGCTGCTTGATCACAGTCAAAAAGATGCATCATGTTTAAAAGGTCTTCGTCTAGTTAGTTTATGTAGGCTTTGGTCTGTTTGGTCAGTTGGATTTAACTGGAACTACTGCTCTGTTTGCCTGCAGCTGAATATATCTTGTGCACTGACTTAGAGTGGTGGTTAACCTGTCAACAACTATAAGGCCAGGAAAACCTTTGTTGCTCTGTAGTCAGCACACTAGAGTCTAAATGAAACATGACTGTGATGTCAGTGATTTAATTTTAAAAAACTAAATCACTTATTAATCAGCTATATATAATGGGCTGACTGCACAGGACACATTCTCCAGTAAACACCACCTGCTGTGACAGAGTGTGAAAACTAGTTACAAGTGAGCAGAATGTCTACATGGACTGTGAAAAGTTCTTGTTAACTGGTTATCAGTTCATTGTAGTACGAGTGCAAACCTGACCAAACTTACTTAAAAGACCACCCTAAACACTGACGCGTCCAGAATCGCTCTGTCTGCTATGAAAGTCAAACAGTATCCAGTTCTACATTTAAAGATAAATATTATGAAGTCTAATATTCAAGTGAACATGTAGAAATTAATTAATTAGGCTACAGAACAAAGAATGAGAGAGAGAGAGAGAGAAGTCCTTTGCATAAAGGCTAGACTCCGGGCTTCACTGCCTTTAGTCTAGTTGTCTGTCTGCATGATTAGGAGTGGGAGCCTGCTGTAATAACCTAAAAACTGGAGGGCTATGTTTAAAAAAAAAAAAAAAAGACTGCATTTTAAACAGTCATTGTTTCGTTTGCATATCTATTGTATAAAACTACAGAGCTACAACAACGAAATGACTTAAAATTTCCATTTTTATGAGGTTTATTTTATTTTCTCCAGTTTAAGCAAAATGTGTACTCACTCTTTTCAATGGCCACGGTATATTATGTATTTCATACACTGAGTAGAGGGGGAGAGAAATTGGTACAGTCCTTAACATCCCCCGCATAGATCCTGCAAGAACGTTGTCTCTCCACCTGCTGGGGGCTTTTTTAGCATCATGAAGAAATGTACTGACGACCCAGCAGAAGGTTGCCCTCTTCCACTCTCACACTCCCAGTGTGTTCTGCTTCACGCTGAGTTTGGTTTGGTCCAGTCTGAGGGATGCTGGAGCATGTCCTCTGTGTCTGTGTCACATGTCACTCGGTGGGGGTTGTGGTGGCTGAGTGTCGTCGTTGGCATGGCAACTTGCCGCCTTACCAGCCTGCTGGTCTGATGTGGAATGTGCAGGAGAACAGAGGAATGCAATCGAGGTCAGTGTTGTGTAGCCACGACCGCTGTCTGCATGTTGGGTCCGTTCTGAAGCTGCGCATGGGGTTCTGTTTGAGTCAGCAGGCAGCATGGGCCTCCCCTTGTTCCACAACATGCCCTGTCAGTAACAGTTAGCCCTTCTCTCTCTTCCACCCTGCCTGGCTTTATAAAGGCCCGCAAGCAGGTGGGATGTCATGGAGACATGTGCCCTCATTTCCCTTGTGCTGTCCGTCACACGACGCAAGTAGGAGCCGCCGACAAAGAACACTCAGCACACACACACACAATAACAGGAGCTATCTGGGGAATGAATAGTTGATGGTCAGTCCCTCTGATTAGGAATAAAATAAAATAGGAGCTTCCATGGTCAGCGTAATCACGAGCTTTGTTACAAATGTTAATTTTTACTGTTGATATAATAAATGTTTAATGCAGAAACTGTTTACAGCTATTTAGATATAGGGAGGATAGTTTCACTGTAAAGCTTTACAGGTACACTTTTCCATGAAAATCAATTTACAAATTTTAGTTTTGAATAAAAGAGGAATTATTAAAATTATACAACTATTTAAATCAAAATCTGTTGATTGACAAATTTATCAATAACTAAAACTATTTTAACATCAAATAATAAAAATAAATCACTTTGACTAGATAAACTGTCACATATATAAGTAAGTATCAACAAAACATTCGTACATCAATAATTACAGCTAGATTAATAATCTGCCAGACAGAAGAACTGGCCGATATTGTTGGCGGAAATGTGGATGGAGAAGAACAGAATAACAGAGATGCTAGTTTAAGTTTGAAGTAACTTATAATCTCATTTTTCAACTGTAAATGTGAGTATGTATCCTGGTAACAGGAAAAAACATATCTTATCCTGGTAACAGGAAAAAAACATATCAGGACTGTTTAGGTTATGTTCATGTTGAAAAAAAGCCAACATAACATACAGTATGATATTTTTTTTTTTTAAGATTGTAAATGTATCTAATTGTGAAAGTAGCTATTGGTATGGAGAATTTTTTTATTAACTTGTAATAGTTAACAGTTGTAACAAGCATCTCTTTACTTTATAGCTGGTCTAGGAAAAGAGTGTTCAATACCTATTTTCATACCACTTGGTCTTATAGTATATGTGGGTTACTTTGCCTTTGTCCTCACTGGACGCTTGGCCACGAGAAGAGAGGGCTGGCTGATCTGCTGTCTAATGAAGGAGGCTCCAGAGCAGCTCTGAAGCTATTGTCTGTTTCTTTTTCTAGACGAGATGAACGACCACCAGAACACCCTGTCCTACGTCCTCATCAATCCTCCTCCTGACACCATCCTGGAGCTCAACGACATTGTGTAAGGACCAAAGCAGAGAACATTTTCCTTTTTTTCCCCTGATCCAGTAAACTTCCATTAGGTAACAACTTCATTATGCCGCTAAGGTAGTGAAACAGTAGTAGAGAAAATTTGGTGCTGCCGGTATCTGTCTGCACAACATTAGCATTAAGTCAACGCTGCAAGTGTAGCCAAATTGCCTTTAAAGGTTGCTTCATGTCATCAGATGACTGAAACCACCCCCACCAGCTCTCTCATAGCTAAATTAGCAGCGGAGGCCTGTGTCCGTGGATGCATTATGAGAACAGGATAGCAGATTACCAAATGGCACCCAATCTCTCAGGTTTGCTTCCACTTTGTGGAATCCAATGCACATGCACATTAGTGTTTCCCCCACCGGCCCCTCCCATCCACGTGTTCAGCCCATAGATTTTACAATGTAATGACATCACAAAAATAAAATTTACAATGACCTGGTTTAGAGTTCGACGTGTCCTGTCAACAGTTGACAGTGTCTTCTGTCATTGTTGTATATGGGAAAACTGCTTTTTGGGCCCCAGGAGGATTTTTACATTGCAGTACCACGAGTGGCCACTGGGGACAAATTGCATCCAGCTTTCATAATACATTCATGGATCTGGCCCACAAATTCTTGAAATCAATTTCTGAAATCATGCCAGTTGAGGAGGTGAGAAAGTATGCAGGGTTTGAACTTTACACAGTCACTTGTCATTTTTAGTGTGTACAACCAAGTACCACACTGTACATGCGTTTGAGGAAAAACTGACCAAAACTGTGCACCGATGTCAACATTTGCACACTGTGTCTTGGTCCTCTCTACAATGGCCAACATTTCACTGTGCTGTCAACCATAGTCAGTCAGAACAAATATGAACGCTCCTTCTTTCAGACAGCTGGTTGTATGAAGACCAATTTAGTTCAAACATATCAGAACCTTGAGGCTACTAATGTGCCAAAAATTTGACAGTCAACATGCAGCTCAGGTTTTAATCCAGATTTCCACCATCTTGCTCACATGCTGCCAGATTGTTGAATTGAATTTTTTTTTTTTTTTTTTTTGTACATTATCCGCTCTGACCCGCTGGCACACATGCCAGAGGACTCACAGGTGGGACAGGCCCACGGTACCAGGAACCAACAGGACTTTGGCACAGAGACAAGAGACGAGACTCACCTCTGAAACCCCCCACAGTCCTTAACACCCTGACCCTTAACTTTTAAGCCCCACCCAGGCCGACAGAGATCTTTTGTCTCACAAAGATGAAGCCATGTCTCGGGCCAAGAACAGCTGTCCATAGTGAAAGTGCATTACACATCTCTCAGTCTCAGACCAGAAACAAACAACATCTTAAGACGACCCTGAGAGACCACTGAGCTGCTACGGGAGGATGCATGAAGAGTGCCTCGTCATCGACCCCCCTCCCCCAGGCAGACGTACTGTACCTACACATCACCCTCACAAACTGAGAAGCAAGCACTGGGGACAGCTCCCTCCTCCCAACCAAAGGACAGAGGGCTTTGATGAGTTCTTCGGACAGTGACAGGAGCTATTTGTGAACATACAGGATGGTGCATGAGCATTATACTCAACCTGTTTTGCTCAGGGGTGACGTTGCCCTCGTGCCATGACTCGGGCTGACTGACGCCCGTAGCTACACTTACAAAATAACTGAATCTCGGAGAAACTACACCCTCCTCCACATCTTAATACCTTTTCTAAAGAAATGGGTAAATGTTTAGAATATTTAGCTATTCATTTACCATGAAATTACAGTACATGTGCAATTTTCCTAATTTATTACATTTTAACTGTTTGTATTCAGACAGGATTAACATTAACTTAATAAGCACTTTTTTAAGTGAGATTATCTGTAGTGGCACTCTAATCAGATGTGTTAGCATTTTGTTGGGTTTTTAAAACTGATTTTTGTTGTAGTAATTGTTCAAGTGAATACTGTTAAGTTATTTCACAATTTCAAGTGTCCCAAATAATGTCAACTGTAACGTTACAATTGGTTTACTCTGCTTTTTTTTTTGCTGTATATCTTTCATTGGTTTATACATTATGTGCCATTCTGTTATATGATAACAGTTTTTGATTATATCATGTATATGTGGTATAGAAATGCCAAAAGAAAAATCAGTAAATTGGCATAAATGTATCCCTTTGTACTGTAACAACTTCAGCCATCAAAATCTAATCTGATGTTAATAATACAAGCTTGCCCCCAGAGCTCAGTTATAGCCGATAGGTTTTATCTGTACAATGTCTCACACATTACATAGCATTTTTTTTACAACTCTTTAATGACAAATTTTAAAGTAACAGGTGGCCTAAATTTAGTCAAATATGCTTATTCACTTTTCAGAGTTAAATCAGAAGCTTGACACCAGCCTCATACCTAGATGTAAACATGAAGCAGCAGGTGATTTGCTGTAGCTTCATATTTACTGTACAGGAATGAGAGTGGTTTGTCTTCTCATTTAACTCTCAGGAAGAAAGTGTTTATTCCAAAAAAATGTCAAGTTCCACTTTAACCTCCTTATCAGAAGTATTTGTTTACAACTATCCTGGCAGGAATATCAATATCCAATTGATTTAACCTCATGTCAGTATCAGTCAGGCTGTTTATTCTTTTAACTTTAATTCATCTGAATTCCAGGCGACTGGTAGCAGTTTTGCACAGTGACATCTATTCCTATCCTGTTACCCGTTTCCAAATTCATTTGAAACATACTGGAGCAGAAAATGAAGTGCTCTCTTTTCCAAACTGACAGGCCATGCATTGTGTATACGACAGGGTCCGTGCGCAAAGTGTAATCTTGATTTGTCATTTCTCAGCTGGATGTCCGGTTTGATCACTGTAAATACTAACTTCACCTATTCACTGTTTTCCATTTTGTTCTTTCAGTCTTCTGTGTGATAAAACGTGAACGAGGACTTGAACTAATTTTGCACTAAGCTCTGCGGGGATGTCTAGAGCGCAACAGCATGACCCTTTAATCTGAATCTGTACGACACGGCAGACAGTATTCAACCATTCCTGTAACTCATTATAGGCATTTGTTTTACCTTGCACATGTTTGCAAAGCTTTCTTTACCGTGTGCCATTTTTATTTTTCATATGTCTGAGGAATATCAGGCGAAAGTAATGAAGTAATCTTAGATGGCTTGGTCTGCCAGTTTAGTTTAAGGAATCAGTATATGCTTTTTTCATGTTTAATACTGTGTATTTTGTTGCAATGAAATGTGCTGTCAATCTTTGCTCAAGTTTACAGGGACAGCTGAGTGAAAACGTGAGTGAGATGACGCGATCAGCGAGCAGATCCATTCACTTAACGTCTTCCTGGATCCTCACTTCTGATAAGTCTTAATGCTCCATAGAGCATTAAGACTTATACTTACAATACAACAAGGGGCATGTACTGTAAAGGCTACAAAGCATGTTTTGATACACAAGCTTGCCAAGAACAATACATTTATACATTTAACAGGACATCTGCTGCTAGAGGAACCCATAACCAAGTCAGCTGCTTGCCAAGTTGGAGCCATTATTTGATAATGTGTATTTATATGAATGGAACATGCATGAGGTCTCAAAAGCCTATGTATTATGTTTACCGTCACTTTGTTTTTAAGTCATTGTCAAGAAGGGTTTGATCCATTTTGTACTATTTCTTAAGAGAAGCAAGTGCACTTCTCTCTCTGTATAAAATGTGAACAAATAAATGCTGCATGCAGCCAGATCGAATTAATGTTTTTATTTCCTCTCATTTTCAAACAGCAAGAGGAATATTAAGATATCACATGCAGTTAACGTATAATTTTACAGTTGACAGTCACAGTTTTCATTTCATCATGGTGCTATTATTTACCCACCACTAAAGGAATAGTTTGACGTTTTGGGAAATATGCTTATTCGCTTTCTGTCATCGTCATGGCTGTTAAAGATCAAGCAACATGAGATTGCAGCATTTTCAGGGCAATTCTTCAGCAGTCAACATCCACATGCATTTTCTTCAGGAAATGCATTTGTCTAGTTATTTTAATACGTTTTATTTACTGTTAATAATATTGAGGATTGGACTGTAGTGGACAAATGTGCCTCTTTGGGTTCTGGGTAATAGTGATGTGCACTGCTCAATATTTTAATCGGTTTATTAACACTGCCTCAACCAAGTAAAACAAAATGCTGCTTAATAGATCAGTAATAATAACCCATTAATATACAACAGCACAACAATCCAGACACCAAATAAATGTGTTCCTCAACATGTCAAACTGTTTCATTAAGTGTTGACTTTAGAATTTTAAACTGCAGCAGCAGGTAAAACCATTTTACTTAGAGAGTGCTAGAATAAAACTACCAAGCAGCGTGTGATGATAGGTGTACAAAACTTTTTAAAGTGATCTGGCACCTCGTTCTTAATGCCCCTGCTTGTTGGTGTGCGTTCGCTTCCACCTCTCACGGGTCCAGCGGCCGTTGTTCTGCACAACTTCATGCAGCAGGTCCATGAAGGCATACTCGTTGCCGGACAGCAGCGTTTCATCATCTGGCGAGGCACCACCAGAGGGGGCCTTTGAGCCAGTGGTTCTGTTTTCTCCTCGCTGTCTGCTCATCACTGTTGGCTTTGCCTCATTACTGTCCTCTGGCTTGTTGTTGGGCTTGTGTCCATGTTTTTCTGCAGGTTTGTGGTATGGATTTTGTCCAAGATTCAGAGTTGGGGTTTCACTGTTTGCCTGTCTCTCAGTGGCTGCATCCTGGATCGTTTCCTTTTTCTTTAGTCCATCCTCTAGCCTCTTGTCAGTGTGGGTATCAGCCTCACTGACAGGAGTGGTCTTGTCATTTGGGTTTGGGGAACCTTTTAATGGAGCCGTTTGTAAATCTGCTATTTGATTTTTCTCTGTTTCGCCTTTCATCTGGTCCTGATCAGAACCAGACGGATGCTCCACTTTGTTTACAATTTTCTTCAATTCACCTGAGAATTTGAAAATTTCTTTTTGTGTCCAAGCAGCCATGCCACCAGACCTGTCCTCTTCCTCTTGCATTTTACATCTTGCCTGCCACTGAACTGCAGTCGGAGGCCAGGTGGAGATCCTCCCCATGACCTTTCTTGTCAGTGATTTTTGAACCGGACTGTCAGTGAACTGTTTGTGGAGCTCATCAGGGTTTGCACCATTGCTCAGATAAGGTACCGTCTCAGTGAGGACAGAAACACGGTGGGTGTTTTCATCTAGAATTCTACCAGCGTCTGCTTGTTTCTCTTTTTCCTCAATGGTGTCTGAGAGAGTTTCTGTCTGGATTCCTCCTGCTGCTTCAGTTTCATTTACCAGCTTTGATTTTCCTTCCACTTGGTTTGCTGTGTCTGTGGACTGGGCCTCTGTCTCTTTTTGAAAAGTAACTTGATCTTTCCCTGACACACAAACAGGAGACATCAAGAGAATAGCATTAGCTGACTTAGCTCTGACTCCAGTAAAAGGCCTCCTCCAAGCTGCTTCCTGGTCTCTCTCCTCAGAGTGTCCTGGTGACCGATCCCGCATGGATCTGCTGTCTTCTTCCGGCTTCCTTCTTTCTTCTTTTGTACGTGCAGGTATCACAGCTTTGTTGTTGCGCTTCCTTCTGTGCAGCGCTGCCAGGCAACGTGGTTCTGGGGTCACACAAGTTTCTAGAAGGAAAGACAGACATATGAACATTATAATATACACATTAGTGGTGGTCTTCTGATTTTAGACTTTCAAATATCAAACAAAAGCCCAAAGAATCAAACATACCAGTATCTCCGGTATGCGGAGGGACCGTTATGGGCATGTCAGTAGGACTGAGGTGGACAAAAGTTTGTGTTTCTGATGGTGGTGGTGTTGATGGAGGTGAAGTCACGTAAGTCGCTAGAGGGAACAACAAAAAAGCTAAATAACCAGGCACTGTGAGTACACACCTCACCAGTCTTGTGAATGAGTTATATAATAGAAATGTTTTAGAAATGTTGACTCTACGTCAAAATAAAGTCAAGAAACACTGGGAAAACTTGGGCATTGTACAAAGATGAAATGTGCAAACTTTCAAGCCAGGACCACTGATTGATGGTTCACTTTATCATGTTGCTGTGATGCCATCTGTAGCACATTTTTCAGGATAACAACATAGGGGTGTGTGCTCATCTAAATGTAGTTAAGACATTTTCAGTGCATTTAGGAGTTATGTGAAACATTACAACTGATGATGGGAAAGCAGCTTGGCATTATAAATATATACACTGATCAGCCATAACATTTAGTTTGAATCTTTGTTAAAATGGGTGAAAATGATAAACACTGTACATTGGAAAAGAAACATTCAGGGGCCATAGTTCCTGTGTCAATGTGTTTTCAAGCATTGAAGGATAATGTCACAATTTAACATTTATGTGAAAAGTAATATGAGAAAAAAATAAACACTTTCTCTGAAATATTACAAAAAGAGCAAAATATTCCTACTTTAATCTCAAACACCTAAACGGGGTCCTAACTATATTTTATGTTATGTTTCAAATTAGAAGAAAACTGGATGAAATTTATGGGAAAATGTGTTTTGCATCAATTGATTCTGGCAGAAATGGATGGGTCTACACTCAGATTTGTCTTGAGCAAAACAAGTTAACTTGGTGTTTTGGCCTTCACAGTGCAGAAATGATGAATGAGAAAAATCACAGGAGTGGCCACATGGTGGTGCTGCACCACAAAAACCTAACGACAATGCATGGAACTGAAAATTCTTAGTTCATTTTTCAAATATCCTGCTAAGCAACAGTAAAAGACAAACGATAAAAATATTAAAAATCGGTGCAATGAGTCATTAATATTGTGTGTCAGCATATTAGAGCCACTGTTGTGGACAAATATATCTGAGAAGAATAAAGTTGAAGGAGTCAATGATTTAAAGAGCAGTGGACAATGGGGGATGTGGAGGTTTCAAAAGATAAGCATCTTATTATCAGACGTTTAATGATATTAAAATGACAGTTACTCGATGTGGGTGAACATAACACTTTTTTTCTCTTATGGCTTTTTTCTTGAAATTACACCTTGTTTCTCAGATCTTGATCTGTAAGAGTCTGATTCCATTGGTAAAAAGTTTAAATAGGAATACAACTAAGAAAAGAAGAACCAAATGTACCCGTCTTCATAGTGTCTGTAGTGAGGATACTGGTGGGTTTGGGGTGGACAGAGGTTTTTGTCTCTGTTGCCGTCCAGACTGGAGGTGCTGCTAGAGAGAACAGAGATACTAAACTCACTCTAATTGTAAAGAATTTCAGACATCAAGAAGAAGCACATGTACCAGTGTGCAGAGAGCGTGTTAAGGGGGCTTCAGTGGATTTGGGTTGGACTGAGGTCTTTGTCTTTGATGTTGGTCGTGACAGAGCTGCTGCTAAAGGGAACAACAGAGATGCTAAGCAAACACCGCCTAATGTAGGGAGCCAGTCACCATCTGGGGTCAGATAATTCTATTTTACAGGTCCTGTATTTTCCAGATAATTTTGTGGAGTCTTTTTTTCTTAAAAATACGAGTGAATATGTAATAACTGTAGCAACTGACGTTCTCTCTACTTCCCTTGTATTTAGCATCAAATTGCATCGGCCTTTCTCAAAAATATCCTAACTCAAAAGTATCCTCAACCAAATATTCACTCATTTTTAAACAAACTATGTAGAGAGTCTCCTGGAAATTTGTTGGACAGAAACGGTAAAATAAATCAAATTTCAAGCAAAAAACAAAAACTGAGACGAGAAAGAAGCAGATGTACCAGAGGACACAGGGACAGCTGTGACTACATCACTGGGTTTGGGTTGGACAGTTTGTATCCCTGATGGTGTAGGCGATGTCTCACACACTGACACGTTCCACACAGGTCGATCCTTCAGAGATGGTGGACTCTTACAGGTCACCTCCATCTCTTTGTCTAGTTGAGATCTGCTCTGTAGGTCTGAGAAGAGAAGCAGCTTTAGTTTTCTGAATGTTCTGTAAACACGCAGGACGTCTTGGTCTCACATTTCACAAACCTCTCAGGTAGTCGACAGAGTGCTTAGCGTCACACGAACAGTTCCAGGGGTTCCCATCCAGTCTGATCCTGGCAGACCTGAGAGAGCTGAAGACCTGAGGTGAGACCTGAGTCATCCTGTTCTCAGACAAGTCCAACGAAGTCAAGTTGGTCTGGGAGCTAAAACTTTTTGGATCAATGTTTCTGATTCTGTTCTTATTCAGATAGAGATTCCTGAGGTTAACGAGTCCAGTGAGCATAGACGCGTTCACAACTTCAATCTGGTTGTCTGCCAAGCTGAGCTCAGTGAGGACAGCAGGCTGGCTGAACCATTTTGGGTTAATCTGGGTCACCTGGTTATTGTTTAAACTGAGGCTTGTGAGGTACTGGAAGGAACCAAAGGCCCCTTCAGCGATTCCTGTGACACCAGCGTTGTTGATCCTGAGCCTGGTTACAGAGCTGAGGCTGTTGCTGCGAAACACCGTGGAGTTGATCTCACCAACGTTACGTAGAAACATCACCAAGGTCAAATAACCAGGCCTGAAATCTAAAAGAGTTAGAATCACAGTTACTGTGTAGAAAACCTGGGATTACAGAAGCCAGCTAGAAAAACAGCATCCGAATATATAGCAAAGGCATGTGTCCAGACTAAATGCTGGGAAGTTACAGACTGAAAAATTTGCAACCTTACATCTGCAGTTACCAACGCAGGCACAAGATCCATTAAAGGGAAACTCAGTGGCTCTGTGTAATTTGAGTCACCTACAAGATGACTGGTGCCAGTGTACTCATTAAAGTTGATGTTTTTGGACACTTGGGACTCAAAACCTCTCTCTGCAACTGGGTGCTAGACTTTCTAACAGGGAGGCCACAAAATGTGCCGGTCGGCAGCAACATCTCCAAGACCATCACGCTGAGTACAAGAGCTTTATAGGGGTGTGTGCTCAGCCCATTGCTCTTCACGCTGCTGACCCACGACTGTGTGCCAACCTGCAGCACCAACCACATTGTCAAGTTTGCAGATGACACAACTGTAGTTGGCCTCATTATCAACAATGATGAGGCCAACTACAGGAGTGAGGTGTGCCAACTGGTACAGTGGTATAAAGACAATAACCCCTTCCTCAATGTAGAGAAGACTAAAGAGATTGTTGTTGACTTCAGGAGGAAACCTCTAAAGCATCCCCCACTGACCATCAACGGTGCTGTAGTGGAGAGAGTGAGCAGCACCAAGTTCCTGGGGGTGCACATCTCTGAGGACCTCGCCGGGACCAACAACACCACATCACTGGCCAAGAAAGCTCAAACACGCCTCTACTTCCTCGAATCTGCTGCTGACTGTTTTTATATCTGCTGCTGTTGGTCATTTGCACCACTGTCCATGCGCATCTCAATCTGACAATCTTCTTGTTACCATTTGCACTACTGTCACTGATTGTACATGGTTTGAGTCATAGCCTATCAGGTTGTACCATTTAGTTTTATCCTAATCACTTTGATTTAGTTTTCTTATTCTTTTTAATCCTACTTTTATTCTATTTTAGTTTCCTAAATAGTATGGCATTCAATACTAGGTGAGAGAAACCGTATTTAGATTTTCTGTATGTTCTGCACATATAGTGAATTGACAATAAAAATCTTTGATCATCTATTTGTGCCAATATAGTTTTTAATCAGAGCCATTTCAAAGACCTGCGTTTGCTGCCATCTAGTGGTAATTATGCAGTGTGAGATCAACAGACACTGCACTTTTTGATAACCACAAGTGAGAGTCATTTTCAAGAATTCAGTCTCCAGATGTCAGTGTGACTCTGGCTGCTTCCTAAGTCTCTTACATGGGTCCCTCAAATGGTTCTTTTCCTTGTCTTAGTTTTGTGAGATGTGAGGAAAATGTGAGAAGAGAGAAAATGAGGAAACGTTTTAAGGGACATGAGATGTCCGTTCCTTCATCGGATGCATCCAATCACCGACTGATTTCCAATTAAGGAGCACGTCAGTCTGTAAAAGACTTCTGTGAAGGACACTCATGTATCCTGGCTCATGGGTCAGTCCTCACTCCTCAGGAGAGATTTAACCGTCTTAGGAGATCCTCTGTCTTCACTCGACCTCAAGTTGTTCCGGTCGAACGATCATATAAGAGACTTAATAAGCAACCCAGGTTTTTCAGCCAGGCCAGCATCACGGCTCTTGAGATGGCAGTGTTGGCCAGTTGGTCCACTACTGAAAAGGTTTCAACAACTTTTGAAGGGAATGGCATGAAATCAGGTAAAAATTTTGATGGCCATGGCACCGAGATCCACCAGTAATTACATTCCCATCGGCTTGTACTGTGCTTTTACTTGTTGCCTCTTTGCATTGATGTAAACACAGATGTATATATTGCACAGAAATGGCATCCCATACCAGGGGCCTGTTGCACAAAACTAGGATAAGGGATTAAGCCGGGATATCTTGGTGATCCTGGCTCAACTTATCCGTGATCCGGTTGCACGAAAGCTGGATTAGATTTCAGTAGGATGTTATGGTATAAATTACCATGGAGATTTATTCTGTGGAGCTAGCCTGCTCCAGACCAGGCTAAGTTCCAGGATTTATTTAATCTCATCCCTCATGTCAGTCAGCAGTCACCATTCACTGAGAATTAGAGACTTGTAGAGCGGCTGCAGATTTGCAGTCTCATTAACTTAAAAAATAAAATAAAATAAAAAAAGCTGTAGTGAGAAAGGAATCTAATCATATCAAAATCCAACATTCATTCAGCTCCATGTACTTTGTCTTGCAAAGTCTTAAAGACATATAAACGTTCTGAATCAAGCCAAAAGTGCTCACCTGAAGGGATGTTCTGGCAGATCAAAATCGGTCCTTCTCCAACACAAGAATGGCCCAACTGCCCACTGGCCAGCAGCAACACAAGAGTAGCAGCAACTGTGGAGAGACAGAGGAATCGCATTAGTATTGATCACCTTATCGTTTGCTACATAAACTACGAACATGAAATACTAGCACTTACCCGTTACCGTGATCATTGTTATCACTGCAGGATGCAGCTCTACAACTTGGACTGCACCTGGAGCAACAGCTTACCAAGTTTGCAGGTCTTGTGATTGCCTGAATTAGCAGGTGTGACAAAGAAACGCTGTTGCCATGGCAGATCCGAGTTTGCCATGGTTATGAGCGCGGGCGTTAAGGCATTTTAGAAGACGCTGTTCCAGTTGGCTGGTGGAGTGCGAGGCAGTTTGCACCAGGGAGGCCTGAAGATGTTTTGACTATGTAGCTTAACCCTTGTGTTCTGTTCGGTGCAAAATGCACCGGATTCAATTTTCACCTTAAGAAAAAAAATATTTCTAAACATTTTTTTGGGCTGAAATTTAAAATGCTTCGATCATTTTGTGTGAAGAACACAAATCTGAAGAAATTTTTGATGCAGGACCACCGCAGCCCCCCCGTGCATTACACAATGACCCGATCAGAAGGAGTGTGTAGTCGGATGTGACCAATGTGCCATGTTTACAACCTATTGGGTCTCCTTGTCAGTTATGAGGGTTATTTGCATGTTTTATGATCACCTTGAAAGTAGTAGAAGTGAGCAGAAGTGAAAAAATCTTATAGATGTGGATTTATGAATCCATAAATATTGTACGGGACAAAATGACCCGAACAGAAGGAGTGTGTAGTCGGATGTGACCAATGTGCCATGTTTACAACCTATTGATCGGTCTCCTTGTCAGTTATGAGGGTTATTTGCATGTTTTATGATCACGTTGAAAGACGACACCCGCCCGTGTTGCTGGGCAGACAGAATATTTAGAGCTGGAGAGCCAGTCTCCCACTTTGCGCTGTATCCAGGCGAATAAGTTGTTAGACGGACCTGGACATGATTTTTAGGCGAGAGAAGGTTCTGAAATTGACGCAGAGGAATAAATTTCATATTTGGAGGACATCATTACTCTCTGGTGAGCCAAAATAACGAGGAAAACGGGTGGAGCATTGCGTCAGGAGGCGCGTCTGAGGACTGGAACCGTCGGTCACAGGTTGGTAATTCATTTGCAAAATACAGTCTGTTTCATAAAATGTGCTCTGGGAGTGTTAGATAGTGGTTCACATTTATAATTTATTATGTTGTGGTTACCCCAGGGCGAGCCAAGCTAATCCGGATATATTGGAGTGCGTCAGCGTGCCAGGAGGACGGCACACGCACGTCACCGAGGTCGCGCACGTGACAGGTAAGTCATCTCCCACCAACTAACATTGTGTCTGAGGGTATACTAACTGAATTCGAACAGCACAGCTGAAGAGAAACACACAGAAACACAGCTCTGATAGCTGCAATAATATGCAAATTAGGTGGCACTGAGATGTGAATTGCCCTGAGGGGGATCTGGGAGAAGTGAGAGAGTGTTTGCCTGTGGCTCATTCAGGCAGAGAAGTGTGAGAGGCTAGTGGAAAGGAGCTGAAGTGAAATAATCTGACTAGGTGTGAAGAAATGGACTTTATTTGTAAATGTATTAATTTTTCATCTGGCCACATGTTACAATAACAAAAAAAAAAAA
The DNA here is from genome assembly GCF_001952655.1 of Monopterus albus. Taxonomy (NCBI): domain Eukaryota; kingdom Metazoa; phylum Chordata; class Actinopteri; order Synbranchiformes; family Synbranchidae; genus Monopterus; species Monopterus albus. The sequence goes on from NW_018127917.1 coordinate 1,861,598, forward strand.
AAAAAAAAATTGTTTCTGTACCAAAGCTCATCATTCATCTTCTCTTGACACCTAGGAGAAAAAGGATGGTTCGACAAATAAAAGTGTTTAAAATGACCGTCGACATGTTTTTTTTTGTTTGTTTTTTTTTTTGCTAATACACATATCCAGTGCTACACAATCAGCGCCTACTTTAAAAAGCGGTTCAATAAACAGACGACAGTACCATGATGCGTGAAAGGCCAACGGATGTCTGAGGAGACCTGACGCACTCCCCTGTGATAAAAGAAGATGACAGTTCAGTGCAGCGGGTTTTTTTGGAGATCCCTGGTGAGGCAAATTTGGCAATGCCAGCCTGATTCAACCATCCACGCAGGAAAAGACAGTTTTTGTTGGGACAGCAGAGCAGCTCGACAGTCCTAAAGGGTTGTACAAAAGGTTCCTTTGCTTCAGGCTTTCTGAATAGAGCGGCAGAAATCCCCTAATGTTTCCCTCCTTTTGTCCAAAGACGAGGCGTTTCCAGAGAAAAGGAAGGATTTTAGTGCTGCACCTGAGCTCTCAGCCATGACAGTGCTGAACCAATAAATACTTCATGTCAAAATGAACATCCACCACATATGAAGAGAGACAGAGGAAAAAAATGCCACATGCTTGCGTCACGGTTGTTGTACTAAACCGGAGCCGGACCAAAAGAAATCTGAACAGATTGCACTGAGATCACTGGAAGAAGACACTAAATCAGCCGGCATTACTCTGTATGTTGCAAGCACCGGTCTCTCAGACCACCTCTGACACGCACATATCTTTCCCTTTCCCCTGGTTTCAGCCTTGGTCCACCTACAGAAGGCCCCACGCCAAAAGATGTGCCCCCTCCTGAGTGGGTTTCCAGACTGAGCATGGCTGTGGGCATCAATGTAGTCTATTCAGGAAACGAGCAAAATGGGCATAAGATGATTTGGATGTTAGAGGGTTCCAACTCCGGCCTGCTATTTTCCACTTTTCTTTGGCACAGCACCTCTCTTGGCCTGCCACAGGTGGTTGTGGATGGTCAGGGCATCCACACTGACTGACACAGTCTTGGCAGGGATGACGGTGAACTGCTTTCGGTCTGAGTTGTACTTGTACAGCTTGTCGATCATCTTCTTGCTGATGCTCTTGGGCCCGGTGCCCGTCAGCTTCTGTATCTCCTCAGTGTCAGGGAAGTACGAGTAGAGCGCCCGGAACTGACAGCCGCCGTCACGAAACAGGATCATCAGGTGGTTGGACTCACACTTCTCCAGCTCCTGGTATAAAAGAAGGTGTACCAGGAGTTAAAAAAAAAAAAAAAGATAATATGGAACTTACATGACATAGGTACATTTAAACAGCAGACTTTTCAATGTAAGACTTGTGGCATGAAACTTGAAAAAGCAGGAACTGAGCAAAATGAGTAATGTAAAAATCTTTTCCTGGGAATTTACATTTGAAAAAACTGGGTCATGTCTTGTATCAGAAAACTACACATTTCCATACAAATACATAGGGTGAAGTTAAATTACTATTAGTTGTCAATCTTCATTCCATGGACTAATCAGTTATATGACTAATTGTTTCAACTCTGAAGACTACACCAAGGTAACTGTACTGAGATCAGAAAACTGCTCCATATAGCATTGGAGAGGCAGCTTTAATTATTTACAGCGATTTTTCTGACTACAGTGACTTTACATGAACAGATGGTTCCAACAGCTCCTTAAATCAGAGAACTGACCTCTAGGATCTGGTTCTTCTGGGGCTCATTGACTTTGCCAGCCAGGCAGCAGTGCGAGATTGCATTGTGGATGATTGGCTTGTTTGACTTGGCGCTGGGCTCCTTGAAGAGTTTGGGACCTAAATGAGAAAAGCTGGTTAGCCCCCATTAGTCTTATGTAACAGGAAGAGAGAAACTACTTAGTCATATGATCATAAATTAACTGCAAGTCTACTTCATGCAACAGTGACTGAAAAATACAACAAGCAAAACACTCCAGCCATGTTTATTGTGACTTATTGATCTGTTTGTCATTGACCAATGGATACCTGAAAGAAAAAACTAAACAAAAAACACAACCACAGGCCTGTTGTCACAGTATTTCATCTGAGGAAAAAAACAACAACAAAATGAAATGTGTGCACTGACCAGTGTATTCAGCCATGGAAGTGATGGAAGATGCAGTGGAGCCGTTGTCCCAGTCTCTTTCTGCAGCTCGACTGTTGTTACGACTGCCTGGAAACGACTCCACAGAGTCACAGCTGGAAGACAAGACCCAAGGAGGTACAGGTCAAATGATGACATGACAGTTTTTGTATACAAAAGTACTGTAAATCACAAACAAGAACAATGCACAAACTCACTCTAGTAGAACCCCCCCC